>NW_024070198.1:49436530-49472035 GCF_014754425.2 Oryx dammah
GCCCCGCTCACGTGGCCAGCCCCTCTGGGGGGCCCCGGCCTCCATGCCCAGCTGTGGGACGCTCTCCACCCTAAGAGCACCAGGAAGGGCAGGCAGCCCCGCTCATGTGGCCAGCCCCTCTGGGGCGCCCCGGCCTCCATGCCCAGCTGTGGGACGCTCTCCACCCTAAGAGCACCAGGAAGGGCAGGCAGCCCCGCTCACGTGGCCAGCCCCTCTGGGGCGCCCCGGCCTCCATGCCCAGCCGCGGCCCCACTTTGAACCCGGGGCTCTGAACCCTGTGCTGGACTGGGCAGCCCCCGGGAAGGTCTGCCCTGTGGTCCGTCTGCTCAGGCTGATTTGGTCCCTATGGCCTCAGCGCTGGACTCCTGGGCTGTGCTGAGACCAGCGTCCCCTTCCCCAGGGACAGACAAGGCGGTCAGGGGGCCAGGCCACACCCGCAGGCCAGCCACTGACTCAGGACACAGGCACGCTGTCCCCTAGGGCCTCAAAACGCGCCTGAGGTGTGCACAGGCACACACGAAACACAGCTTCTCTTCCGCGCGGCTCGAGGCCTCCCTGCCTGGCTCCCACCTCCGGCACCACCAGGCCTCCACCCAGAGCCTCTGGGGCTTGGTGCCACCACCGGGCATCCCACAGCACTGCCCGCCTCCAAACCCGGGCACCCCAGTGCCCTGGGGCCCCAGGTGGGCTCCCCACCCTGGGTGAGGGGGCCCCGTGAGCTGCTCCAACCTGGGGCGTTCTGGTCCCCGCTGTTTTCAAGGTTCTGCCCCTGCCCCCCAGCAGGCCGCACCTCCACCCCAACCCGACAGCAGCCTCAGGGTTTCTGGGGCAGGAGATGGGCATCCTCCCCAGGCCGAGGACCGGAGCTCCAGGAGGCTCCAGCCCGGCAGGAACGCCCTGGGTCACGGACGAGCATTCTCTGCCTGCAGCAGGCAGGAAACATGCAAACCAGCCGACACCAGGAGGTTCTCATGTTGTTTTTCTCAGAGGTGGAAACTATACAGAAACACGGCAGAAACGACCAGAACGCGCGTCTATAAAACACTCTCAGGCCCGTGCCCATCCCCCGCGATGGACAAGAACCGGGCAGGCCCCGGGCCCCAGCGGTGGTGGCTGCCTATGTACAGCGGGCGGGGCAGGACCCGAGAGGCCCCTGGGAGAGCCTGGGCGGGGGCTGTGGCCCCCTCCACCATCATGTGGGGGTCGCCCACCCTCTGTGCCCCCCACTTTCAGCCACACGGCAACCTCTTGACACCACATGCCCCCGAGGGCCAGAGGGCAGACCCGGCGGTCAGACCATCCGGTGTCGTCCGGCCGGGTGCCTGGAGCCGCCAGCCTGGGCCTGGGCCTGGGCCTGGACATGCTGCGCAGCTCCCTGGGAAAGTTGACGCTGGGCCTCTGGCCGCCCCGTCCCTCTGGGGGTCCCAGGTCTCCAGTGGGGCCTGAGCTGACTCCACAGGCAGTGGGCAGGGGTGGCCTAGCTGCTCTCGGCCGAGGGGCAGATGGCGCTGCAGGCAGGCAGGGCTGGGCGCACGCCCTCACTGTCCGCCAAGGCCTCCGCTGTGTCCCTGGGCTCAGGCGTGGGGTCCTGGCTCCGCTTCAGCCTGGGGAGACACATGGGGGCTTTATGCAGCCTTGCCAGCAGCCCGGGATGCGGCTCACTGGCCCAGGGCCTGTCCGGGGACTCCCGGGGTGCACCCCCTCAGGAACACGGCCTGGAGCTCCACACGGACCACTCCTGGGCATCTCCGCCTGGGCAGAAGCCTCTCTGGCCACACTGGCTCAGCGGGGCTTGCGGGCACACGGGGCATCCAGCTGGCCCCTCTGTGGGCTCTTCACAGCCCTGGGGCTTGGGGCAGTAGGCTGGTGGGTCTCAGCTGGTTTCCAGCCAGAAGCTAAAAGGAGGCAGGTCAGGAATTCTGGAACAAAGTGCTTGGCCAAGTCCTGTTACCACCCAGGCCTTGACCTCCAGGGTGGTGGCCAGTGTCCTAAACCAGGGTCCACATGTCATCCTGGACCTTGAGGCAGGACAGAGCAGCAGTGAGCCCTGTTCAGCTTTTAGACCCAGGGCCGCCTCCTCCAGGAAGTCCTCTGCATCTCACCCGGCCCCTCCTCCCCCAGGCCCCACAGCACTGGGCCTCCCTGGTCCATCAGAGCAGGTGGCTCAGGGCATTGAGGCTGTCGTATCTCCCTGCCCACAAGCCCTGTCCCTCCTGCCCCAGCCCCTGAGTGGCTGAGTGAGGGTTTCAGGTTGATGTAATAGCTGGGGCCCCTCACCTGGGCGGTGCGCCCAGGGTCTGCCCCAGAGACTCTGCCCTTTAGTGGAAAATGCCCAAGCTTAGCCCTTAAAGTGCCGAGGAGCCCCTCCCCCCCAAGTCTGCACAGGGGCCTCCCTCCACCCACCCCCCAGGGCTGCTGCTTGGACTTCTGAGGAGGGCGGGAGTCAGGCTTCCCAGCCCCGCTGAGACCATGTGCCTGCTGTGCCCAGAAAGCCTCGGCCCCACTCCCCAAACTCCTCTCTGCCCCCGTGACCAGCCCCCAACACGCACACTTACTTCTCTCTGTTAAAAATCACAAAGTCCTGCTGGATGGCATCGAGGCAGTCCTGAAGGTAGTCATTCTCCTGTTAGAAAGACACCGGAGTGAGTGCCTGCCAGCGTCCCGCACACCCCGCAGGGACGCTCCCAGGCATCCCCGGCCTGCTCCTCCCGCATGCCTGCCTTATCCCGCCCTGGCTCCGAGGAGCCCACTTTCCCCCAGGCAACCAGAGCGCGCGGGGGCTGGGGTCTCCCGGTGACCCCCACTTAGTGACAGAGGGACACCTGACCCCCATCTCGGGGCGGCCGCAGGGTCTGCAGAGCCAGACTCGTCCAGGAGCCACACCGGGCCACTCCTCACACCCCCCTACACACACTGGGTCCTCCTGGTCACAAACCCAGCTGAGGGTCTGCTTCCAGGACCTGCCTAAGAAGGCAGGCGGCAGAGGTGGTCTCGAGAAGCAGAGCCTCAGGCTGGGGACTGGAGTCGGTCCCACAGTGGCCAGATCCAAGGCATGTCATAGGTCCCCGGCATGCGAAACCCTGGTTACTGAGACCCTCAGGAGTGTCGGGAGAGGCTGCAGGTGGTGGGTTTGCCCTGGAACCATGGCCCTGGGACCGTGGGTCTGGGGGGTCGTGGTTGGGCTCCTGGGACCGTGGGTCTGGGGGGTCATGGTTGGCCCCTGGGTGTCCGAGCCTCAGACTCAGGGCCGCCAAGGAGTAGCCCAAGGCGCAGCATGGAGATGCCCTGCACGGAGGCGCAGACAGCTCGCGGGAGACCAGGCCGAGATGTCCAAGCTGCAGGACTTAAGAGGGCTGAACTCAGCCACGAAGTTTCCTGCATCCAACTGAGGCTCTGACGGAAGAAGTGGGCCTCGGACGTGGGAGGGGCCTGAGAGGACGCTAGTGGGCAGATTAGTCTGATGCCCCACACTCCTGAGCCTGCAGGAGGGCCCCACCCCAGTGGAGAAGAGGGACCCCTCCCATTCCTGCAGATGAAACAGCACTCGCCCCCACACCCTGCCCCACCGGCTCTGCAGCCACGAGTAGCCCCAGTGGGCAGACACTGGACATACTGTGGAGGGAGGCACTGCTTGCCCAGAGGGCAGGACAGGCCTGGGAGGGGCTGGACAGGGGCGAGTCTGCCCTGCACAACTTGGGGCTAACTCCCTGCAGAAGCCCTGGCGTGAGTGCGTCCTAACACACTGCAATCTGGAAACCTGGAAGAAAGGGTGGTCCAGGTGGAGCGGTCAGAAGGTTCAGAACAGCCTTAGAGGAAGGCTGGGATGGAGCCAAAGGCTCAGAGACGTGGGCGGCTGGAGCAGCCAGCACACTCAAGAGTAAAGACCCACAAACCCGCCCCCCCAGATGACCACATTCTTCTGGAGGGCCCAAGGGACGCGCCTTCCAGCCAGGAGAGAAGGAACGAGCTGTTGGGGACACGGCACCCTGGGGAAGCCTTGTGGTTCGCGTGTAGTTCAGGAGGATCTGCTTCAGGACCGAGTCCCCCAAAGGCCACGATGGGGTCCTGGGCAGCGGCAGCCTTGACCTCACCTAACTCAGCCACCCTTAAGGGGGGATAACCATGGAAACAGGCCTCCAGGCTGGAGAGGCAGGCAGGCCACCTGACCCTGGGATGCTGAGGGTGTCCGACCGATCACGGTACTTTCAGGGTCAGAGGTGGATGGCCAGTGCTCACACACGTGTGCCTGCGTGCACGCACACACTCAGATCGCACGTGCGTGAGCTCCAGGCTGACGGCCATCTGGATGGAGAGTTGCATTTCTTTTCCTCATTTCCAAATCTCAGACCTGGACCTGTGGGCTGAAGAAGGGGCAAGCTCTTGGCCAGGAAGGCCCAAGCAAGGGTACACGGCAGCAACACCCCAGCCCTTCCTGAAGGCATCCGCGGCCACTTCCCTGCATGTCTGCATACAGGAGAGGGCAAACGCTCGGCTGTTCAGAGGGCTGCTGAATACAGGTGTGAGCTGATACTTGGCCCACAGCCGTCTTACAGTGGACCCCCAACATAACCCACCAGGGGCGGCTTCTCCCCCTGGCAGCTGTATGCATAACCAAGATGGATGTATTAATATTTGGCATCTGGTCGAATTCTCTTAGTTCCTTGACCTGTGGAGTAGCAGCTAATAACAGTATCATGGAAAAGCCCAGTGAAAGCTCCTGAAACTAGCCTCTCTCCCGAAAGCAGCCTAGATAGGAAATAACAACCCCACATCCAGCTGGAATGGCGCTGCTAAGCGCCACCGTCAAGGGCTTTGGAGTCTTTGCGTTTATCTGTGGGGATCCGAGGGCTTCAAGCGGTGTTACAGCAGCTGCCTGCGAGTGTAGGAGACGAAGAGACATGGGTTCGACCCCTGGGTCTGGAAGATTCCCGGAAGGAGGCCATATCGACCCGCGCCAGTCTTCTTCCCTCAGAATCCCATGGACACGGGAACCTGGTGCGTGACACCACGGGGTGGAAGAGTTGGGCACGCCTGAGTGACCAAGCACAGCACAACGCGGGTCCGAGGATGCTCCTCTTGTTGTTTCCCATTTAATTCATGAGCCTGGCCTGCGGAGATCAGCTGGCTTGTGGCAGGAGGGGAGAGGGGACAGCTCTTAACCCAGTGGTGGGCCAGGTGCCGCCATGGAGCGTGATGCGGGCTCCCCCAGAGCTGATCGACAGGGCCGCCGGCTGCGGCTCACGGCCCTGACCCCACAGGGCTTTCTTCCCGACGCCCGATGCCCGTAGCGCAGAGGGCGGGCGCTAGTCTGCACTCACCGAGGAGGACCGAGTATCAAGCCGGCCCCCAGCTACCACGGCTGGAGTCTCTTGACTTGAGAGGGGTGTGAAAGTGACAAAGAGACAGCAGAGAGGGTATTTCCGATTTTGACCTGGACCTTTTCCGGGCCGCCGACACGGGATCCGATCCTCCGATGCGATGCTGCACGGCAGCCGCAGCTGCTGGTCAGCCCCGCGACCCCGAAGGTGAACAGCTGACGCACTGACACCCAGCCTGGACCCGGACGCGCCCTTTTCCACTTTCAGTATTTGATAAAGTCAACACTGACTTATAAGAGGCTCTGTGTCGGATGACTGCCGACTGGGCGCTGACCTGAGTGCTCTGAGCCCGTATAAGGCCAGCCAGGCTGAGCTGCGATGTTCAGGAGGCTAGGGGTAGTAAACGCACACTGACTTGGGATTTTTCAGCTTAAACGGGGTCATCCACCCTGATAGCGCCGATGACGACTGGACAGGGGCACAGACTCGGGCCTGAGTCAGCGCTGGACTGAAGGCAAGGGCTACTCAGAGGCGGGGGCGAGGTCAAGGCAGGAGGTGACCCCCAATGCCCGGAGACCAAGGGAAGCGCAGGATGCCGGTGAAGGGGAGCGAGGCTGGGGCGGGCGACGGGAGCAGAGAGACTGTCCGCCGGCCTGGGGCCGGCGGGCAGGGAGGAGCTGGGCTCTGTCTCGCAGCCTCCCTCACCCAGGCTCTCCCAGGAGAGAGGAGAACCGGCCCGAATTGCCGCTCGGAAGGCGGAGCTGCATCAGAGGTGGACGGTGTGGGCGGTGACGCGCCCCAGGGCCCCGCCTTCCCGAGGTGCGTGCCGTGCGCATGTGCGGTCAGCTGGGGCTCTGGGGCGTGGCCCATCCAGCTCGGGAGCCCCTCTCCTAGCTGCACGCGTGCGTGGTCCCATGGCCTGCTCGGGCGTTTGGAGCCTTCGCCATGCGGACTCTGGAGGCCACAGATACGCATGGCCCTCTGGGCTCCTTGCTGATAACTGCTGCGCACAGGACATAAGCCACACTCAGGTCCCTGCAGGGCAGGCGGCTCTCCCGGACTCCACTGAAACGCGGCTTTGCTCCCCCCGCAGACAGCCCACACCCTGACCACTGTGCCGGTGGTTGTGCCCTGCACACAGTCCTCGGGGCAGACACCCACAGGCCCGATCAACGCCAGTGCCCACGGCACCTGACGCCAGATGTCACCCCAGGTGGGCAGTGACAGGGCCCGGGCATGCAGACCAGGTGCCAGTCCTTAACTTTGTCACAAATGACCTGCTGAGCAGCTCACAGAATTCTTAAGCCCTTCAGAATGCCCTGGGGATGCAAGGGACCTACAGGAGCTGAAACGTCTTGCAAAATTAGAACAGTTTGGAGGACCCGCACTTGCTGACCCAGGAACTCACCCGAGCCCCGGTCGTCACGGCAGGGCGGACCCAGCAGGACAGACACACGGATCCAGGGGCTAGACGTGCAAGTCCACAAACCAGCCCCTCTGTCACGGTCAATTCGTTTTTGAAAATGGTGCCAAGCAATTCAATGGGGGAAAGATGAGCCCAAACAGCACTTAGACGACGTGTGTCCACATACAAAACAGTCAAGCTGGGCCCCACCTGAAACTGTGCATAAAACTAACTCAAAACGGACCCGAGCCTCAAGCACAAGGGAGAAGGCGACAAAACACTTAGAACAAAAATGAGGGTACATCTCTGTGACCTCAGGTGAGGCAATGGCGTCTTAGAAATGACACCAAAAGCACATGAGGAAAGAAAAACCAGAGAAGGGGCTTCATCAGAACCGAAAACTCTGCTGCAGACGGGGCCGCCCTGAAGACGGTAAACCACAGACCGGAAGAAGATGCTTACAGACCATCTTCCTGAGGCACTTGTGTGCAGAAACGTAAGTAAGTCACACTTATCAGTCAACAGTAAAAAGTGGAAATAAGGAGTGTTGATTTCAACTCTTTCACGTAAAGAGCACTAAGCCATCGCTCCCAGTCTGACAGCAAGAAAAAAGCTGGCCCAGGGACTTCTGTGATGGTCCAGTGGTTAAGAATCCACCTTCCTGATGCGGGAATGCAGGTCGGATCCCTGGTCGGGAACTAAAATCCCACACGCCACAGGCTGCAACAGACGAGGGTTGCAGCTAAGACCCCGCAGTGACAAAGTGTTAGTCACGCAGCCGTGTGTGACTCAACGCGGCCCCACGGACTGTAGCCTGCCAGGCTCCTCTGTCCATGGAATTCCCAGGTGAGACCGCAGTGGGTTGCCATGCCTTCCTCCAGGGGATCTTCCCAGCCCAGGCATCGAACCCTAGTGTCCTGCAGTGCAGGCAGATTCCGTACCATTGAGGCACCAGGCAAGTTTAAGACCCAACAGGAATTCCCTGGTGGCTCAGATGGTAGAGTCTGCCTTGGTGCGGGAGACCCGGGTTTGATCCCTGGGTTGGGAAGATCCCCTGGAGAAGGAAATGGCAGCCCGCTCCAGTGTTCTCACCTGGAGAATCCCATGAACAGAGGAGCCTGGCGGGCTACAGTCCATGGGGTTGCAAAGAGTTACCCGACTGAGCGACTTCACGTCAAATCCTAGAGCCATAATAAAGCAAGCTGGACCAGCCTGCAGTGCCCCCGCCGGACACCAGGGGTCGCCGTCAGCAGCCCACGGAATGGGGAGGGGATGGGAGCCCACCCACCCATTCCCTGAGGAGCCAAGGCTTCCAGGGAGGCCCCTGCACCGAGGAGGAGCTGGCTCCCATCTCTGCCCAGGACCCGGGCATGGGGCTGCACAGGGGCCCCCAGGTGTGAGAGCCGCTCCCCAGGGTGTCCTCACAGGCTCCGCGGAGCCCAGGGGCAGAGGGACAGTGGGGGGCTTACAGTGTCGCCGCTAGCTGTCTTGCAGCCCTAGTTCTTGTGAACACCAGCTGGATCCTGGGGACAGGCCCAAGCTGGATCCCCTGCTCCCGGGGGGAACCCCTACTCCCCAGGGCAGGACTGTGAGGGCTGCGACACGTTACACCGCGTCCCCGGGGTGGGGTCCTGACCCCATTCCTAGGAATGGGAAACGAAGTCTCCAGATGCCACCAGTCAGGTGAATGGGATGGTCACCCTGGACTCGGGGTCCCACCAGGTGTGAGCGGTGTCCTCATGGGAAGAGGCAGACAAATGTACACATGTACACACACACACACACAAGTGCACTCACACACACACGCGTGCACTCACACACATACAGAAGTGCAGACACGCCCACACAGATGTACACACACGCGCACACATACAAACATGCACACGAGTGTACTCCCACACATGCAAACACATGCGTTCACACACACGAACACACATACACACACGAGTACACACATATGCACAGACACAAGTGCACTCACACATATAAGCACACGTGTGCACACACGTGTGTGCACACACGCCTGCACTCACACACAGAAGTGCAGGCATGCCCACACAGATGTACACACACACGTGCACACACAAACATGCACACGAATGTACTCCCACACATACAAACACATGCGTCCACACACAAACACACACGAGTACACTCACACATAGGCACACACATGCACACAAACACGTGCAGTCACACACAAACACACAGACGTGCACAGACACGTGGGCACATATGGACACACGTGTACGGATGCATACAAACACGAGTATACTCACACACAAACACACAGAGGTGCACCAGCATGCACAACCTGCACGTGCACACATGCACACACACACACACGGGTGTGTACACATGCACACACACAGGCGCACTCAAACACACGCACACAGACAGACACACAGGAGTGCAGACACACGCAGGGAAATGACCCCGAGACCACGGAGGCAGAGCCTGGCCCCATGTGACCCTCCAGAGTTGGGCAGGCGGGGCCTCTGTCCCCCACCACGGAGGAGGGGGTGAGGGGCCAGAGCAGAGGCGGCCAGGTGCCAGGCCGCGCTCACCGATGGGCAGCTGTCCCTGCTGCTGTCCCGGGACCTGCTCTTGGCCAGGCGCTTCTTCTTCTTGTGCAGCGGCCGTGACTCCAGGATCATCTCCTCCAGCTCGAAGGTGGGGTCGCAGTGCAGGCGGCCTTTCTGTGGAACATGGTGCTGAGCTGGTGCCCGGCTGCCCTCGCCCACCCTGGCCACCCCAGGCCCGTGGGCTTACGTTGGGCACAAAGCCAGGCTCCACCTTCTTCTCGCTCAGCTCGGCCCACAGCACACCGGCCAGAGCAGGGGCCGCCCGCATGTCCTGCAGGCTGGACACTCGGTGCTTGGGGTTCACGGTGAGCAGCTGGAACAAGGCCCTGGTCAGCGGCCCCGGCACAGGTCTTGTCTCCCCGGACCCACCAGCAGGCAGCGGCTGCAGCCTGGCTCACTGCTCTCGGTAACTGGCTCAGCGTCGCAACAGGACGGGACTAATGCTCACGGGCCCAGGGCGGCCCTGCCGGGACTGGCTACCATCACAGCCGCCCCTTCCAGGGGGAGTACCGGAGACCCTGGCCAAGGCTTCCCCAGCGAGGCGTGTGGATCCTCCCCTCCCCGACCTGGGCCTCTGGGGGCCACTGTGCCCCTTGGAGCCACCTGGGGCGGTGTGGACACAGCAGCATGCGCTGAAGGCTGGTTAGGAACCCCTCGGGGGCTGGAGGCCTCCAGGTGCTTGGCCACACTGCCACGGCCAGGGTCTCTGGGCACCGGCCAGGACCTGCCCCCTGGGCCACGTGTGTCCAGCACGCCCCTCCTCGCTTGTCCTGAGGCCTCGGGGCACAGTGTGTCTGAGGCACACCACTCTGAGGAGGGAGCTGGCTGGCCGGCCGGGGGCTGACCCCGGCCCAGCCCTGGACCCCGGGAGCCGAACGCCAGCGTCAACACCACCGCCTCAAGTCTCTACAGGCTGAGTCCCTGGGACTGCTGCAGACGTTTGCTCGCGGCCCAGAACAGGCAGGGGGGTCTGGGGTCTTCTCTGCTTGCTTCTGGTGAGGGGGCTGGCCAGGCCATTGGCAGTGGACGGTGGCCACCCAAATCCAATAGGACGAGCCAGGCCTGAGCGAGACCAGGCCCCGGCCGCCTCCCCGATACACGCTGGGGTGACCTGCCCTGAGCTGGGGCGTCAGTGACAGAAGCAGCGCGAGGCTTCGATTAGGTAATAAAGACTGACAGCTGCTCCAGCGCTCACACAGGCCGAGCCGCTACAAGATGAGGAGCCTGGGGCCAGGCCAGGCGGGGAACCGGGGCAGAGACGGACACGCGGCCCAGGATGTAGGAAGCGGCCCCCCGTGTCCAGCCAGCCTCGCCTGGGTGCCCCACCCCGTGTCCGGCCGGCCGCGTCCTGGGCGGGGCAGGTGCTCACCTTGCGCAGCAGGGCCACCGTCTCCTTGGACCAGGCGGGCACATACTGGACACTCACGGTGCTGAACAGCTGCACCAGCGACTCCGCGGCGCTGCTCGAGTGGATGTCGTAGGGCCTCTGGGCAGGGGAAGCAGGGCTGCAGCAGGCGCCTCCCCCGTAACTCGAGGGCACCCCACCCTACCCCAACCTCATCCCAGGGCAGCCCCAGAGAAGAGCCCAGGAAGCCTGCACCTCAGCCAGGGAGGAAGCACAGCGCCCCTGTACCTCCCCCTAGCAGAGGGCTTGGCCCCAGGGGACCAGCTGCAGCGGGCAGAGGGGCCGGCCGTCTGAGGGTGCCGTGCCTCGGGGGACCCCCACGAGGGGATGGGAAGGGCAGCTGGGGGCCGATGAGGCTCCAGCCTCCTGGGCTCCAGGACTCGCTGAGATGTGGCCACTGCAGGGAGGGCAGGGGGACCCACCACCTAGGACCCTGAAGGGAAGCTCAGGGGCGGGTGCAGCCCTGCGGGTCCTCTGCCCACCCAGCCCCCTGCAGCGTGCCGCCTCGCTAATGGGGAGCGTGGACATCCCTGAGCCCCAGGGGTGGGGGCAGCCTCAGCTCTCTGGGCCACCCTGGGGGCCCTGGGGGCCTGGCCCTCGGGTCATAGGAGCTCCGTCCGTACCCATCCTCGCAGCAGCTCGTAGGCCATCACCCCCACCGACCACCAGTCCACCTCGAAGGAGTAGCCAGTCCCACCACTGACGAAAGACTGGAAGATCTCCGGAGCTTTCCAGGAAGGCAAGAACAGCTGAGCATCCCCAAACGGCAGTCCCCATGACCCCGACCCCCGTGACCCCAGCCCCCGAGGACCACAGATCCAGTGACCGAAGGGCCCGTGACCCCAGCCCCGGGTGACTGGAGGCCTTATGAGCCCAGCTCCTGGTGACCCCAGCCCCATGACCCAGGTCCAGGGCTGGAACCTTGGCCAGGACCAGAGACCAGGCTGTGGCCAGAGCTGGATGGGGAAGCAGCCCTCAGTGGTCAACCTGTCCTTTTCCACAGGCCGCTTGGTTCAATTCCAGGTCCGCAGCCTGACGAGGGAGGTGGGGGTGTGTCTACGTCACTTCAGTCATGTCTGACTCTCTGCGACCCCGTGGAATGTAGCCCGCCAGGCTCCTCTGTTTGTGGGATTCTCCAGGCAAGAATAATGGAGTGGGTTGCCATGCCCTCCCCCAGGGTACCTTCCTGACCCAGGAATCGAACCCGTGTTTCTTATGTCTCCTGCACTGGGAGGCAAGTTCTTTACCCCTAACGCCACCTGGGAGGCCCCCGGCAGAGTGCGCTCGTGACCAGACCCACAGCGCACGCCCGTCACTCAGAGTCCCCCGCACTGGTCAAGCGGCCTGACCCGTCACCTGCTGCTGCAGCTTTAGGGAAGGGACCCGATCCCCCCAGCCACAGGTCGGGGTGGGAGGCCAGCCGGCAGGCTGGCGGGGCTATGCGGGCCAGGCGGGGCGAGCTCACCCATGTACGGCTTGGTCCCAGCCAGCGCGGTCGCCCTCTCGCCGTCCTTTATGATGGTGGCGATGTTGAAGTCGGTCAGGTGTGCGTGTCCTGTGAGGAAAGAAGACAGCGCGACTCTCCGGGGGGAACGTGTCCTGCGGGTGGGGCACCCCCCCCCGCCGGCTCCCCAGCTGAGGCTTTGGCCGCTCACGGCCACGGCTCACCTCGTTCATCCAGGAGAATGTTGTCAGGCTTCACATCTCTGTGGAAGGAGCAGGGAGCGGGGAGGTGAGGCCAGAAATCCTGGCAGGGCAGGGGGTTCCCACGAGCGGGACCCCAGGAGCCCAGCCCCTCCTCTGCCTGGACCACGGTGGGAGAGCGCCCAGCACTGGTCGGGGAGGGCGCCAGAGCCCAGAACACAGAAGCGGAGGCCCCTCGCCTGGACCCCTGGTGAGGGCCTCTCAGAGCCCTGGGTCTGCCTGCGGCCGAGCCCGGCCTCCCGACCTCCTGGCACTTGGTCAGGAAGCATCCGTGCCCGAACCACGACCAGATCAGCGTCCGCAGGAAGAGCTGCAGAAATCACGTTTGCCGCACTTTGTAGCATGTGGAATTCTGTGTTTTGTCCTGTGGATGCAGCTTTACCTTCCTCATTCGTCAGCCTTCAGATACTAAAACTAATTTGCATGTGCCAGGGACACGGCAGATGGGCACAACGGCACCGGCGGGGCGGGGGTGGGAATCCTCCACTTATCAGAGCTGGTGAAGGCAGCCTCTCACCGATGAAGGCACCTGCTCAGACATGACCCGCCCCGTGGGGGCCTCAGCCGTGCAGCTGAGGGGCTGGCCGGGAGCCGGCACCTGTGGGCCCGGGTGCCACGCCTGGGGCAGGCGGGCGGCAAGGGCAGGGCAGAGCACGAGGCGCCCGGGGTCCCGTGAGGACGGCCGCCCCGCAGCGCCCACACACCTGTGGATGATGTGCTGACCACGCAGGTAGTCGAGGGCCAGCGCCATCTCGCAGATGTACAGCCTCACCGTGTCCTCCGAGAACTGCACGTTCTGCTGCAGGTGGTAGCGCAGGTCCCCGCCCAGCAGCAGGTCCACCACCATGAACATGTCCTCCTCGTCCTGGAAGGAGTACCTGAGGGCACGGGGCGCCTGGCACTCGCTCGGCTGGACGACGGGAGTCACGGCCCCCGCCACATCTGGCCAGGCCCCCAGCAAGGGCCCTGGACCCAGCACTGTGCCCCACTGGACACTCCCAGTGACGGTGCTGGTGATGACGGTGGTGACGGTGACGGTGGTGGTGGTGGCGGTGATGGTGACGGTGACGGTGATGATGGTGGTGACGGCGACGGTGATGATGGTGGTGATTATGGTGATGGTGGTGTTGGTGTTGGTGGTGATTATGATGGTGGTGTTGGTGGTGACGGTGATGACGGTGATTATGGTGATGGTGGTGGTGTTGGTGGTGACGGTGATGGTGGTGGTGATTATGGTGATGGTGGTGTTGGTGGTGACGGTGATGACGGTGATTATGGTGATGATGGTGATTATGATGGTGATGGTGGTGATGACGGTGATGGTGATGACGGTGATGTGGTGATGATGATGGTGGTGATGGGGATGGTGGTGGTCCATGCGTGCGTGCGTGTGCCTGGGGACACCTGACGGCTGCTGGCCCCGGGGGCGCTGTGAGGGGGCAGGGTGGGGGTCGGGCACCTGGGGCAGGAGAGGCCCCCGGCCGCTCACCAGAGGTTCACCAGGAAGACGTGCTCTATCTCCTGCAGGATCTCCAGCTCCCGGAACACGTTGCGGACCTCGTCCCGCTCGATGCACTGCCGCTTGCTCATGTACTTCATGGCGTACATCCTCTGCGTGTCCCGCTTCTGTACGATGCACACCTGGGGGCAGAGGGCGCGTCAGCCCAGCCGGCGCGGCGGGGACCGCCGGACCCTCAGTCTCTGGAGGGACGCGTCTCCTCAGACCGCAGCTGAGCACCCGGCCCGTCACAAAGCCCCTCGCCCCGGGGGCTGGGCTGCGGCACGTGCATCTGGGGACGCGGTCAGGTCCAGGCAGAAGGGAACATGACGCCTGGAGGGGCTGCAGCTCAGGACGCGGGGGCGGCGGCAAGAGGCAGACTCGCCCCTCCAGTCTCCGAGGGAGCACAGCCCTGCAGGGCCCTTGATCTCAGCCCAGATAAACTGAGACTGGGGCTCTGACCCTCAGCAACGCAAGAATAAACGTGTGCTGTCTTAAGCCACTCAGCGTGTGCTCACTTGTTACGGCAGCCGCTGGAAGTCAACGTGGCGACCCAGTGCTCCAGGCGCCCTGAGGGACCCAGACGGGGGCGGGTTACCAGACAGCGCCGTCCACTCTGCCACGAAACACTGCCTTCCAAGGGCCAGGGCCGTGACGGACAGCCTGTCACTGAGCCTTCCGGGCCCTGCTGGAACCCAGGCCGGGAGAGAAGCCGGGGCAGGTGGCCACACCCCAAGGCTCCTAAGGGTCCCCCCTAACCCAGGAGAACACCCATCTGAGGACAATGAGTCTTTCTGAATCTCTCCTCTCACTTCAGCAAAGTGGCCCCTTGGGAGGGCTGGGGCGCTCTCCCTGGAGGCTGCCCTGGCGTGGTGACGCCCACCTGGACCTGCCTGGGGACAGCACGGCCTAGCTTCAAGTGCTTTCCTCTCTGGGTCTCCGCGTTCCCGGCCCGGCCTGAGAATGTCACCCAGGAACGCAGACTGACAGGCAGCAGGCAGGGACCCGGCCCTGTGTGGTTCCATGACTGCGTTGGGTAGAGCACAGCCGGGCCAACTAGAAGCCAGATCACCAGAGGGGCAGGTGAGCAGCTAACGGGGGCTCCCGGCCGAGGTCATGGGAGAGGGACCCCAGAGCTTCAGCGGACAGAAGCCCATTCCATGACCGTCAGCCTGGCCGAGCCCCCAGGAGCTCCGAAGACCAGAGCCCCACCCCTGGGGCTGGTGTCCACGCTCCTGGGGATTCTCCCGGGCAGCCGAAAGAGCTGCCTCACCCCAGCTGCGGGGAAGGCCCCCGGGCCCTTTCAAGTGTGAAACACCAGCCTGTCCCACCCTCGGCCTGGAGCTGGGAGCCCCGGGGGACTGGCACTGCCTTCGCAGGCCGCCAACCAGGGCGCGAGTCTGGGCCTGCGGTACAGACGTGAGCCAGAAACGCAAGTGAAACCCTGACACTGCTTCGAGGCCAGGCCCCGGTTCCTTGTCGGACGGATGCAGAACACCACACCCTAGAATAACATCAGACCTGCTCTGGCTGCCAGCCAGCTCCTGAGCACGCAGGCCAGCCACGCCATGCCACCGCTCGGTGGACACCACGCCCAACGGCTGCGGATGCGGCCAGGCGGCAGCTCCATCATCAGGCGGGGCTCACGCCCCCGGACGCGCCGCTCGGCCTGATCGTCGGGTGCAGTGAGACTCTGGGACCAGAGATCCCCCAGCTGCCCACCGGGGGTCTGGGGCCTGAAGGGGGCCTCTGGGCACTGAGATCCGTGGACCCAGAGGGCGCTGCTGGGCTGCTCTTGGCCTCAGCATCCTCGGCCCTGCCTGGTGAGTGGCCCTGCACCCCACGGGGCCAGAAGGGCCCGCCTGCTGAGCACCAGGCCTGCCCCAAGAGCAGGAGGCGGTGGAGGGCGCAGGGGGCTGCCACGCAGGAGGGGCAGGAAGAAGCGCAGAAAGGGCGCTGTCTCGGGATGGAGATTTTTTTCCCTTAACTTGCCGCATTTTCAAGATCACCTTTAACACTTGCTGTGAAAGCCAGTTGGAATGTTCAAAATGAAAATAAGGGTAAACGGCATGAACAGCAGCTGACTCCCGCCCCGGTTTCAGCTCCGGAGCCCTTCTCCGGCTGAGGCTCTGTTCGGTTCAGGAAGAGCTACCGTCCGTGGTCCCCGGGCGGTGCAGGCGGGAGTCCCCAGAGCAGCCCGTGCTCTCAGCGAGGGGAGGAGGAGAAACCAGTGCCTGCGGTGAGGACCTCAGCGACCCCGCCGGTGCACAGAGTGCACCAAGGAGAGAATCCAGCACTCGGCCAGAAGTCCTCTCCTCCCACCTGGCAGCCCCGCGCACACCCGAGGCCGCCATGGCAGGGCCTGGACGCTCAGCTCTGGGGAGGTCCTTCTTGCCCGGGGCTGCGACGCGCCGTCTTCTCCCCAGGAGGGATGCTGGGGGCTGGGCCGAGCACCCTCCACTCTGAGGGCCCCAGCACCGCAGCTCAGGGCTCCTCTGAGCCAGAGGGAGGCTGGGACAGATGGAGCGTGAGCGGGACCCAGGCCTCCTGAATCTTTGGACTCTGTTCTGGAATGTTCTCAGCTCATCTTGAATTCTAGCCAAACCCCAAGAGTACAGAGGTCAGACCTTGCCTCCCTGGGGTTTCTGGAGCACACAGAAGGACCGTGACAGCAGGGGTCCAGGAGCTCCCCAGAGAGGTGGGGTCTCCATGGGGGGCCCTCGGGAGGGGAAGGCAGAGCTGCTCCCTGGCTCTTCCCATCCAGGCACAGCATAGTGGGAGGAAGACACGAGTTAGAGCTGGTCTGTGAACGTGACTCTCCATGGGGGTGGGTGTCGGGAGCCCGCCGGCCATCTGTCGACGCACACTAGCCCGGAACGCTCATGCTATCCTGTCTCTGCGTGACACGGGTCACCTGGAGCCACACGGCCTGTGCCGGTTGTCCCCCCACCCCGTTGCTTGAGCTGGCAAGCCTCCAGCGTGGCCCGTCCAGCAGCACAGATTCAGGACAGACTGGGCTGCATTTGACTCTGTCACCCGGCGGTCTCTGCTGTCCTCACTGACCTGGGAGAAGCCCTAGACCTCGGGGAGGCCTGCATCTCCTGTGCTATCTCTGGGGATGGTGAGGTCAGAAAAGGCTGGTGGGTTTTAAGCTCACTGGTTTAAAGTCACATTAGAGGAGATATCCATTTAAAGATTTCGCTTCTATTGGGCTTCCCCGGTTGAGCACTGAAGAACTGATGCTTTTGAGCTGTGGTGTTGGAGAAGACTCTTGAGAGTCCCTTGGACCTCAAAGAGATCCAACCAGTCCATTCTGAAGGAGATCAGTCCTGAATATTCATTGGAAGGACTGATGGTGAAGCTGAAACTCCAATACTTTGGCTACCTGATGCAAAGAAGTGACTCATTGGAAAAGACCCTGATGCTGGGAGGGATTGGGGGCAGGAGGATAAGGGGATGACAGAGGATGAGATGGTTGGATGGCATCACTGACTCAATGGACATGAGTTTGAGTGAACTCCGGGAGTTGGTGATGGACAGGGAAGCCTGGGGTGCTGCAGTCTATGGGGTTGCAAAGAGTCGGACATCACTGAGTGACTGAACTGAACTGATATTACTTATATGTAAGCTTCCAAAGTTATATAAAATCTAGAAATTTTTCAACATCCTCACAACGACTGTATGTCAGTCATAATTCCAATTATATTCTCAAATTGTTATACGCAACAGAAAAAGAAACAAATTTCCATAACTGCATAATTTTTACAATAAACTCATCAGATCTTTGACCACGGTTATTTTTCAGTCTTTAGCCTTTTACAGATGGTTACTGTTTTACTGATCTTTCCTGCAAGCTTTTATAATCAACTGCAGACAAAAATCTTTCATCTTTAAAAAGTTCCTGGAAAGGACTTTGATAAAGCCTCTAGAATACAGGTATCTGGTAACTAAGACCACACCAGTGAACTTGGTGAGCCTGTCTAAACTCTAGTGGGAAAACTGATGAGTCCTTTTTTATTTTTTAGATTTATTTTTGGCTGCGTCGGGTCTTCAGCCGCGGCTGGCGGGGTCTCCACCACAGCGTCCAAGCTTCCCGTCACAGGGGCCTCTCTTGCTGCAGACCCCGGGCTCCGGGTGAGCAGGCCTCAGCAGATGCCGCGTGAGGCTCTCGAGCCGCGGGGTGTGGGCTCAGCTGCCCAGCACCTGTGGGGTCTCAGACCCCGTCCAGGGAGGGAACCAGCGTCCCGTGCACTGGAAGGTGGGCCACCAGGGAAGTCCCCTGATGGGTTCTGAAAACCGCTGATCTGCGATTAAGGAAAACGAGTTAACTACACGGGCTACACGAATCCTGAAGACGCTCATCATCTTTATGACTTTTCGTTTGAAGCATTGCTGGTCCTTTAATGTGTGCTTTCCAGGCTTATTATTTTTCTCTTTCTCTTAAGCTATTAGCTTTCAGCAGTCTGGAAAATTACACCTTTGTAAACAGAACCGAGACATTTATCTTCTCTCCCAATCTGTTCCCTCTACAATTGAGAAACTTGTACTAAATATCCTGTTTTTGTGAAAATACAGTTATTTTATGAGGTCAGTAGAATATGTTCTCCTATTTAATTTAAAACGGTCATGTTGCCAGGCTTTGGCTGGCGTGTCGTATTGTAAAATGATGTAGCGGTTCTCTGGGTTTTTTCACCGTGAGAATTTTTGCTGCAAGCAGAGACAATTGGCCATAATATAATTTTGCCATAAAAGATAAAATAATAACAAGAGAGACACTTAAAGGGACTTAATGAAACATGAAAATTAACAGCAAAAATGTTTAAGAATTTTAATGTGAAAATAAAAATACAAAAAAAATAGGGACTTCCCTAGTGGTCCAGTGGTTGGGACTCCTCGCTTCCAGGGCAGGGGGAACAGGTTTAATCTCTAGTTGGGGAACTAAGATCTGATATGCCTGTGGGGCTAAAAAGAACTGAAGTCGTTTACCGTGTGTAGGTTCATGATCACGGGGTATTTGGGTGTCTTCGAGAAAGTGATGATACTTCTTTTGTTAAAGTCGACTGACCATTAAGGATTCAGGATTTAACGCTGGATATAAATTTACGGTCTTAAAAATTGAGATTTCCCTGGAATTCAAATGATCAGACAAAGAACGCTGCTGTTTCTTATCAATATAAGGAGCGTACATGACTTGAGGCACACGTCTGAGTTATGTGGAAATGATCCATCACAAGCTCAGCCCCGGTATTACTTGGCTGGATTCTGTGCCAAGCACCAAAATTCTGTCTATGTCACGTTCTCCACCATCGAACATCAAAAGGGTTTCAAAAAATATATGCTCATCAAGAATCAGATAACCACTTCCTTGCGGGGACTAGGAGCCCGTCTTATTTTTCTGCCAACTTCTAGCATTGCACAAAACCGTGCGGAAAGCACGCATGAGATGTATCTAAGCTAGAGAGTCGGTCATCAGGGCCTCCAAGACTGTGCTGAACGACTCGCCACCTCTTTGATGTCAGCCACAGTCTGGAAACTTTGGGCTCTGACAGGTGGGAAGGATGGCTGTGCCCACGAAGATTTGCTGACTGACATGTTATCATTTTCCAGCGTAGTTTGCAATCTGGCGTTTACGGCATTGAAACCCAACTGTCAAACCAAACCGTCAACCAGTTATTTTATCTTTGATGGCCAAGTAGACGTGCAGGGAAACTGCTCAGGACAACGATGTTTACAGTTCGTAAAACCGTGTGAAGTTCCAGCCTGGTGCCTGCCTTACAGGGTGCAACGTTACAGAGGACTGCAGTCACTTCTTGGCAGGTCCCGGGAATCTCAGGATACCTTGGGGACATTGGGAAGTGAGGAACTCACCTGAATGTGTGAGTATTAGAGGCTCAGCTGATGAGATGCTCTAAGTTAGCTTCTAGCCCCAAGAGGCTGTTCAAAGTCTGATCAGGAATTCCTCACAGAAGTTCCAGCAAAGCAAGAACTTAAAAGGACCTACGTGTTCAACCTGCTCTTGTACTGACCTCAATAATCAGGTCATGTTTAATGAGACCAGACTGGTTTTGCAAACAAACTAATCTTTGATTATCTTCAATACAGAAGGGCGTGTCTGTAGGGAGAGAACCTCGCGCCCTGCGGGCTGTGGAATGGGCACACCCCTCTCAGTCATTCACGCTTCCAGTTGTCTTCCAGCCTTCTGACGTGGAATCACAAAAGTGAAAACGTCCCCACTAGCTGAAGTGGAACAGCTCCGTGTGACCCTCAGTGAACCCTGTCAGGCTGTGTGTGGACATCTGTGCCGGTGTGGGGGCAGCACCCTCAGAGCTCACCCGATGCCGTCACCAGAGCCGTTCCGACCGCAGCCCAGGAAACGCACTGCACCCACCGGGGCCTGCCCGCAGCCCCCCAGCCAGCGTGGCCCGGAGGGCTCCCTCCTGGGCACCGCCCCAGCCGGCCGCCCGCTGGTCTGACCTGGTCAACAGTGGCTTCCCCTGCAATCCTCACTCTTCACTTGTTTCCACCGGGGCCCAGCCTCCCAACGCCACCTCCTAAAACGAGACGCGACTGTTTAACTACCCTGACCTACTCTCAGCACTGAAAAAACGGCTCACGGAGACAGGGTCCACAGCGGCGACTCTTCCTGGGCGTCAGTGTGTGTGAACGGAGCTGGGGTGCAGCCTGAAATCCACTCTCTGGCCACGATCATCTCCAGCCAACCACACTCACAGCACAGCAGGGTCAGGAAGGCACCTGCCCTCCCCTTCCTTCCTGAAACCGGGGAATCACCCCAGGCGGACAACCTCATCCCCAGGACGGGAAATCGAGGCCGGGAGAACTCGGTGCAGCGGACCTTGTTAGAACATCTCTCCTCCCCTTCAGCCTCCCATGGACTCCAGCCACCTTTGCACGTGGCCACCTTGTCTAAGCTGGCACAAAACGTTCAGGTTTTGCCTGCTCTGTGGGTCCTCATTTCCCTACGAGGGCTCCCGTGTCCCCAAACTCACATTAAACAAACGTGTATGCACGCCTCTGTTCTTCGACTTCAGTTCAGTCGCTCAGTCGTGTCCGACTCTTTGCAACCCCATGGACTGCAGCATGCCAGGCTTCCCCACCCATCACCAACTCCCAGAGCTTGCTCAAACTCATGTCCATCGAGTCGGTGATGCGATCCAACCATCTCATCCTCTGTCGTCCCCTTCTCCTCCCACCTTCAATCTTTCCCAGCATCAGGGTCTTTTCCAGTGAGTCAGTTCTTCGCAGCAGGTGGCCAAAGAATCGGAGTTACAGCTTCAGCATCAGTCCTTCCAATGAATATTCAGGACTGATCTCCTTTAGCATGGACTGGTTTGACCTCCTTGTAGTCCAAGGGACTGTCAAGAGTCTTCTCCAGCACCACAGTTCAAAAGCATCAGTTCTTCGGAGCTCAGCTTTCTTTATAGTCCACCTCTCACATCCATACATGACCACTGGAAAAACCATCGCCTTGACTAGCTGGACCTTTGTTGGCAAAGCAATGTCCTTTGACTTAAGTCACTTTAATTCGCAGGTGCAGCAGGAGGAGGGTGAGAGCCTGCGCCGCTCCGCCTGCAGCCCTGCGCTCGCCTCCTCTGCAGCCTTGGCCTCCAGACTGCGGGAGGGCACACCTCTGCTGTGCGAGGCCACCCAGGTGTGCGCTCTGTCGCAGCCACCATGGGACACGTCTTCCAAGCCGGCCGGGCTGTGAGAACACCCTGCTTCCTTGCAGTGCCCCTGACCAGGCCTGCGGGCGCGGACGGTACCCACCTCACCTCTCACTGCCCTCTCCCGCTCACTGCTCCCTCCCCTCTTCCAAGTGGGCAGGGTCCAGCCAGCACCTTGACCTGCACATCGGCCAGGAGGTGCCCCAGCTTTGAGGCCGCTGGCAGGGCGGCCACCCTTGGAGGCCCGTGGTCGTCGGGCACACGCGTGGCTGTCTGAGCCCTGTGCCGGGGGTTCCCTGCAGAGTCAGGGGCACCCCAAAGCACTCCGGTGGGGCGCCTGACAAGGGCTTTAGGTGGTCAGCGACCCGGCCGGAAGAGGCTGAACGGGCCTGGCCCCTGTGGCTCCGCAGAGCCCCCGACGGGGGAGCAGCCCCCAGTGGTGGGCAGGTCAGAGCCTGGGGTCTGGTGCCTCCCTGGGCAGAGGCAGCCCGGCCCCACGTCGCATGGAGCAGCAGAGATGGAAGGGCCGGAAGCCTCAGCCTTCGTGAGCAGCCCCCGAGCCTGCGAGCGTGGGTCCTGTGAACCCACTTCCTCAAATGGGACTGGTCTCACTTCTGAGCTGCTTCCTCCCGTAACCGACTTAAGGCAGACAAAGAGGAAATGGAATTAGATCTAAGGTGTGAAAAGGAATAAAGTCTGGGATCCTAGGGCCTCCGGGCAGCCCCGGGCTTTCCCTGCGAAACCCCGATGACTGATGACCCGGAGGAGTCGGTGACCAACGGCAGGGCTATTGCCATTTTAGTTGAACGCTGTTCTCGTTTTGCAGATTTTTTTTTTGTTGTTCCTGGAGCTGACAAGTTGGTCACAGCATTCATAGGGAAAGACAGTCAAGCAAAAATAGCCAGGAAAAAATCTTTAAAAGCAGAACGAGGCAGGGATGCGAGCCCTGTCAGGTATCAGCATGTTATGTAAGCCTTCTGTGACAATGTGTGGTCAGACCGTGGAACAGACGGGCGGGCCACGGGGCAGAGTGCAAACCCCGAAATAGACCCACCTGCGTGAGGACGTTCAGTATGTGGTACAGGCGGCCTCTCAAATTTATGGGGAGACCAGACTTTTGATTAAAATATGGTGCTGGAATAACTGAACAGCTACATGAAAAAGAGGTAAAATATGGCCCATTCACGACGCTGTAAGTCAGAGCGAATTCCAGACGTACAACAGGCTTGACATGAATAAGGAGACAGACGTGAAGGAGGAAGAGCAAACGCTCAGCCCAGCTTGTCACGCAGAAATGCAGCGTAAAGCTCCGCAATGCTCCCCCTCGCCTGTCGGGCTGGCAGAGGCCCAGCCTTGCCAGCCGCCCTGGGCGGGGGCCCCGGGGAGCACGGGCCCCACGGAGGGCTGGCGCGTCTGGCAGCATCACACGCGCATGCAGCCGCCACCCGTGCTGCCCGCCTCTAGGAGCCCAACTGAAGACGGGTCGCCTTCCCCGCGCACGGTGTGGTGCCCACGGCCCTGCCAGCGGCCTCAAAGCTGGGGCACAGCCTAACGCTCACCGGGAACAAGTGTGGCTGCAGGTCAACGGGCCCTGCATCCCAACAGGCCCCTGCGAACGTGCCACCCCACGTGGCAAAAGGCACCCTGCTGCTGGGGTAAGGTGAAGGATGCTGAGAGCAGGCTTGTCCTGGGTGCTCCAGGGGTCCCCAGTGTCCTCAGCAGGGACCAGAGGCCTCTGGAAGCTGGAGGAGGCAGACGCAGGCTTCTCCCCGGAGCTGCAGAAGGCCCAGCCCTGCCCCACGGCGACCGCAGCCCAGGGCCAACCCAGCTTGGACATCCGGCACCGCAACTGTTGGGGGACACGTTTGTGCCGCTGCAGCCTCGGAAGCTTGTCTGCTCGCCTGCCTCGGGGTCGGTTGTGCAGGGATGGGGGTGGTCTCACAGATGAGCAGGACAGCCAGAAACAGCATCAAGTCAAAATCTGAGCGTGGAGAGAGTGTGAACACCAGGCTGCCCGGCATCTAAGAAGCAGGTCCCGTGGACACAGGAGAGAGGAGGCAGTAGGGATATAAACCCAGCTTCCTCAGAGGAAGACTTGCGGGAGGAAGGCGGAAAGAGGACAGAAGGGGCAGCGGCCGAGGCCGGGCTCGCCTGAGCACAGACCTAACCTGGAGCCTCGCGAGGCTCACACAGAAGCGCTGCATGTGGCAGAGGGGGCTCTCTGCACACCGAGAGCAAAGCAAGGCATGACGCTGGCTGCATCCCAGGCCTCCAGCCCCCGGGCTCCCGGGCGGATCTGGCCTCGGGTTCCTCGGGGACGCGCCGACGGCTCAGCTCAGGAAACACTTCCAGGCCCGGCGTCCGCATGCGAGCTTGGCGGTAAAGGGCCTGTCCCAACCCAGGGCACCCTCGTCTCACAACCAACACACATGACTGCAGCTGGAAAAACCAACAAAAAGCGCAACAAAACGGAGCGGTGAAGAAAACCGTCCAAAGTGAGCATGAAAGAGCGTGAATCCTGAACAGGCCGACCTGTGAGTCGCTCAGTCGTGTCCTGCTCTTGGCGACCCCAGGGGCTGCAGCCCACCAGGTCCCTCTGTCCGTGGAATTTCCCAGGCAAGAATACTGGAGTGGGTTGCCATTTCCTCCTCCAGGGGATCTTCCCGACCAGGGATTGAACCTGGGTCTCCCGCACTGCAGGCAGATTCTTTACCATCTGAGCCACCAATAAACGAGCCCTAAACAGAAATCAAAGCTCTACCATTAAAATATCACAGGGCACCGTGTGACCCAGCAGTCCCATCACTGGGTGTGTGCCCAGGAGAACCGACAGCAGGGACCCAAACGGAGGTTCCCACTCCTGCATTCACGGGAGCCTGACTCACACCCAGGGAAAGGCGGAAAGAATCCCAGCGCCCATCACGGGACGAGCGGAGAAGGGAATGCAGTCGATCCAGGACCTGGACCATCGACGTCCTGGACAGGATGCCGTTCAGCCTCCAAGGGAAGGAGGTTCTGACATGAACTGCAGCCTGGGTGAACCCCGAGGACCTCAGGCTACATGCGCTCCGCCAGGGACCCTGTGTAATCCCACATCACAAGCTGCGTGGACGAGCCTGACTCTAGAGACAAAGAGGAGAGTAGACGTTACCAGCGCTGAGTCGGTCCCAAAGGAAATCAATCCTGAACACTGACTGGAAGGACTGATGCTGAAGCTGAAGCTCCAATACTTTGGCCACCTGATGCGAAGAACTGACTCACTGGAAAAGACCCTGATGTTGGGAAAGATTGAAGGCGGGAGGAGAAGGGGTCGACAGAGGATGAGGTGGCTGGATGGCATCACCGACTCGATGGTCATGAGTTTGGGTAAACTCTAGGAGATAGTGATGGACAGGGAGGCCTGGCGTGCTGCAGTCCATAAGTTTGCAAAGAGTTGTACAGGACTGAGCAACTGGACTAGGGCTAGGGAAGGGTGCTGTGAGTTAGTGTTGATGGGGAACAGAGTTTCAGTTTGGGAAAATGAAAAAGCTCTGGAGATGAAGTGGTGATGGCTTTGCAACAATGTGCGTAGACCCAATGCCACTCAACTATATGCTTAAAAGAGATAAAGACGGCAAATCTTAGTTTATGTGTATTTTACTCTAATTTTTTTTTTAAGTTAATACCAAGCCAACTTATATCCCAACTAAACCAGTCACGAACCTGCTCAAAGGCCAGGGGCACAGGTCTGTGACTGTGGGGGCAGCTCCATGACATCTCTTGGGCTGCAGCCATGGGTCAGCCCTGCCCGGTGTGGGCAGCGAGCTGGGGCGGGCAGAGCGGTGGGAGCAGGTGGCCGAGGAGCCAGGGCTGGGACCCATGAGGGCAGCCCCTGATGGGAAAACCAGGTCTGGGTGTGTGTGGCGACCACCAGGCCCAGGATGGGGGTTGCAGGGCCCTGAGCACCCTGTTGATGCCCACACTGCCTTTCCTTCAGTGACGCTGCCCATAGCTCACGAAGACCACCCGAGCGGCAGCAGCTAAGGTGTGGTGGGAAGGTGGAGCCTGGGCTGAAGGTCCGTGGCATGGCGCGTAGGCACTGACTTTAAGAGCCAGTGTCCAGATCTGGCACCTGGACATCTCAGGAGAAGGAGTGAAGAGCCTGCTCAGGAAGCTGGAAGCTGATGGCAAGGGCCAGAGCCGAGCACGGGCTGCGAGCAAAGCTATCTCCAGCAGCACCCACCCCCCGCCGGGCGGCTGCAGACAGCCAGGCTCGCACACCATCCCAGAACCCGTCATGTCTGAGCCTCAGCCACAGCCGCCCTCTCCCCCAGAGCATCTCGGCCATGAGGGAGGCACTGAACCCAGAACGGCTCCTGCTGTGTTAACTCAGCGAGATGTCACAGCAGCGCTCCGGAGGGCTGAGCATTCGCCACCCTCCGAGGCGTTGCCACAGCAACCGTGAGCACAGGCTTCTCACTCAGATGGCAGCAGGGGGGAGGTTGGGCAAGGTGGCCTCCCCAAGGGAGCCTTGAAAGCAGGGAGAGAGGCGCGGCCGGGAGGCTGCCCCGCCTGCAACCAGTCTCCCGCCCTCCTGCCCGCACCTGCCAGGTCCTCCTGAGGATCGGGATCGGGGAGTCCTCAGGTGGCCGGGACCGTCCTAGTCCTCTCCCTGTAAACCAGAGAGATGTGAAGGCACGGCCCGGGTGCCGGCCACTCTGTCCCGAGGCCGGTGCTTCCCTTTCCGCCCCAGATAATATTTCCCACCAGCCCTGCAGGAGTGAGAGGCCAGGGGGCCCATCTCACGTGGGCAGGGCCCAGGCGGCCAGAGGAGGGTCCCCGGACCTCCCACCGGAGAAGCGCCCCCACCCCTACCCTGTTTCACAGCGAATGTCCTGCCTCGGACCCCACGCTCTCCCGATGGGCCCGGGCTACAAGAGGGCAGAGGGTGGCCAGGCCCACCCACCCAAACACCGACGGTACAGGCACCCCAGAGGCTCTGTGGCAGCCCAGCCCAGCCTTCGTGCAGATGCAAAGGAAAAGGGTGCCGTGGAGTGCAGGGCATGCAGGGCGGTGGGTGAGAGGAGGCCTGGGCACTGGAGGCAGGAACCACCCACAGTCAGGACCAGGCCTGGGGGGTACGGGGGCCGGGGTGCAGGAGAGAGCTGGGGGGCTCCTGGTCAAACAGCACGTCCTGCCCACCGTGCAGAGCTCCATGTCCAGGGCTGGGCCCTCTGGGACTTGCAGAGGGACGCCCCAGCCCAGCCCCCAGGAGGTGGTCTCCTCCCACAGGGCTGTGCCCATCAGAAGCCTCGACATCCGCTTCCTGATACTGCCCGGCTGGCCGGCTGCCCACTGCTGGGGGCTCTGCAGACCCACCCCTGGCCCCTGGACGGCAGCAGCAGGAACATAACACTTCAGACGCCCCTGACTAAGCCAGGACCGGGCCTTGCTGTGCCCAGGACGGGTCATCCACAGGCGGCAAAGCCAGGGCCCGCCTGCCCACACCTGGGGAGGGTGCGTGAGTCACGGCTGGGGCCACCCCCGCCCCCCGCCCGGCACGGCCTGCCCTCAGCAGCTGCAGAGGGGCAGAGGGCAGCGGGGACAGAGGGCAGGATGGTGGGCAGGGACACAGAAGCCACCATCTCCAATAAACCGGAAGGAAGCTGGAAAAGAGAGCCATCCGTAGCGACAAAGAAGAGGATACGTAACGGCTCAACGTGAAACAACCGTGAGAGCAACATATAACAAATAGGACAAAAACGTGAGGCGTCCCCGGCTGCGCACAATACCAACTTCTCTCCCATTCAATCCTAAAATGCAAGTCCTGCCCGGATTCCAATGCGGTCATTTCTGAGCTTGACAAAGCGTATTTGAAAGTTCAATGAGAAATACGAATACACGAGAGCAGCTGGCGCTGTGGAGGGCACGAGCCAGGCTGTAAACGCACAGAAGGCCCCGGGTTAGAATAAACGGAGTCCCTGTGTCAGGGTGGAGCCCCAAGGACTCGGCGGCCGGACGACAGAGCAGCAGAGCTGGCCGGTTAAAAACGCTCCGATGCCGATGAAGCGCTTCTCCAAAACAGAACGCTTCCTTTGTTCTGAGTATCACGGTAGTAACACTGGTTGTAAACAAAGGCCAGAGTGAGACACAGCCCCAGGTGGCCTCCTAAGAAGGCAGGGAGGCCGCCTGGGGGCCTGAGGAGGGGGCCGGGCGGGCAGGAGAGGAAGGCGGGGCGAGGGGGCGGCAGTGCTGGGAGCGGGGAGGCAGCAGCTCCTGGGCAGGCTGCATCTGGGAAGGCGGGCGGGTATTTGATTCTTGCCTCCGCCAGGAAGAAGGTGGGGAAGCGACAGACATTTGATCTAAAAGTAAACACACAGCTTCCGTGTCCTCAGGTAACCAGAGCCCCAGGGAGAGAGTCCAGGCTTTCGGGAGGAGCAGCGAAAAGGGCCAAGGACGCCCCCACCTGCCCAGCAGCCCGTGGCCCCAGCCCGAGGGTCAGCGTGGTCTTAGAAGGCGCACGGGGTGTTGGGGGGAGGCTGCAAACACCACCGATCCACACAGCTCGGGGGTCCGAGCGCCCACCAGCAGGTCCTGTGATAATCCTGCCAAGTGTGGCCTGGAGCTGGAAATCAGTTTCCTGGATGCAGAACAGACCTTGCCTGCGGTGCTGGTGAGGCCTCGCTGCACAGACACAGACACACACACACACAGACACACACACATGTACACTCACGCAGGCACACACAGGTACAGACACACAGGTACACACATACATACATGTACAGAGATACACACATGTACACACATGCGCACATGTGTACATACACACACCCGTACACACAGAGAGAGACACAGACACACACGCACACAGACACACACGCACACATACACAGGCACACACGTCACACAGGCACACAGAGATACACTCAGACATGTACACGCATGTACACTTAGGCACACACCCATATATACACAGGCAGACACAGACACACACACAGACACAAACAGAGACACACACAGACACGTACACACATGTACACAGGCACACACAGAGGCACACACACACACACAGCAGGGGCAGGGGCAGATTTGAAGGCTGGGCCATCGCCAACACCCACCGAAAAACAGACCGATTTTTTCCAATTCCTAATTATTCCACTTTAAACGATCCGCCTGGGAGTACACCGCAGCCAGGTCGTTCAACTGGACAGAACTGGGGAGGCCCAGGCTTGTGGGGGTAGCTTACGCCTGTCACAATTGAAAAGAACCCTACTTCCTGGCAGCCGCTGAGTACGGGCCCTGCTCTGGGCAGCTGGAGCCTGGATGCAGCCTGAAGGCTGGACTGGGCCCTTCCAGGCTCCCCGACGGCCCCAGAAAGAGGCAGGGCCTGGCCTCGGGCAGGCAGACCCTTCCTCCCAGGCCCCTCCCCACGGGAGGCCCGTAAGTCCTGGATCGGGGGTCCGTGGCCACGGCAGTGGAAATCAGGACAGCCGGGAGCCGAGGGGCCTGGAGTGCAGCCACATGTCAGGCTCGCCTGGGCCGAGACAGGGAGACGGGTGTCCAGGTGGGGGGCGCACAGAGCGGCGGGGGCTCCAGGAGGCCACAGCTCCCGAGTTGGGCCCCAGGGAAGCTGAGGGGGTCAAGGAGGGGAAGTGGTCCATCTTCCAGGGAAGCGGAGCTGCCCCGGGGCCCTGGGGGTCAGCGGGCACCCTGGAAAGCCCAGGGCTCTCCTTCAGGCCCTGCTGGGCACCGTCCACATGCTGGGGTGGGCAGAAATGCTGAGCTTCCTGAGAGCTGTGCCCACGCCAGTTTAGGGCCCAGGGTGGGGTGGGGGGTTCTCGATCTGGTAACAGGTAGGGGCTGGGGGCTTCTCAGAGCCAAGGACTGAACCCCAGTGGACCCCCCAGCTGGAAGGGGGAGGAGGGGCATGTTTGGAAGAAATAAATCTGAGGGTGGCCTTGCTTTAGCCTGAGGGTGGGGTCCTTACAAGGACGTATCCAGGGTACTGAGGAGAGCTCACCTTGGTTGGGGGCAGGAGGCTCCCCAGCACAGGATGAGGGGGCCCTTCCTCCCTCACCCATGGGACCCCCCAGTCCTGAGTCTGGAGCTACCCTGGTGTTCGTGAACTCCAGAGACGAAGCCACAGCCAATCCCACAGAAACAGGCCTCTGGGAGTTTGGTGTTTAATGAGCCAGACCCGGAAGCTGGGGCAGAGGTGGAGAAGACCCCACACGCCAGCCCCAGCGGGCGGGCGGGCAGAGGTGGCAGTCTGGAGTGTGCAGCCTGGTTCCCACCCCTGAGCCAGCGGTGGTCTGAGGTTCCTCAGGGCAGCCGCAGGCCAGGCCAGGCTGGGAAGGGAGGAGGGGCGGGGAGCAGGAGGGGAGGTAGGGCTGGAGCATCCACACGCAGGCCAGCCCTACGGACATCTCTGCTTTCGGGGGGACCAATCTTTGTAGACAAAAAATTAATATGCTGATAGTTTATCATTCATAACAACACTTCTTTACAATGGCGGTTTCCCAAACACCTGCTCGAGGTGGCAGCTGGTTAAGCCCGGCCAGCTCAGACTCCCTGGGCCCCCCAGAGGCAGAGGTTTGACCCCCAGGGCCCCCCACACCTGCCCGGAGGTCACCTTGAGCTAAGCCGGGGAGAGCGGGCTAGGAGGGCAGAGACCATGAGGGGGCCCGGGAGGGCAGAGACCATGAGCAGACCCAGCCACCCTGGGGGCCTGCCAGCCCACCCGTCCACACCAAGGACACTCACTCATGTCTGTCACCCCCTCTCAGCTGGTGGACCCGGAAGTGTGTCCCCTTGCAGTCTGAGATTTCAGGTATGGACACCAAGGCGGCCCATGAAGGCCCACGGCCCAGCTGCACTGTGGTGCTCACCCGACCCCCCGAGGCCCACTGCTGGCACGGCCAGGGGAGCCCCCAGTGCCCAGCACCGCATGGGGCCTGGAGCTGAAAGGGAAGTGGCCGGCAGGCAGCCCCGGTCCCGCCCGGCTTCTCTGCTCTGAGGAAGGACAGCTTCCTTGTGCAGCCAGGTGGCCAAGATGACCCGGATGACCAGGCAACAGAGCCCCGTCCTCCCCTACGCCAGCACGGGCTGGGCTCTTACCACTCACAGCTTCCGTTCTGCCTCGGAGAACAAGGCCCTCTATCCTGGGAGACGATTTCTCCGAGAACTGGGAGCTTGGGGGAGGATGGCCTCTGTTCACAGGTTGTGGAGGTTCAGTTCTACCGGATGCAGAGAGCCCAGGGGTGAGGGGGTGATGGGCTGACGGCCATGTGACAGAAGGGAGGCGCCTAACGCCACCGAGCTGCACGCTTAAACGCAGCGCGACGGCACCTTTTATGTGACGGGTGACTTACCGTCGTCAAACACCGGAAACAAAACCAGACACAACGTCCAGTCTTGCCCTCAGGACCGGATACAGCGAGTTTGGATAACCCATCTCCAGGCACTCTCCCCGAAAGGTGGAGTCGCCATGAGGAGAACAGCCACCTCGCCAGGGACAGACAGGTCACATGACACGCCGACCCCTGTGCCTGCCTCCAGCAGGGCGCGGCCCGGGCAGCTGCTCTTCACAGGGGCTGCCCGCTGGGTGGCAGGTGGCTCCCAGCAGTCCCTAAGGCATCTTCACTGGGCGTCCAGGCACGCCTGAGCCCTGGCACACCCTCTGAAACAAGGCCATGTGCAGACAGGTGCGCATGGAAGCAGACTCCAAGTCCTCACCCCCTCTCCTGGTGGGGTCACCGCCCCGGCCACGGGAAGAAGCCGAGGGGCCAGCGCCCGCCTTCCAGACACACCCTGGCACCAGGCCCCGCGGCCCAGGGACCCCTGGAGGCCTGACTGGGGGCCCAATTAGGAAGCAGGAAGCTGCCCTACAATTACACCGTGACTTGCATCTGAGATAAAAGCCTGGCAGGACCCCACACTTCCTCTAGTTACCCCAAGCCAGCCCTGTCTCTGGGCCCTCCTGTCTCTCCACTCCACCAGCCCTGTCTCCGGGCCCTCCTGTCTCTCCACTCCACCAGCCCTGTCTCTGGGCCCTCCTGTCTCTCCACTCCACCAGCCCTGTCTCTGGGCCCTCCTGTCTCTCCACTCCACCAGCCCTGTCTCTGGGCCCTCCTGTCACCCCACTGCACCAGCCCCGTCTCTGAGCCCTCCTCTCTCTCCACTGCACACAGACCCATCTCTGGGACCCTGCTTTTCAAAGCCAAGACCCGGCTGGAGGAGCCAGAATCCTGGGGTCGGTGTAGACTGCGGGCAGAAGGGCGGCCTGCTGTGCTCGTGAGGTGGGAGGACCGTCCCCAGGCAGGGGTGCAGAGGGCTCAGCCTGGGGGTGGGGGTGAGGAGGGCACAGCGCCAGGCCCACCAGCCTCACCAGCCTCACCTCCCCCGGTCAGTCTTTGCCCTGAGGGCCCCCAATCTCCTTCCCAGGCCCACTTTGGGAACATCTGGTTGACCCCGAAGCCATCCCTCCCAAACCCAGTCTTGGCTGATGTCCTGCCTTCCTCCTGGTTGGGGAGGCAGCCTCCTCTAGGCCCCACCTGCCCACCCACCTCCCACACCCCCATTCTCTGTTGGGAGAGGCCAGGTGGCAGAGACTGTCCCAGGTGCCGTCAGTCTGACACACTCAACAACCAAGAACCTCATCTTTTGGATCAACTGTCTCTGCACAACCGAGAAAAGGCCGGGGCCCATCAGTTGGGTCCTGGCCCCAGAGACAGCAGCAGTCCTCACCCCCTAACGCATGGGACACTTCAGGGCCTCTGAAGTGAGCCAAGGGGCTCATTTCTCTGGCCTACAATCCCCCCGGCCCATGACCCGAGGCAGCACTGGGTGTGACACAGAGATGGGGGGGTGGGCAAGGGCGTCCCAGTGCCCGCACAAGCCTCCTGGGCTGAAGCACGGAGCGCAAAGGCCCCCTCCGCCCCAGCCTCAGAGCCCGAAAAGCAACTGTCCTTTCAGAAGTGACTCATTTACAACAGGCCCATCAGGCAGAGTCCTGGGAGCTAATTCTAACCTTTGCAGAGGCTTGTTCAGCCTTTGGAGTTATAATTACCCCCCATCTCCGGGCAGGATAAGGCTGCAATCAGGAGCTTGGATCCGGCCAAGAGAAAGTGGAGAATGGGCTCGGGGGGCCAGTGTGGGGCAGGGCCCTGCGGCTGCCACCTGGGTCCTGCCCCTGCCCACCTGGAGGGACCAGCACAGGCCTGGCCTCTGGGCTCCAGACGTGGGGGGCTAGCCCCCCACGGAGCGGCTTCTCAAGCACGTCCCTCCCAGGCCTCGAGCCGCTCTGTCTGCTGCAGAATGGGGCTCGTGTGAAGGGCAAACGGCCTCAGGGTCTTGGCCCCAGAAGAGCCCAGAGATGCGCCATCTGCACCCTCAGCTCCCGGCTGAGCTACAAGAACCCAGAGACCTGGCCGGGAGAGCCTAGCGGCGGTGGGCTCAGAGGCAGCCCACCCGAGGCCCCCAGCATCGCTGGCCTGCCCTGGCGGAAGCACACCCACATGCTCCACCAGAACCAGGCGGCCGGCCTCGCCCACACGCGTCCAGCCCGGCCCCATCCACAGCCTTACCTTGCCAAAGCTGCCCTTCCCAATGGCACGCAGGATCTGGAAGTGGTCCAGGTTCACTGCAGAGAGAGCAGAGGGGCGCCAGGTGAGGGGGCCGCAAGACCAGTGCCCGCCAGGCCCCCACCCTGCAGGGAGCCCCCACGCTGCAGAGAGCCCCCCAACACTGCAGGGAGACCCCGACACTGCAGGGAGACCCTGACACTGCAGAGAGACCCCCAACACCGCAGGGAGCCCCCCAACACTGCAGGGAGCCCCCGACACTCTGGGGATTCCCCTCACAATTCAGGGAGCTCCTCAGCACTGCAGCGAGCCCCCCAATCCTGCAGGGTGCCCTTGCAGGTACCCAGCGGTCCACCTCGCCCTGAGAGGGGTCAGGACAGCCATGGTGCTGCAGGGGGGGCCTGAGCCAAGGCAGAGAGGGGGTCCCAGGGCCGGGCAGCACCCCCTCCTGGGTGCACTGTAGGGGGAGGCCAGGCCACACTGCCCACAGACGGTACATGATCAGAGCACACGGCGTCCAGAGCAGCCCCCAGCGAGAGCTGCCGCAAATCCACAAAGACCCTCAGTCACCCCTCCTGCAGCCTCGGGGGCTGTGCCCTGCAGGTGCCTCCGGACCGGCTCGAGGGGGGCCTGTAAGGGCCCCCGGATGGTAACAGAGCTGCCCACTGTCTAAGAGAGACCCTTCAAGGCCTCACTTCCGTGGACTTTCTCCATGGAGCCTGACAGAGAGACCCCGGCCCCCGGGAGAGTCCAGCGTTTGTAACCGTCACAGCCTCCTGAGACACGCTCCCCCACACACAGACCCGTCTGCGAGAAACCCTTCCAAGCCTGTCCACCTGCAGGCCGGTGCCGGCCAGACCTGGGAACACTGCACAGCTCTCACACCCTGAGAGGCGGGCACGGGCGACCTGGTCCTCGCAGGGGCAGTGTCCCTCAGCCAGCTCGGGACTGCCCTCTGCCCCGGGTGCCCGCGGGACCTCGGGATCCAGGGAGGTCCCCGTGGGCAGCAGCGGAGAGGGTGGGGCATCGGGGCAAGGGGCAGAGCAGCTGGGGGATGGGTCTGCGGGGCTCAGGGCCCAGCTCCCCACCCGCCTGCCCAGTCCACTCCTGGATCCAGCCAGCTGCCGCCTGAAGACCCCCAGCTTCTTCCTCACTCGCCTGTGTGCCCACGGTCAGTGCAGCTTGGCTGCTTCTGCGCAGAGCAGAGGATGGGGCCGCGTCTGTGTCCACCGCGGGAACCACCACCAAGCCTGTGGAGGGCGTCCACTGTGCACGGGCCAGGCCACCCAGACAGGGGCCCAGGGCAGACAGCGGTCCCTCCCTCCCTGGGCACTGCGTGCCCTGCTGCCCCCACCACGGCCCCAGCAGAGCCCCGAGCACAGGCGCCTCCGAGCCACGAGCTGGCAAGGTGCTCAGCAAACAAATCGTCGCTTTTAGAGAAAGCCATGAATTCCGGACTTTCGTGTTTCCAGCAGAGGAAAATGAGAACGAAGCTGCATTAAGTAAGAGGCCAGAAGCACAAGGCAGCTCCGTGCCTGCCCGTAAGGGGGCTCCTTGCAGGGCTGAGTGGACGGGTCGGCAGAGACATCAGAGGCCCCGGGCACCAAGCCAGGCCGTGGAGCAGGCCGAGCACTCCAGGAGCTGGCCTGGCCCACCCCCCCCCCAGCCTGTGGTCTGCACCAGGCAGCCCGCAGTGCCAGCCTGTGGTTTTGACACAACTCTCCCTGCTTCCTGAGACACCACCAGGATGGCTGCGGATCCCAGACCGCAGACTGTGTGGTGGATGATGAGGGGAGCTGCCCATTAGAAGCGGGGGGGAAAGGAGCCCGGATGTGGCTGCCAGGCATCTCAGGAGCGCTGGGGCTGAGTTCCGGGGCAGGCCCAGCACCACGCAGGCGCACACGGCGTCAGACCAGAAGCCACGAGCAGGGATCGTCCCTGAGGGTGGTCCCCACCCCAGGGACCCAGCTTCAAGGTGGGGCTGGCCTGCACCCCTCCAGGTGAGCCTTAAGCCCACCCACTGACCAGGGTCACTCTGAGCTCCAGTGACTGGGGGGCCGGGGACCCGTGGACCATGGCTCCACCCTGACGCCCACACCTCGTCTACCCCTGCCCGCCCACAGGGCCACCGCGCAGGATGGCTGCCACCCATCCCCAGACCCTGCCTCACAGCCCCCCGAGAACCGAGACCCAGAGGCTGCTTTGGGCCCCTCCCGCACCCAGGCTGGCTTTGGCAACACACCAGTCTCTGAACCCACTCTGGGCAGGATGGCACACCCCGTGAGTGCCCACCCGGCCCGGTGCCAGGGTGAGGCTTTCAGCCCACGGCACGCCCCGTGAGTGC
>NW_024070198.1:49472045-49485777 GCF_014754425.2 Oryx dammah
CAGGGTGAGGCTTTCAGCCCACGGCACGCCCCGTGAGTGCCCACCCCGCCGGTGCCAGGGTAAGGCCTTCAGCCCACCTCTGGCTCTCCTTTGGGCCTTTGATGACAACAGAACAAAGGGAACCACTGCCGGGACCTGTCACAACAGAGGGGGCGGGTCTGCGACAGCGAGGCAGGTCACCAAGGACGCCCTGAAAATGCGGGTCAAGTCCCCCAGCACTGAACCAACCGAGGAGAGGGCTGGAGCTGCCGGACCTCCGAGGCCAACAGAGGCATGTGTGTGTGCACAGAGACACGTGTGTGTGCACAGAGACACGTGTGTGTGCACAGAGGTGGGGGTCCCAGGGCAGAGAGGAGGCAGGGCACACCGTGTCCACTTTCCTCCCAACTTTCCGGCCACTGCTGGGCAGGGCCCTGAGGCCCAGGGAGGTGCTGGGGGCCCCAGCGCCAAGGAACAGAGGAACAAGGCTCCAGTGGGAGGGGGGTCGCCAGGACGCTCAGCACACTTGCCCCTGCGTCCAGCACCTCCCGGGTCACAGCGCCCGTAAGAGGCCCCGGCAGTCATGTCTGACCTTGACCCGTCCCGGCCGGGAGCCTGATTCCTGCACGTCTCTGCTCGGCCCCGCGAGGACACCAGGGGGCCCCGCGGCCACACGGGCGCAGACTCCTCTTGAGGTGGATAAATATTTTAAAACAAGGGTTTTGAGAACACTTATTCTCCGGGCTTTCATGTGCAGAGCTGGCCATCGGAAGCACAGCGGTTGCTATGAAAATAGGTCATTTTGACCCAGCCAACTAAGTATGAGTGGAGGGAGGTTTTAATTCTATTTCACAAGGGTCAAGGCGCCAAGACCAGCTCCCAGCAGCACCCATGTCCTCGCAGGAGCCCACAGCATCCTCTCCGCGGGCCCTGGCTGGGCCCACCATCACCGGCCTGAGCCCCGGGGTCATGGGCCACTTTCCTTATAACCATCTCAGCACTAAAGTCCAGGGGCCCAGACAGAGCTCTGTTCGCCACGGGGTCCTCGGCCACGTTCCCAAAGAGGGTGTTTCTCGTCTGATCTACAGGCTTCCCCAGGAGACCACCACCCCCAGGAAAACGCAACGAGCTCCTTTCTGGAAGCGGGGCCGACGCTCCGACAGCCCTGTGTTCAGGGAGATTTACTCACTGTCCCTGCGCCACCCGGACACAGGGGGCCTGGCCCTGTCGCCCTCAGCCTGCACCATCAGTCCCGCTGGTGGCCAGGAGGGGAAGGCCACGGGCAAAGGAGGGCAGGGATGAGAGGGGCAGTGGCCCCCAGAGTACCCAGCGAAGCAGCAGAGAAAGGCGAACGCTGCCTCTTGGGCAGGAACCACCAGACCGGAAGCAAGAAGGCCAGTAATGTCTGAACACTTTTTCCCACAGTAAAACCACCAGCGCTTTGTGCATGCCTGGTGCAGCTTTCTTTTCCACACGAGAGGGGGACGCCCTGGCACCGACCGCTGTCAGGGTTCAGCACCCGGGTCAGCGCCCACCCCTGTGGGGCCGAGGCCCCTCCTGACAAGCCATGGACGGAGCGCGCAGGGTCCCCTGAGATTCCAGGTGCAGACGGCACTGCTTCCACAGGCAGGGGCTTTTCTTAAAACAGACAAAGCTGCCTCCAGCGAGGAAAGCAAGGCAGAGTAAAAATAGACGGCTGAGTCTGAGTCACCACCATGGCTACCAGCAAGGATGCCGGAGCCCGGGGGTGGTCGCTCCCCAGAGGCCTGGAGGGGCAGCCTGGCTCACGACCCCCGCCCCCACGTCCTGCCTCCCGCAGTCCGAGACAGTGTGGCAACTGCGTCCGGGGGGCAGGCCCGGCCCAGACTGGAGCCGGAATCCAGGCCAGCCCACCTCCCCTGGGCACCGAGGCCCTCAGAGCATTCTTGGCCTCGAGAGAATCCACCCCAAAGTGGGGGTCACATGGAAAGGGTGATCACAAACCACGTCACGTGTTGTGGACACTCGTGCCCAAGGTGACTGAACTGACCCAGAAAACCCATCAGAGAAAATCACCCAACACTTCCGAGGCCCGCAGAGCTGTGTGGACACAGAGCGGTTCCCGCCTGGCCACACGTCCAGGCCCAGGCCCACCCCGCCTCCTGGGGCACCTCCCTGCCTCCCGGGGCGCCCGGCCAGCCTCCTGAGGTGCCACCCTGCCTGCCTGCCTCCCGGGGCACCCGGACAGCCTCCTGGGGCGCCAGCCTGCCTCCCAGGACATCCACCCCGCCTCCCTGCCTCCCGAGGTGCCTCCCTGCCTCCAGGGGCACCCAGCCTGCCTCCCGGGGCACCCAGCCTGCCCTCCGGGGTGCCCAGCCAGCCCTCCTGTGTGATGGACACGGGCACACACAGGGGCCTGGTCAGCAGATGGGCGCCTCACGGACATGCCAAGGCCCTGACCTGCTCATCACCGCTCGTCCCCCAAGGCTGGAGGTCTGCGGGGACTGAGACCCGGGGGCAGGAGCAGGCCGTCTGTGGGGGGCCCATCGTGGTTTACCTCTCAGAGCAACAGGGTGCAGGGCAGGCATCCCTGAGCGTCTCTAAGGGACCCAGGGTGAGAAGGATTCAGTTCTCCACTGCCCGCCCCACCTCGCAGGAGCCCTGTGACCAGGGGCTTCCTTGGGTCCCAAGGACGTCCAGAAAGCCCTGGACAAGAAGGTGAAAGGCAGAAAACGGAATCGTGTGCGCTCTGACCGGTGCACCAGGCTCCCGAGGAGCGGGGAGGGCACCCTCAGGCCACTGCTGGGCACTGGGCGGCCGCCGAGCACCACATGCACCGCCCCCGGAGAGGGAGGACCCGTCAGCACCCCCCCCCCCTCCACTGTCCTGCCCCGGGCGGCACGGGCGGCAGGCCCCTGGACGGGGGACAGGCCTCCTCTGTGCCCGAGTACCCCTCCCGCCGCCCCCGGGCCCTGGCCCTGCCCCTCATCGGGGTGGGGGCCATCTTCCCGGCAACGTCCCTCCACCTGAGACACTCCTGCACCCTCAGGCCCTTCTCCCGGGAGCCCCTGCAGGCCCCTCGGAGCACTCGTTGCCCACTCTGGGGGTCAGTGTCCACCCGCGCCCCCCAGCCCGTCTGGGGGCGGCAGGGCACCCAGAGCCCCGTGCCTTCCCCCACTGCACCTCTCCCGCCAGCCTGGCGCCCAGCTGGAGGGCAGGGGCATGCCCTGACCCCGTCCCTCTGAGAGGCAGACACGCCAGGATGTGGCAGCTGCCAGGAGGCAGAGTGTAGGCCTCTGGGGGCCAGGCTCCGGAACAGTGTGCCTGGGGTCTGGAGGCGGGGGGCCGCGTGGATGGGGGGCCAGCAGGCGGCCAAGGCCACACTGCCCACCCGGAGGCCTCGGGGACCCTTGCAGAGCCCCACTCTGTATCCTGGCTCCAGTCCCATTCCTGACAGCAGTGTCTCCAGAGCCCCGGAACTGTCATGAATTAGTGATTAAGCCGACAGTCGGATCGATGCAGTGTCTCCACCACTGGGCCCAGCTCCTCGGGGCCGCAGGGAGGTCGCCCGGGGTGGACAGGCTCTCCACTTGCTGAGGCTGGGCAGCGGTGCTGCCCCCGGGCCGCCCAGGGGTCCTGCAGCCCAAGGCCCACCTCTGGCTGCCTCCATCAGCCGGGTTCACCCGGAACCAGTACCACCAGCAGGACAGGCCTCCAGACCCCCTCACCAGCTGTGAAAGCTGCCCAGGGCCCGCAGACCAGACGTGCAGACAAGACGGGAGGGCACCAAGGCCCCAGGTGCTGGGAGGGGTGCCCTGGCTTAGCTAGTGTGTCGGGGCAGGGGAGGAGAGGAGGAGCCCACACCAAACCCCGAGTCCCAAGGCGGGTCTGCCCAGCAAAGTACGCCAACCCCTGTCCTGACACGACCCCGCCCACCTTCTGGGCACCCCGCCCTCCTCAGCACGGTGGGAGACCCCAGCAAACCTGAGTCTGGATTCTGGGGAGTGTGCCTTCTGCGTGCTGGGGGCCAGTTCTGGGAGTACAGCATTGGGTCTTCCAGGAAGAGAATCTGGGCCAGGGTGCAGACCGCCGGGAGAGGAACAGAGCCAGGCACCATGGGAGCGGGCAGCCCCGCAAGCCTGCATCCACAGCAGCCCAGCCCCGACCCCCGAGAGTGGGCACACGTGATCAGAGCAGGATCGGCACCCCAGGCAGCAGCAGCAGTGGGCCCTGGGCTGTGTGCAGGGAGCCAGCCCCCGGAGGGAAAAGGAGACGGTCCTGACATCTGGGGACACGGCGAGGGCCTGGCTAGAGGTCGAGGGCCGCACGCAGCGAGATGCCTGTCTCAGCTCAGGGGCTGGAAAACGCTCGTCTGCCCACATATTTCCATCTGCAGCCTTGGGTTACCAGCCGAGGCCCTGCCGCCTTCCCCACGGAGGACGGGTGGACCAAGGGCTGGAGCTGGAGCGAGGGGCAGCAAGGCCCCGGGTGCCTCCACGCAGCAGTGCTGGAAACATGGACGCAGGCCTACGGCTCTGCCGCGGGGCCCACCGCCCAGCCTCTGTCCTCTTGGGTCTGAGTACTGCGTCCTCCAGGTCCGCGTGCCAGAACGGGCTTCCTTCTCGGGGGCCGAGGGATACTCCAGGGTATGGAGAGCTCACGGCTTTTCTCTGCACCCGTGGGGGACACCAGGCTGCCTCCACGTCTCCTCGGCTGTGGACGCGGGCTGTGGGGTCCTCTGTAAGGCCTGCTCTCAGCCCTTTGGCTGAACACTCGGAAGTGGAACTGCTGGATCAAAGCCAATTCGGTCTTTTTTCAGGAACCGTTACACCGTCCCCTGGGTTTCCCGGGTGGACCAGTGGTGAAGGCTCTGCCCACGATGCAGAAGACACAGGAGACGCCTGCACCCCTGGGTCAGGAAGAGCCCCTGGAGGAGGGCACGGCCACCCACTGCAGTGTTCTTGCCCGGAGAATGCCAGGGACAGGGGAGCCTGGCGGGCTACAGTCCATGGGGTCGCCGAGAGCTGGACACGACTCAGCGACTGAGCATGCACACACCCACAGCCACACACCCCCCACACACACACACACTCACACACACACACAATCACACACTCACACACACACACAATCACACACGCACTCACACACACACTCTCATACACAAACACGCACACACACACAATCACACACACGCACTCACACACACTCATACACAAACACGCACACACACACACAATCACACACACTCACTCACACACACTCACACAATCACACACACTCATACACACACACTCACACACACACAACCACACACACAATCACACACACTCACTCACACACACACACAATCACACACACTCACACACACTCTTACACACACACACACAACCACACACACACAATCACACACATGCACTCACACACACAATCACACACGCACTCACACACACTCTCATACACAAACACACGCACACACGCACACACACACTCTCACACTCATACACACACAAACACACACACACAATCACACATACGCACACACACTCTCATACACAAACACGCACTCACACACACTCATACACACGCACTCACACACACACTCATACACACACACAAACACACACACTCACACTCACACATACACATACACTCATACACACACAACCCCACACACACACACACTCATACACAACCACACTCACACACACGCACGCACGTACTCACACTCATACACACACAACCACACACATACACACACACACACAACCACACACACACTCATACACACACAACCACACACACATACAACCACACACACACACATACTCATACACAACCACACAATCACACACACGCACTCACACACACTCTCATACACAAACACATACGCACTCACACACACTCATACACACACACACTCATACACAAACACACGCACACACACACACACACTCACACACACTCATACACAAACACACACGCAGACACACAATCACACACACACACTCACACACACTCTCATACACAAACACACACCACACACTCATACACACACACACTCATACACACACACACACCAACACACACACTCATACACTCACACACACACACACACAAACACACACACACACTCATACACACACATACACTCACACACTCGTACACACACACTCACACTCTCATACACACACACACCGACACACACTCATACACACACACACTCATACACACTCACACACACACACCCCGTCCCCCACACCCACACCCACACTCTCACTCACACACACTCTCACACACACACCCCCCGTCCCCCACACCCTCACCAGCACTTGCTCTTTTCTGGATTTTCAGAGCGGGGGTGCCCCAGGGGATCCATGGCAATGGAGTACCCAGGGTGCCAGGGTGGGGCTGCCACAGGCTGCCTGCCCGGGAAGGTGTGTGTGCACGTGTGTGTCTGCAGTGTGTCTGCATGCTTACACACACACGCAGATGTGGTTGTGTGTGCAGAAGCCCACCCAGGCCTGCGGCCCCTCAGCCAGCCGAGTCCAGGTCCCCAAAGGCCCCCATCCCAGGACCTCGGGCTGGGCCCCACACATCACGCTAAACTTCATCCCTGCGGGTGGGAGCCCACCCTTACCCCACCCTTACCCCACCCTTACCCCACCTGGGCACCTCCCCTGCAGCTCCCCAGACGCCGAGGCCAGCTGGGAGCGCATGTACTCCCCATCGGGGCTGGGATATAACGGACCTCCCGGGGGTTGCACACGGGCCGCCCCTCAGTGGGGGGCTCAGGCCAGCTGGGAGCGCAGTCCTGCACGCGCTCCCCGTCGGGGCTGGGATGTATCCGGCCTCCCAGGGGATCCCCTCAGTGGGGCTCACACCTGCCTGACCAGATCCCTCAGCACTGGGCGGCCGGTTACCCGTCATCCCCGCCCCACGGACACCTCGGCAGTTGCCATGGTTCCGCTTCTGGACGAGGTCGGGGCACTCGGGTCACGAGGCTCAGAGCCACGCACATCACCACACTTTCGAGTCTGATTCAGGGAGGAAGTGTGGGCAGGGCCCTGGTGCCGGGAGGAGAAGGTCGCAGGTCACAGCGGGGGCCCCTGACAAAGAGGCCCCCCGGCCCACATACCAGCAGGCCCCCACGTGCTGAGCTGGAGAGAGACACACCAAAGGCCCACCTGAGAGGGAACGGCCAGCAGGGGTCAATGCAGGAGACAGGGCAGCTTCCGGGCGGGCAGAAACGCAACAAAACCTGCACGTCTCAGTCTAACACAGCGGGGTTTATGTGGAGTTCATCTCGGTTAGCACATCAGCGTCATCGAACACGAGGCTCGCGACGGCATAGGATCTGCGCGGGACAAGCCCACGTTTCCTATTCAGGGCGATCGCCCTGGGGGGGCTCAGGGCAGGACAGTCCTCAACCCCATTCTTTCTTGACGGAAGGGTAAGTCACGTGCAGAGCTAGAGCAGCTTGTCCTGACATTAGACGATACAAAATTCATAAAAACCCCAGCCTCATCCATCAAGTCTGCGTTTTATTTATATTCAGCCTCGTTTCAGAAAAGGATTGGAGGCAGTGACCCATTTCCTTGGCCCGGCACTGCCGCTGGGCAGACGTGGGAGCCGACCCTCCAGCGGCCCAGGCCGGCCCCTCCTCGGTCCAGCTGGCTGGGGACTCAGCTCTCATCACAGGTGCCGGGCCTGGCCCACTGGACAGAAGTGGGGCTTCTGGGCGCAGAGCAGGGGTGGGGCAGAAGGCTGGGGAGTGGACAGTCCTCACACGCTGGAGCCCAAGGCTGCAGCCAGGACATTGGAACCGAGATGGGGCGAGCTGGTCAAGGCAATGTGCCCCGCGCCCAGCCGGCCCATCTCTCAGGCCATCCGCTCCTCACCACAGGCCTTTGAGGTCAGAGCCCCCCATCCAGCCTGACGCCAACTGGGCCAGGGCCACGTGGGCCTGGGGTTCCGGCTGGCTCTGCGTCCTCCCCAGGCCTGCTGGCCATCCCACGCTGACAGCTCACACCCTCAGTGTCCACTCGGTGATGGCCGCTAACGTCCAGCTCGCTGAGGCCCCTCTTCTCCAGGGCCATGTTCTTCCTCGAACATTTCCAATCAGTCTGTCGAATTCTTTGGAATTCAATGAGTCTGTACGTCAGTTTGGAGAAAGCTGGCACCCTTCCCATACTCATACCCTTCACTTATTTAGGGCCACATTTCTCCACAGAGACGTTGCACAGCTGTTGTACAACGTATTTACAAGCTTTTCTGAGGCATAACTGACACACAGCAAGTGAAACCCCGAGGTGCAAGAGTGATCGGTGTGAACACACACGTGCACACACCCAGGAACTGCACCACAGGCAGGAGCGGCTGGCCACAGGCCCCGTCAGGGGAGCAAGGCCCACCTCCGAGGGGGCATGTGCTCCCCATGCATTTACCCACAGCATTCAGAACATGTGAAGAGCTCCCACAGATCAAGAAAAAGACTACAACAAGAGAAAACTCACAGAAGTCTCGAATAGGCACCTCATGAAAGAGGACGTCCTGACGACCAGCCAGCCCGCAGGAGACGGAGCTCCGTGCTTTACCAGCAGGGCTGCAGAAATAAACCGCGGAGGGGCTCCACCCCCCCACCAGAGCCTGGAACTACAAGAGGCTGGCAAAAAGGAGGCTGGCCAGGGCGTGACCACCATCGCTGGCAGCGGTGCAGCTGCTCAATACTTCCGGAACTGTTGGTCGGTAGCTGGTAAAGTTGAATGGATAAGATCCTACAGCCCCCAAACAGCCCCCAAACCAAAACTAACTGAATTTTTAAAAAAGAACCAACACAACACTGTAAAGCAATTACCCTCCATTAAAAATTTTAAAAATTAAATAAACAGATCCTACGGCCCCGCCCATCACCACCCGGAAACGCACACCTCTGTTCACCAAAAGACACGCACAAAGAATCTGGAAGAGTCACACACTGGAGTGTACCCAGATGCCCAACATCAGCAGAACGGGTCAACAATGCTGATCTTTTTGCACAAAGAATTCCAGACAGAAGGGGAAGAGCGGACTGCAGCAACAGCCAGCACCTCGGCCGGGCCTCGCAGGGGCGCCTGTTGAGAGCAAGCAGCCAGACGTGCGCTCCTCGTTTGTCTTTTGTCTATTTTCAATCGTAGGATAATTGTTTTACAATATTGTGTTGACTCCTGCCATACATAGGCATGAATCAGCCATAGGTATACACGTCCCCTCCCTCGTGAACCTCCCTCCCACCTTTTCCGTTTTAGAAAAATACATATGTTCCAGTTACTAGATGCAGAATCTACAAATGTCTACTGTGTTCACCGTTAATTGTGATCTTTTACTCCCTTGCCAACTTGTGCCTCCTTGACCTGAAAATGACAGAAATATCCTGAAACCTCCCACCACAATGTCGGGCTTATTGATTCTTCTCAGCAGGTCCTTCATATATTCTGGGGCTACTTTGTCAGGGACACGCAAATTTAAAAGCAAAACATATCAGGTATTTAGGAGGCAGCCGAAGGGTGCAAAGAGGGACGTTCATAGCTCTAAGTGCATGTGTGATAAGTTGGACACTTAGTTGTGTCCAACTCTTTGCAATCGCATGGACTGCAGCCCACCAGGATCCTCTGCCCATGGGATTCTCCAGGCAAGAGTACTGGAGTGGGTTGCCATCTACTCCTCCAGGAGAAGCTCTAAGTTCTTAAATCAGAAAACAAGGTATCTATGACTGACTCACGTTGATGTATGGCAGAAACCAATGCAGTGCTGAAGAGCAATCGTCCTTCAATTAGAAATAAAACAATTCAAAACAAAAGAAAACAAGAAGACAACAAAAGAAGAAGAAGGATATAAAATAAAAGGGAAAAAAACTAGTAAAGAATGGAGATGAGTTAAATAGAGACAAGCGATTCAGGGCCTTCAACAAAGCCAAAAGCTGCTTTTATAAGGTTCATAAATCCATGAAACCACTGGAAGAGTAAATCTTTTAAAAAGAGAGAAGACATAAATCTTAAAGATTTTAGAAAGAGGATGTCATTATAGATCCTACAGGCATTTAAAAGCTAGTATACAAAGATCATGAACAACTTTATGTCATCAAATTACACTACGTGGACGAAATGAGAAAATTTCCTGAAATACATAATTCACCAAACTAACACAAAAATAAATACAATCTGAACAACCTTATATCTGTTTTTTAAAATAATGCATTCATACTTGACAAGCATCATATGAAAAGAAGAACTCCAGCCCAGTGACTTTAGCAGTGAAGTCCACCAAATTTTTAGGAAAGAAATAACATACCACAATCTTACACAGCCTAATTCAGAAAACAGAGAAAATGAGCACTTCTTAACTCTTTCCATGAGACCAGTATTTTTTCTGATATCAAAATCTGATAAAGATATTACAAGAAAAGAAAATTATAGACCAATATTCTTCATGAGCATAGATGTAAAATTCCTCAATGAAACAACGGCAAGTTAGCAGCAATATATAAAAACAGAATCTCTCACGACTGAGGTTTATGCCAGGAATGCAAGGTTGGTTTGACTTTGAAAATCCATTGCTTCGAGTCACACTGACTGAGAGAGCAGAGAAGGAAACATACGATCGCCTCCACAGATGCAGAAAATGCACTTTACTGTGAGGCAGCCATGGCTGTTAACATGCCTCATACAGCAGCATTTGCCAAAAGCTGCTGACATACCTCATACAACAGCATTTGACAAAATCTACAGCCAGTCATGAGGAAGACACTCAGCAAACTAGAGCAGAGCAGAACTTCCCGCTGAGAGGACGTCTGCAAAAGGTCAGCAGCTGAAGCGCACAAAATGGGGACAAAGTGAGCACCTTCCCCGGGCTGGGGAGCAAGGCGAGGCTGGCCACTCTCACCACTCCCCTCAACACGGCCCTGCCCCAGCCAGCAACGCGAGGGGTTTACCGGAAACTGGAAAGGAAGAAGTCGAGGTGTGTTGATTCACAGGTGACAGAGCTGTTTACCGAACAAGTCTTAGGGAATCTACAACCCCCTCTAGGATTGTAATAGTAAGTGAATTAAGAGACGCCCCAGGATGCAAGGTCTACACAAAATGGATTAGATCCCTAATACATAGTAACGAACCACTGAGATTTTTAAAAACTCCCCTAACAATAGCACCAAAAGCATCAAATACACAGAAATATATCTGAAGAAAAATGCGCAGCACTCACACATACAACACGATGAATCACCGTCAAGAGGGATTACAGGAGCTACATCCGCGGACGGAGGCCCTTTGCCCCAGGGTGGGAGCGGTGCACAGTGTGAAGGGGTCACTGCTCCCCAGGTGTACCTGTAGAATCAGCGCAATTTCAGTCCAAACCCTAGCAGGCTTTTAAAATAGAAACTAGTAGGCAAGGATTGAAATTTATCTGGAAATCTAAATAATCTAGCAAAGCCAATATGGTTCTTGAAAAAAAACAGCACGTTTAGAGGACTCGCTGGGTCTGGTTTGAAGACTGTGGAGCTGGTGTGAGGATAGACACACGGGCAAAGGACAGACAGGCTGCTCAGAAACAGCTGGCACTGCCCATGCCAGCCGGCCTTTGACAGAAGCGCTGATGCAGGCCCGCGCTCAACATCTGCCTTTCAACAGAGGGACCCAGAGCTGCCAAACCGCCATCAGGAGAAACACGGACCTTCACCATGCCTTGTAAAACGCCCCCACGTAATTCTAGATGGACAGCAGACATAGACAAAAATGGTGCCGGTACAAAACTTCTAGGAAAAAATATAGGATATTTTTGCAACCTAAAGACAGGCAAAGATTTCTTAGATGTAATGCCCAAAACACCAACCATAAAAGAAAAAAATGGATAACTTTGGCTTCGTTGAGATTTAAAATGTGTGCTCTTTAAAAGTCACGAGGCAAATGAAAAGTCAAACCTAGAAGATGTATTTGCAACACATTTCCAACCAAGGATGTGTAACCAGATTATATAAAGAACACTAGGAGGTCAGTAATGAAATGGCAAACAGGCAACTTAAAAGGAGGCAAAGACGTGGACAGATGTCTGTGTCCACGTCCTCCTCACAGAGGGGGACGTACAAAAGTTCAACGAGCCAGGAAAGGACGCGCAACGTTATTAGACACCAGGCGACGTAAACTGCCCTCAGCAGGGTACCACCGCCTCCCGCCGGAACAGCCAGGATGGGTCGACACACCAGGGGCCACCCAGACGTGGACAGCCAACCCCACACGCTCTGCTGGGAACGGAGCCCCGCAGGTCGCTGTGGACAACGCCTCACACGTCCTCACAAAGTAAAGCGTGCGCTGACTGTGCCACCAGGCAACCCCATTCCTAGATATCTTCCCAAAAGAAGCCAAGCAGATGCCACACAGGAACGCTCTCTCCAACTCATTCCTGACAGCTACATCCTGGAAACGACCCAAGAGCCGCGTGCAGAAGACTGGATAAGGAAATCAAGCTATATCCGTACAATATAGAACAGCACTCAGCAAGTTTCTTTTAAAAAAAGAACAAACCACCGACACGGAGCACGATGGACGAATCCCTCAACTCCCGCACTGAATGGAAGCAGCCAGATCCAGAAGCGCACGTCGGGTGTGACTCTGGTTATGTAAGTTCAAGGGCAGGCAAAACTAATCCGTCGTGACAGAAAGAGCACCCGCGTGTGCCTCGGGGGTGGCGGGGGCCACCTGGAGCAGAGTGGGGGTGGGGGGAAAGGCCCCGAACCATGCAAAGGCTGAATCCGGGCAGGGGGCGGGGGGGTCTCGGTGACTCAGACACAAGGCTTGGACACACGTGTCAGAACCCATCAGCCGTGCCCTTCCGGTGCATTTTCCTATAATTAGAGCTCGGTGAAAACATACGAATACGTATTATGAACATTTTGTAGAGGGGAGTTTTAGGTACCCAATCTACTGTATTGTAGGAAAGAGTCCTTCATGGTCAGAGAGCAGAAGCCGGGATCAGAGAGGCTGAGTGACCCGCCCACGGTCACAGGGCGCCAAGCAGTCCGGGTCAGAGCCCAAGCCTCAGGACGGGGGGGCTAGTCCACCGTGGGGCCGGGGGGCGGCCTCGGGGGACGGGGGTACTGGGGGGGCTCAGCCGGCAGGAAGGGGCTCCGGGAGCACGGACACCACACGAGCATCACGTCACGTGAGCAGCCGGCCTGGGTCCCTGGGGGTGGGGAGGGGAGCCGGGGGCACAGGCCAAGAGCGGCTGCAGCTGCTGTGTCTGCCACTCACCGATGCGCCCTGGCAGAGGGCAGCCAGGGCAGGGGGTGGCGAATGCCCCCCGACGCCTGCTGCCTTGGGATCATCTCAGCTGGACGTCCAGCCCATGCGGGAGCAGGTTGGTTCTGAGGCCGTTCTGTCAAGGCGTCCAGGGCGACCCCACAGCGCAGTGCTCAGCCTCTGCACCTGCCCCGCCCCCCAGGGCAGACCCTCCGCCCTCCCCACCCGCCCCGTCCGGGAGCCTGCGCCGCAGAAGGTCACACAGCTGGGACCTTCCAGACCAGCCGCAGGCCTCCTGACACCCTCCCCACTGCAGCTTCTCTGGGTAGTGACGCACGTGCCTGGGCTCCGTTTGGGCAGAGTGAGCCCGCCGGACCAGGGCTCAACCCCCTTTAGGAGCGGCGTGCTGGGGGGCAGGGCCCTGGTGTCCTTTTGGGGGTCCCTTGAAACCTGAACAAAATGGGAGAACTTGGCACACACAGAATGCACTTTTATTCTGGAGCCCA
>NW_024070198.1:49485787-49508340 GCF_014754425.2 Oryx dammah
CCCCTGGAGAAGGGAACGGCTGCCCACTCCAGTGTTCTGGCCTGGAGAATTCCAGGGAATGTACAGTCCACGGGGTCGCAAAGAGTCGGACACGACGGAGCAACTTCCACTTTCACTTTCTGCGTTCGTTAAAGGGCCTCACCCAGAGGGCAGCCTCCCGTCAGCAGAGGAAGCGGTTTGTCCCCGAGCTTCTGGTGGATCCAGGTCGGGAGGACGGTGGTCCCCCCTGCAGGGACTCAGCGAGGAGCCTCCTCTGCAGCACCAGGCTGGGTCCTCTGCCCCGAAGGGAGGCTTGTCAGTGAGCGAGTGAGTGTGCAAGAGAGTGAACAAGTGAGGCAGTGAGTGAGAGGCTGACAGCGAGGGGGTGAAACAGGGAGCCGCCCCCCGGCCAGCAGGGCTCTTCCCTCCCAGGTGGACTCCCTGACCAGCCACTGGGCTTCGGGGACTTATTCTTTAAGATCCGTGGGATTCTGGGGCCATAAAGGGGATCCCACCATTTGTAAGATGAAGCATTTAGGCTGGAGTCCAGGAGCGGGCTGCACGGGTCTGCAACCCCGAGGGGCCTTTGCACAGGAACGGGGCAGGAGGGGACGGGGCACTCGGGCAGAGCAGAGCTCCCCAAGCCGCCAGAGCAGGGCAGACGTGGGCGGCGGCTTCTTCCTGTGGGCTAAGACCCCGCAGGCCCAGAGCTGGGTCCCCCAGGGACAGCTGGTCCATGTCTGGGTGTGGTCACCTGGGAATGTGGTGCTGACCAGGCTGGGACTCTGGCGGGATGCTCCTAGGGGCAGGGGGCCTGGTGCGTGAGGCGGGGGGCCTGCATGCCTGGGACCGGCTGATAGCCCAGGTCAGGCTCACCTCACAGGGCAGCTGGCGTCTCAATCAAGCGCCGGTCCCATGCTGCGTCTGGATAAATAGAAGCCACGCAGCATTGTTCGGGAAAGTTGCTATTTTAAATTCCACCTCACAGTAAGTGCAAGGTTTTATTTCAGTCCTTTTCTCGGAAGAAGAGATTTGCATACGCTCTGGGTGGAAGCGGATATTTAAGATGAATAATCCGCGCGGCTGCCTATTTTACAGATGAGAGGTAACGGAGCATTTCCCAGCCTGTGGGGCTGCCCGAGGGGCACTCCCCGAGGCAGAGGCCTGGTGGGGCCTGGCTACACAGTGCCTCCTGACCCTTGCCCAAATGAGCCCCCAGGCCTCGGGCCCCCTCCAGACCGCCAGCACGGGCCTGTCTGCAAAATAAACCTGGGCAAATGCAGCCCACGTGCTGGGCCAGCAGGAAGGCTGGCAGACACCCCAGGGCAGAGCCTGGGGGGGCACAGGGGTCCTCCAGCTCCAGGGCCACTGCTGGCCAGGCCCGGGGCTGAGTTGCCTGCCCTGCCCTCCTCCGAGGGCATCCCAGCTGAGGAACGGCAGCTGCGGCGGGGGGAGGCAAACCAGAGGGGACCCTGGAGGTCAGTCAGTCCCGGGCCCCAGCCCTGAGGACACACGCAGGGTCCTGATGGGTGTGTCACGGCTCCTGGGACCAAGGACGGCACGACCGTTCAAACCTTGAAGCTCCGAGGGGAGCCCGGCCCCGCGGATGCTGTCCTGGGTGCTGCCTGGTGCTGCCCAGCAGCCCTCGGGGGACAGGGAGGTTCAAGCCTGCGCGCCCACCACACGGGGCCAGAGCCCAGGGGAAGGGGGCGAGTGTCGGGCCATGAGCGGCCCACCCCCTGGGGCCGGTCCCTGCCTGCCCTGGTCTTGGAGCGTCTAGACTGGGCACCAGGAGAAAGCGATGCCAAGCTGCCGCTTAGTTGGGACCTGAGCACGGGGGTCACCGACGGCCCGGGCACCCCCCGAAGCAGCCGAGCCCGGACTCCTTGCACTCCCGGCTCCTGGGCCCACGTCCCCGACAGCGTTCCATCCCGGCCTCTGCACACCGGCATCCACGTGGCCACACGCGCCTCACCACATCCAGGACTCCAGGTCGGGTGGACCTCCTGTGCCTTCTCTGGGGTCAGGACACCCTCCGGCCACCCCTCCCCGCACAGACACGTCAGCCCCCAACCAGAATCTCCTGGGCCCTGTTTGGTCCCTGCCTTCCTGCCCCGCAGCTCTGCGAGGAGCGAAGATGCTCTAATTCCGGTGGGGAGAGGGAGCCGACGGGGGACTCCAGGCCCCGGCCCCCCAGGGCTGCAGCCTCTGCGGACGGGCGTCCGTGAGGACAGAGCCCCGGGCGCGGCAGGGACCCATGAGGAGCCGACAGGAGCGGACGCAGCCGCCCGCCCAGGCCTCATCCCATCCCATCCAGACCTTCACCCCAGGTTCTGCAAACCAGGTTTTCGGTCACCAACTTCTTTGGCCACAGAAACTGAGAAGGTGGATGTGCAGTTAGAGAGCAGCATAAATTCAGCAGCAAAATGTGCTCAGGAAAGATGCAGGAAGGTGGTTTTTAAGCAGAGTCACAAGACACCCGGAGCTAAGGGGGCTGGGATCGGCTTCGGTGCCCACGGTTCTGCACAAGCGCACCTCCCCCGCCCACCCAGCCCCGGGTGGGGTCAGCGCCTCCCCTGAGCTGCTGCCCACGCATTGAAACGGGATCCGGCACGCTGTCTAAGAATCGTAGGAAGACACCCGCTGCACACACAGGACGCACGGGTCTCTCCGGGGCTGGCTTGCCGGGTGACTGGCGTGGTTCAGGAGCCCCCACGGCACAGAGCAGCTGCCCCTGGGTCCCGGGGCCACAGCCACGCCCCGAACGCCCACGACGCCAGCCCTCCCACCCTCCCAGCTGAAGAGGCTGGATTATCATCCTGGAAAAGGGGTGGGTCTATTTTTGGCCAAACTGGATAGAATTAAGGAAAGATATTATTTCGAGATGGAACATGAGACTTCTGTTCTCTTTTATGCTCCAAAAATAAGAGTCAGAGAAGGGAGCTGGGCTGGGAGTCCACATCCTCGGGGGCGCTCAGGTCTGTGGTTTCCAGGACGAGAACCCACCCGGCTCCCAGAGGCAGGCACGGCGACCGCCACAGAGCTGGAGGCCAGCGCCACGCCATCCCCAGGCAGGGAGGCGGCAGGCTGGGGGTGCTGGGCGGCTCCTGGGCCTCTAAGCTGCAGGAAAGTGGGCAGCCTGCCTCTCCTGCGACCCTGCGGGTATCATCGTGTGAGGAGACAGCAGGCCTGCAGAGCGGCCTCCACTGGACAGAGGGCTGAGAGCCTGGGTTACCTGCTGGCCTGTAACCCTCAGGACTCTCCAACACGTGCACACACACACACACACACACACACACACGATGCACATACATGGTGCTCACACACACACACACAGTAAACCCATGGAAGGGTTCTAGGGCAAAGTGGGTGAATTTGTTCATAATTCTGGAGCAAGAGAGGTCTTTCCAAAAAGGAAGCAAACCCCAGAAGCCACAGAGCAAAGACTTGTTGTCAAATGGACAAATTTAATCATATAGAAATCAGTCTAGGTTCAATACAGGATACAGGATGCTCGGGACTGGTGCACTGGGATGACCCAGAGAGATGATATGGGGAGAGAGGTGAGGGTGGTTCAGGACTGGGAACTCATGTACACCCGTGGCGAATTCATGTCAATATATGGCAAAACCAATACAGTATTGTAAAGTAAAATAAAAAATAAATAAGAAAAAAAAAGAAATCAGGAAACTCGCGTATAGAGAAAAAACAGAAATTTTTAAAAATCAAAATACTACAAAATCAGGAAAGATATTTGTAATCAATATGACCAAACCAGGGTTTAATTTCCTTAAACAAACTGGTACCAATGATTGAGAGAGTCAACCAGAGAATGCAGAGGCCCCGATGGGAAGGCACCACACGGATGTGGAATCAGACACGGGACGGACCCCCAGTTCCCATCATCACAATGCCCCCCACGTTCCACGGAGACACGTTGGGCCTACACCCAAGGCTGGGACCGTGGGGAGGCTGGTTCACCCCAAGCCCTGCAGGGGGCCTTGTGAGCACCCAGCCCTTCCAGAAACTGTTAGCAACACCCACCAGGGTCAGGGCCACTCGCTGCTGCCGTGACGTCCACTCGGAGGAACTCACGGAAATGCGTCTCTGCCTACAAAACCGGGTCAACCCCAGGCCACCCAGCTGTCCAGGAGGGGCGCTGGAGATCCCCTCGGACACTGTGGGAAGGCGGGGTGCTGTGGAGATGGTAAGACCAGACGGACACCACGAAGCTTCAAGAGAAGCACGGACGAGCGCCCTGCACGTGCTGCTCGGCTCACGCGAACCAGAACCTCCACGCCAGCAGCCCACGCGCAGAGCCCACAGGCGAGTCTGATGCAGGCCCTCAGGCTCCACTTTCTGTCCTCAGGCAGTTTTAACGTCTGACCCTCCCACATGAATTATTTTTTTACGTCAATAGGGATGACCTGGACAAGGAAGTCTGGGTTATTTTTTGCTTACGCTTCTCTGTTTACTTTTTAAGTGCCTTTTAAATGAGCTATAAAAGCCGCCCCACTGTCCCTACTCATCTCAGCAGACACGCTACCATCTGCCAGCTCACTTCTTCAGGGGCCTGGACCCGCGATTCTGATGCTCAAGGTGAATGGCGGTTTTTTTTGTTTTGTTTTGTTTTGTTTTTAAGAATAAAATGGTCTCACGCAGCCCAGGAATATTCTTCTGGGCCCGAGCCTGGAAAGCACTGGAAACATCATCTTAGGAAATTAAAATCTTCCTCTGAGAAGACGACTCCCGGGACAGCACGACCTCTCAGACGGATGTGCCTCCATCGTACACCTGGTCACACGGCTCCCGCGGGCCACTGGCGAGGAAAGCAAACCTCACAGTTGGGGCCCGCAGGCTGGGCTCGGGAGCCACGGGATCCCCAGGCCCCAGCGGAAGGAGTGGAGCATCAGCTGGGGCTCCCCCTGATGTGGCCGTCCCCAGCCCAGCCTGGGAGGGGGTGAGGAAGGGAGGGCGCCCGTCCCCCAAGCGGCAGAGGGGCCATGCCTTGAGGCCGTGCCTCCCGCCGGGCACACTGGCACCCCGCAGCCCAGCCTCGGGGGCGCCCGCAACTGCTGCACCGCGAGGGCTCCGCAGAACCACCCACCCCGCTGCCGAGAAAAGCAGACTCACGCCACCCCCGCTTGGCCACACGAGCCCCGCCCGGCGGAGCCCCACACCAGCTGGGACCGCAAAGGCCCCCGTGTCACCTTCTGCAGGCGTCAGGATCCGCCGCCCCCAAGCGGAGTCCACGCCGTGTGAGCCAGCTCCACGCGAAGGCGCCTGAGAACCCGAGCTGCTTATTTTGCGGGGGGCCACGGGCTCATGGTGGGGAGAACAGCTCCTGTCCTGGGGGCGCGCTGAAGCCCCCCACCCCCGAGAGAAACAAAACAAAGTCAGACGCCGTCAGGCAGAGGCAGCCAAGGGCACCGTGATGGCTCGCGACCCGTGATAAGACCAGGGGCCGCCAGTGAGACGCCTTGACCACCGGCGGCCAGTCTGGACGAAGCTGAGCCGGTGCAAGGGGCACGGCTGCCCCCGCCCATCTCTGGGGAAGGCGCAGCGTCCCCGCAGAGGGCGGGGGACCAGTAAGGGACCACACGGCAGGTCCCTTCAGGCCCAGAGCCGCCCCGAGGCTGAGGCTGAGGCGCTGGCCAGGTCCCCCAGGCCCAGTGCCCACGTCCTCTGCCCCCACCAGGGCCACCACCCATGCCGACACCTCGCCGAGCAGCAAACCAGGTGCCAGCACCCAGGGGAGAGGAGGGAGAGGCCACGCGGGGGGAGGGCTGGGGCGGACCGGGAGCCTGCGGGGGCCACCAGGCCTGGGGCCTAGGCCAGAGCCCCTGGGCTCAGTGTTTGCCGGCCACCCGCAGGGCCCGCCCTTCTCTGCTGACCACACAGGCCCAGGTCCCGGCGGCACAGGCCCTAGGTGATGGGGTCGCCGGAGCAGGCTGCGTCACTGGTGCCCAGCTTCCGGGATCCTGGCGGGCCTTCCTGGCCGGTGACCCGGCAGCCCGGACACCCTTCCCCATGCCCTGAAATGGGCAGCGACGTCCACTGAAGGGCAGGGGGCCACTGCGTGGGGCAGGGGGGCGGGAACGCCCGGCACGTGCTGGACAGGGTCCAGCCGCCAGAAGGGGCTCCCCGTACTGCTCGGGTCCAGAGGGAGCAGCCTGCCACCTGGCCGGGGGCACAGCTCTACGCACCCAGCTGGAGAAGCCTGGACAGGGATTCTCCAGCAGGCCCCACCCTGCCCCGCCCCCCAGAGGAGCCGAGGGTGCAGCCCCCTCCCCACGCGGAGCCAGCAGCATCGACCAGCGGCCGGCCGGCTGCAGGCAGGCCCTTCCCTGTCTCAGATTCTCCAAATTCGGAGATGTGCTGTTGAGGATTTGGGGGCACCTGCAGCCTCCAGGCCCCGCTGCCCACGGAGGGGAGGCACCTCACAAACCCAGCGATACAGCGCTGGAAGAGGCGACCCGGACCAGACGAGGCCCGAGACCACCCAGACCGGCCGCGGGGGCCCCTCACTCGCTGTGCCAGGCGGGGGCAGGCAGGCCAGGGGCGGGGCTGGAGGGGCAGGCGCTGGGCGCTGCCGCCCGTGCTGACCCTGCGACCTCCCAGGCCTCTCCCATCCAGGCAAACAGCCCAAGCAAGGGCTGCAGCCCTGGGCCGTCCCTCCCCAAGGCCAGGGGAACATTCTTAGGGAACAGTGCCCCTGTCCTCAAGCGGCTTCTGTTCTAACAGGAGATGGCGAGCTGTGCGAAGTCGCTCAGACGCATCCCACTCTGTGCGACGCTATGGACTGGCTCCCGCCAGGCTCCTCTGTCCCTGGGATTCTCCATGGAGTGGGTTGTCATGCCCTCCCGCAGCGGATCTTTCTGACCCAGGAATCAAACCCACGTCTCCCTCATCGGCAGGAGCACCACCGGAGGAGCCCATAACCCAGGAGATCGGTGATGGAAACAATTAGTCGATGGGGTTAGCAAGTGGGAAAGTCGTGAAAACAGCAAGATTTTAGACTTAAATATATCGACAATTACATTCAAGTAAATGGATGAACATCCCTTCTAAAAAGCAGGCATCTCCAGACTGGATTTAAAAACCCAGAGTCAACCAAGTGCTATTTATAAAGAAACCGCTTCCTCCTTAAAGGTACAGAGGCAAGAGGTTAAGGGAGGAAACGGCTGCTCACAGACGAACCGACCAAAGAAACCAGGCGGCCGCATTAACATCAAAGTGGACTTGAGCCAAGGAACATCATCAGACGCGTCATAAGGATAAAGGCTCAAGTCGTCCAAAAAGACACAGCAGCACCAAGAGCAAACCCGGCAGAAGGAGAGGAAGGAGCAGACCAACCAGCAGAGCCTCAGGCTTTCCCATTCCTCAGCGTGACTGGTAGACAGGAAGGGAGAGAAAGCACAAAACGCCGACGTGAGGGGTGAAGGAGGCGCCACTACAGACTCTGAAGGAAAACAAGCAGTTCACGCAAGGGACGGGTCCCACCCCTTGAAAGACAGATCTAAAGCGAGCACCGGGAGGAGCGGGAAGTCCGAATACCCTCTAGCCATCAAAGAAATCGAATTTGTCCTTAAGCCTTCCCCACAAAGAAAGCTCCAGGCTCAGTGGTGACCTTTAGCAAAGGTTTAATGGAGAGATGACACCAACGTCACACAGACTTTACGGGAAACGGAGGAGGAGGGAAAACCTCCAACCCATCTTATGAGGCTGGTGTGAACCTGCCAAGGACACCACAAGAAAGGAGACTCTAGGCCAACATCCCCCAAGAGCACAATAAAGACCGTACGCCGCACGTGTGCCGGGCCTATCAGTCGTGTCCGACTCTGCGACCCCACGGGCTGTAGCCCCCAGGCTCCTCTGTGCACAGGATTCTCCAGGCGAGAATGCTGGAAGGAGCTGACATTCCCACCTCCAGGGACCGTCTCAACCCACAGACTGAGCCTGAGTCTCCTGCAGCTGCTGTTTAGCAGGCGGATTTATTTTCTTAACCACTGAGCCGCTGGGCTCGCCTCAAAATATCAGCAAATTGAATTCAGCAATATCTAAACATGAACTTAATAATGTGAGACTGATATTTTGTTCAAAAGTCAATCAGTGCAATTTACCACATTGGCAGAATAAAGAAGCTACCTCCACAGATACAAAAAAGCATGTGGCAAAATCCAACAACCATTAATGACTTTAAAACAAAAACTCATCAGACTACGAAGAGAAGGAAACTTCCTCGGTCTGATAAGGGAATCTTTGAAAAAGCTCAGCTGACATTGTACTTAACGGTGAAATACTGGACACTTTCCCTCTAAGATCACAAAAAAGACAAGGACGCCAGCTCCCCGCTCCTGTAACTGACATTGTGCTGGATGTCTAGACAGGGTGAAACAGCATAAAGTTGGTAAATCTGTCTTCATTCGCAAGCGACATAGAAAACCCTATGAAATCTACAGACAAGATATTAGAGTAGGTATGTTCCACAGGGCTATGGGATACAGTCAAGATGCAACGATCTATTTTTAAAAAACACAAACTATGCCTGCAACCCCTGCCCAGTGAGGATTATGACGCCATGCTGACAGAAATGAAAGACCGGAATAAATGCACCAAGTGCCACGTTCCTGGACTGGAAAACTCAAAACGTTAAGAAGTCTGTTCTTTTTTAAGTGATCAAGTTTCATGGACTCCCAGTCAAAATCTTAGCTTACTTTAGGAATTGATAAACTGATTCTAAAATTTACAGAAGGCAAAGAATCTAGAACAGTCAAAACAATCTGGAAAAAGACCAAAGTTGGAGGGCAAACGCATCTGCTTTCAGCCCCATCGTAAAGCTACAATAATCAGCACGGTGTGGCCTCGGTGTAAAGACAGACAAAGAGATCAACGGGGCAGAACAGAGCCAGGAAGAGGCCCATGAGTACAGGTTCCAGAAAGATGCCAGGGAACGTTCCTGGGGAAAAGACGATCTTCTCAGCAAGCGGTGCTGGATCACACAGACATCAGACCACAGAGGAGGAGGAGGGGAGAAGGAGGGAGAGGAAGGGGGAGAGAGGAGGCAGAGAAGGAGCAGAGAGAGGCCGAGCCCTGGCCCTGGCGTCCAAGCAACATAAACACCGACCTGAAGTGGAGCGCGAACAAAAGTAACAGTAGAATCACTGCAGCGGAGTAAAATGTCGATCCTTTAACTTTGAAAGTGATCACGTTAAAGAATGGAGGCTACGAGAGACCACAGTATGAACCGGAACTCTGTTTCCCTTTTAAGACCTCAGTGGAAAAGGTGAGAATCTGGAATAAGTTTCCTTTGGGAAAGACTGGTGGGAAAATATGGAAAACCCTGGCCATTGTCGAAAAGCACTGGGGTCTTTGGAGTCAAAAGCAATGGAATTAGACTCTAGTAGAAACTAGCTCATCTCCACTCCAGGAGTCTGGTAGGTTTCAGTGAGAGTGGTGAGCTTCTCTGTGCATGTCTTTGATCTGGCTTCGTTCCTGTACTGCAACCACCTGATTCTGTGATGGGGGAATGATACGTGCTTTCTGTACAAAAGAAAAAAAATAGCAGTGAAACCATAAAAGCTCTAGAAGAAAGGGGAAACAGTCTTTATGACCACGGGTTAGGGACCCATGTTCTAAGCAGGACACACAGGGAGCAAACCCTGAAGGGAGTGAGAAGCCGGCCCCCAGATCCAAAGCGCCTCCTTTCTCGGAACAACCACTGAGGACAGAGGGGAACGCCACGAAACGCAGACTGGCTCCCCCTCCCAGCACAGGAGCAGACTGGCCGCCAAGGACGCGGGGAGGCCGGCTGGGATGCGGGGAGACTGGCTGGGACGCGGGCACGCCGCACCCGAGGCTCGGGGCAGAGGCACCCACCCCCTCTGAGGTCGGTGCCCTGCGCGGGGGCACATCGCTTGTGCACTGACAGGACGTGAGTGCCCTTGGGAGAGAAGATGCTGCTGATAAAAAAGTAATTAACAACCTCCTGAACCTTTCAATTAACAGGATCTGCACACAAGTGAACCTGTGCTCTCCAGAGCATTGCTTCTTTTTTTTTTTTAATTAAAAATAACTTAAGTTTGTTCTGTAAAGGTTTCTTGAGATTCCACTGGACACACCCGCATGGGTCCAAGGCCAGGCCCACCTCTGGCCCCAGGTTACCACCGTCGCCTCGCCGTCTCAGCCCACGATGCTCAGTTCAAGGTTGCACCCCCAGGGCCTGAAGACGAGGGTCAGCTCAGGGAGAGGGCAGGCAGGACACGCCCCTGTCCTGTAAAGTGATCGACCCCCAGGTAAGCTGTGCTGAGCAAACCCAGCCTGCGGCACAGTGCCCCATGGCTCTGACCTCACCTGCAACTCCACACGGAGCCCCCAGCCTCGGAGCTGGCAGGCGCGGCCCACATGGGTTCCGCGTCCACCTGTGTGCCCGAGATGGCCATTCCTCGGCTGCAGCGCCCGTGAGCCGGACGCCGGCAGTGGGAGGAACACGGGTTGCCAGTCCCTGCCGTCCCAGCAGCGAAGAGAGGCAGAGCCCACACGCGGGTCAGGCGTGGGCCTTGCCTCCCTCCAAACCCCGGGCCTCGCTCAGCACCCCAGGCTCCCCTGCAGCAGACCGTGGGGTCCTTCCGAGAGAGAACCTCGCGGGCCTCAACCATGTCACTGTGCCTTCAACGAGAAGGGAGATAGCTGCCAGGAGAGCTGCCCACCCCAGAGAGCCAGCATAGCGGCACCTGCACCTCCACAGGGCCAGGGGTCCACAGGGCCAGGGGTCCACAAGGGGGGGTCAGGGTCCAAAAGGGGGGGACGGGGTCCACAAAGGGGGGATGGGGTCCACAGGGGAGCCAGGGTCCACAAGGGGGGACAGGGGTCCAAAAGCGGGGCCAGGGAGTCCATAAGGGGAACAGGGGTCCACGAAGGGAGATGGGGGCCAACAGGGGGGCGCGGGGTCCACAAGGGGGGAAGGGGTCCACAAGGGGGACGGGGGTCCACAAGTGCGGACAGGGGTCCACGGGGGTCCAGGGAGTCTACAAGGGGGATGGGGGTCCACAAGGTGGGTCAGGAGTCCACAAGGGGGGAAGGGGTCCACAAGGGGGGACGGGATCCATGGGGGGACAGGAGTTCACACGCTCATGCTCACATGCACACACAGGTTAACCCCAGAACCCCAGGCTGAGCCCGGGTACCCTGCAAGTTCTCAGCCCTGGGGCCCCTGGAGCAGGCGCTGGGGTTGGTGAGCCTGGCTGCTACCTCAGGATGGAGGGGTGGGGAGGGGAGCTCGGGGCGCGTGGAGGGGCAGGGAGGGGAGCTCGGGGCGCGCGGGACGGCAGGGATGCAGGCAGTCAGTTCTCTGGAAGGCAGAACCAAGGCGCCACGTGAGGTCCAGGTTGGGGAGGTGGCGCGTCAAGTGCGGAGGGGTCACAGGGCGCTTGGAGGATGAAGTCAGTGAGGAGGGAGACTGCAGGGGTGTGGGTGTGAATGTGTTAAAGGACACACGTATGACACATGAGCCAGAGACTGGGCAGAAAAGCCTGGAATGTGGGAGGCAAGGTCCTGGCTGGAGGGAAACTTGGGAGGCGTGACATATGGATGGTATTTGAAACTGTGAGACCATCCGCGTGAGCAAAGCAGGAAAGGAAAGGAGGGGGCATGAGCCCAGCGCCCGGAGTCACCGGGGCGGCAGGAGGAGAGGCCGAGGCAGGCAGGGGCGTCCCAGGAGAGAGGGAAGCTGGGGGAGGGGGGGTCCAGACGGAGATGCGAGAACGGGGCGTCAGCCCTCCAACGTGCAGGGGGGATTCACGAGGGCTTGGGGGCTGAGGGACAAATCCTGGCCTGCAGGTCCAGGGGACAGGCACCCCCACGGACCAGAGCCCTCAGGAGTTCTGCTGAAAACGGGGAACAAACGAGGGGGGACAGGGCACCACGGGAAGCTCTCGACACGGGAGCAGGAAGCAGGCACTCTCTGAGCACTCTCCCCCAGACTCACGGAGAGTGTCTTCTGGGTGCCTGGCATCAATCTCCACCCTGGGGACACAAAAACGCCTGGTTCATGCCCACTCACTCCCGAGGACCTGTGCCATCGCGTGCCAACAGTCATGAAATGTGAACTGGGCACAGGGCACAGCTCAGGCACAGCTCTGGATTCCCCAGAGCCAGACCTGCAGGCCGCTGTCCCCCACCCAGAGCTGGGACCATGGAGACAGACTGTCCGGGGGGAGGGGCCCTGGGTTAGGAGGGGAGGGGCAGGGACCTGCTCTGGGCCTGTGCAGACTTCCTGAAGGTCAAGAGTCTGGGCCTGAAGCTGAGCAGTGCGCTGGGTACAGCTCTGTGCTTTAAAAGGTCATTATCTCCCAGGAAGGGTGAGCACCCCCAGCGCCCAGATCTTGGTTTCTAACACCCTACCCAGAAGAAGGACCTGGGCTCTTGGGAGAACTGGCTGATTCTAGGGTTGGGTTGGGGAATACACAATGAGTCTGGAGCATGTTTTAGTCACAAAAAGGAAGTGCTCAGAAAGAAGCAAAGACAGAAAGCAGCGAGGGCAGCAGGCCCAAGGGGCCAGGAGCCAACTGGGAAGCTTCTGATGGCTGGAGCTGGCCAACCCGAGCAGAAAATAAGTCAAACACAAGAGCTCGGGTGGCAACGCAAAGCACAGAACAGAGATCCGTGAGTCTGCAAGGGCTCGAGTGAATGGCTGATCAACAAAGCAGCTGGAGAACACACAACTCTCTGTGCCAAAGAATCCCAGTGACTCCACGTGGACACCTGCCCTGGAGCAGGTGGACCCCAGCCTCCAGCCTACGGCGATGGCATGGTGTGGACGGGGGATGGAGACCCTGACGGTGAAGACACCTGGCGGACACGACCTCGGCCGGGTGGTCACGGCCAACATCAGCAGCAAGCCAAGCCGAGCGTCTGCACCCTCAGGGCGTGACAAGAAGAGCATCTTTCCCGCAGTCTTCCTCCCAAAGACCCAAAACTGTCAAGGTCATCAAAACAAGCGGAGTCTGAGAAGCTGACTCGGCTCACAGGGACCTAAAGACGGACAGTGAAATGCCATGTGGATCCGGGATGGGACCCGGGAACAGAAAAAGAATGTTCAGCAAAAACAGCAACTCTGAATAAACCATGACTTCAGTGTTTCTGAGAGTTACGGTGGTTCATTTCACGTGTCACGCTGACTGGCCCGGAGCACCCAGGTTAAAGTGTTCTGCGCCTGTTCTGGACGGAGCTTCTGGGCAAGAGTAGCAGTTGAACCAGGGACTCGGCAGAGGAGGCGGCCCTCCCTGATGTGGGCAGGCACTTGACGACGCGCTTTGGAAGAAGAGCTGTGACAAACCTAGGAAGCGCATTTAAAACTGGACACACCACTGTGCCGACTAAGGTCCGTCTAGTCAAGGCCATGGTTTTCCCAGTGGTCACGTACAGATGTGAGAGCTGGACCATAAAGAAGCCTAAGCACTGAAGAATTGATGCTTTTGAACTGTGGTGCTGGAGAAGACTCTTGAGAATCCCTTGGACTGCAAGGAGATCCAACCAGTCCATTCTGAAGGAAATTGGTCCTGAATAGTCGTTGGAAGGACTGATGCTGAAGCTGGAGCTCCAATACTTTGGCCACCTGATGTGAACAGCTGACTCATTGGAAAAGACCCTGATGCTGGGAAAGATTGAAGGTGGGAGGAGAAGGGGACGAGAGAGGATGAGATGGATGGATGGCAACACCGACTTGATGGACATGAGTTTGAGTGAGCTCCGGGAGATAGTGAAGGACAGGGAAGCCTGGCGTGGTGCAGTCCACAGGGTCACAAAGGATCCGACACGACTGAGGGATAGAACAACAAAGATGTTCGTTCACACACACACACACACACACACACACACACACACACACACACACGCTATTATTCTGTTTGTCTGGTGTTTGCCTAGAGAACCCTGACTAGCACAGTATCGTCTCGCCACTGGCCCCCTAGCCAGGACAAGTGCACTGTATTAACACCAGGGGAAATGAGGTGCGGGACATGCAAGAACCCTCTGTGCCACCTTCACGAATTCTCTGTAAATTTTCTGAGAAGCTAAAAATGTGCTAAATAAAGTTTACTCTAAAAGTCATATATATTCCGTGAGTGTTCAAGTATGGACTGGAAGGGGGTGTGAAAAGGCACAAATGGCTATCTTAGCACTGAGATTACATAAGACACCGAATTTCTTAATACTTTTCTTGCCACCTTTCATTATATAATAAAAAGCTAAAAGGAATAAAAGATCACCCAGCAGCAGCGTCTGCGGCTGGACGGCAGCCACACACCACCTATCACCCAAACTGGGGTGCGTCTCCGGGCGGGAATGGGTCCGCGGCGCTCTGTGGCTGAACGGATGCGGTGAGGTCGGCGATGCCAGACGGAGGACAGCAGGCGTTGGCCCCAAACCCTCGCTCCCTTCCCCCTTGCCCCGCTCACCCCCAGGGTCTGCACCAGGTCCAGCTCTGGGGCCCTGTGGGGACCAAGCCCCTTCCTGTCTGCAGCTCTGAGTGCTGCAGGCCCCACACAGCCCAGGACCCCCGTCCGATTCGAGTTCCACCAGAAAGAGTGCCCAGGCCCCCTGCTCAGCGTCCTATCCTGCAGGGCGGCCACCACCCCCACGGCTGCCCACCTGCCCTCCGGGTCAACGCCAGGCAGGGCCATGCCATGGGCACAAGCTGGGCACCGACGTCGGCACTGGGTCCACCCTTCCTTCAGCTCGTGACTCTTCACCCCTCCCGTCTGCCTCCTCTGTGCCCTGTCTCCCTCTTCCCTCCTCTCAGCCCCGTGCCGTCTGCCTGAGGAGCTAAAAGACGACTCCACAGACACAAGATGACCTTGACACAAAGAATAAAAAGGAAACAGGGGACTCTGGGACGATGCAAACGCGCGTGGCCCCCGCAGCCAGCACAGCCCCCATCCGGGCCGCCCCGCGCGGCCAGCTCCCGAAACGAGGCGCTGATGTCGCTGCGTCCAGCCGCTCCATTTCCGTTTCGGGGCAACGCGGTACGTGGTCACAGGTAACTGACAGGGCAGCCACCTCACAGGAGCTGAGACCCCAGGGACACCCCACCACCAAGGACACGACTCCTGCTGAGCCCGCCACCAGCCCCGGTGGCTGAGCTGACCAGGGGGCCGTGATGGGGAGACCAGCAGGTTTTCCCACCTCCACAGACATTACGTGGAGCAGGTGACCCACCCACATTCCAGCCGCAGAATCAGGAAACACAGTATAAACGGTTGTTGCTAAGTCACTGAGTCTGGGGGTTGTTCACTATCAGACACAAGAGCAAACAGGCTGCCCCGGGGCGCTGGTGGTAAAGGATCCGCCAGCCAGAGCAGGAGACGTAAGAGACGCGGGTTCGATCTCTCGGCTGGCATGGCAACTCACTCCAGTATCCTTGCCTGGAGAATCCCATGGATGGAGGAGCCCAGTGGGCTTCAGTGCACGGGGTTGCACGGAGTGGGACACGACTGAAGCGACTCAGCACGCTCACACGCGGATGGCAGAGTGTCCTGGGGTGAGCGGCCAGGGCCAAGAGAGCCCACTGCTGGCTCCCAGGGCCCGAGTCTGTGGCGGGAGGATGGGAAGCGGCGCCTAGCACTGTGGGCCCCGCATAGCGGGAGTGGGAAGGGGGCACTCGTGCCTGAGAAGCCCGACAGACTCCAGCCCTGAGTGCACCGTGCTGCGCATTCCTGCCAGTGACAGGTCCCACCTGGAGAGTGGACACAGAGCCGCAGAGCGCGTCCACACCCCAGAAACCGGAGGCGCTCGGCTCCTATTTTCAATGAACTGGGGGCGACACGGACGCCCACACACACCATCCCCTTGGCTTCAGGACGTAAATAATGCCCAGCCGGGTTTGCACGGCATCGACTCTGCGGGGCCTGTGGGGGGCCCAGTGCTCGAGGCCAACACACACTCAGTCACACCCGGGGGTGTGGAGGGCAGGTAGAGGGTTGGAGGGAGTGACCTGGGGGCTGGGTGGGGCACGCTGATCTTGCCCAGAGCCCTGGTTTCTAAATAAGAGACTTCAGGTCAACGAGAAAATAGCTTTTGATGAAGCAGGCATCCTTAAAAATAACAATGATTTTATTAATTGTAGCTTCTCCCCAATTGTCTCAAATTCTGAGCATTAAAGTAATTCTGCATGCTGGCCACAGCCAGCGTTTAAGGAAGAGAGAGGAGCCCACTGTGGCCTCCAGGGCGACGGTCAGCATGCGTCCACCCCCTGGGGCGGGACAGAGGTCTAGAGAGGGTGACGGGTGACCACCTGCCCCCGCCTCGGGGAAGCAGGGACAGGGCTGGAGGAAGCGTGCCAACAGCTGTCGGGAGCAGCAAGGTCCAGCATCCACTGGACTCTCGCCTGCTAGTAGAGATGCTGGTCACCACAGTCTTCCCTCTCCATAGATGTATCCAGAGACGGCAGAGCGAGGCAGGGGCTGAGAAGCACCCAAGGAGGAAAACTCTGATTGGACAGGAAACGTGGAGTCAGAAGAACAAACACCGAATCTGGGTCTGAGCATCCCACCCAAAGCGGGGTCTGGCCCAAGGCTGCGGGGCACAGACCCTGAGCCGGGAACCACTGGGCTGGGGGTGGCGGGCAGGCAGGGCTGGGCCGTCAGAGCAGCCAGGACGAGAGGACACAGTGGCCAGGAGGGGCGGGGTGCAGCCCTGAGCCACCCGCCTCTGGCAACACGCCTCCTCCAGGCTGGGTGGGAGTCCGTGGAGGCTGGGTGCTCCTCAAGGGAAGGAAGAGGCTCAGGCTGTGGTATTGGCTGCAAATGCAGGATCCAAAGCGCCACTGCTGTCCCAGGCGCGCGTGTCCACGTGGTCGACGCCAGAGAAAAAGAGCAACACAGAAATAAGAGCAAACTAAAGAGATCCCTCAGCAGGGAGAGCCAGCCTGCATGCAGACGAGGTACCGCCCGTCACCAACGGCATCGCTCAGCGCAGCGCCAGGGCGGGCAGCACCCCGCTGCCCCTGTGCCTCGGGGCTGCTGCCATCCCGGCCCCCCGCACTATCCTCACCAAGCCCCCCACCCAGAGTGGGTCCCCTCTGGTCTAGCACCGCTGCCCTCCCCGGGGTGGGTCGGATGTTGGATGGAAATACAGAACCTGAGGCCCCACCCGAGGCCTCACCTGATGCCCAACAAATCAGCATCTGCACTTCCACAGGGCCCCAGGGACTGGGGGCCCTGGCAGTTTGGGAAGCTCCTCTGAGCCGCCCTGACCCTGCTCTGAATGAACGCCTTGCCTCCCTCCGACCGACCTGGGGCCTCGGGAGGGCTCATCCTCAGAGAGCAGCCCTGGACAAGGTTCACCTCCCGTGCATCCTTGCATCCCTCCTCAACTAGAAAGATGGGTGGTTAAATGTTTAAAAGAAAATCAACTTATTTTTAGCGTTTTAAAACACACAGCCAGATGGATAGACACTCAGAGCTGACATCTGTTACATAAAAAGCACGACAGCGAGTCCCCGGTCCATCCCGGACCAGCCTCGTCAGCCTCGAGAACACATCAAGCTCAGGGCTCCCCCACGGCCCCCCGGGACACCCGACCCTGCCCTGGGGAGCCCAGGGACCCCTGCTGGCTGATAGAGGATCCCAGGGCCTGCAGCCATTGCGTTTCTGCCACCAAGGCCCCACGTTGTGGGGGAGGGGGTGAACTGCCATCAGCCTGGGCCTCACAGAGAGCTGCCCCCACCCCGGCCAGCCCCGCTCCCCAGGGTCGGGAGGGAAGGGAGAGGCACCTATTGTAAGTCAGGTCCATGCGTCGCTGGACGAGGACTCAGTGATGGGGCCAGACTGACGCTTCAGAACCACCGGGCCAGCCCCCACGCGCTCAGCACAGCGCACTCTACTGCCCCCAGCTCTGGGCACACAGCAAGGAAGGGTCGGCACAAACACCTTCAAGCCACCGAGTCATTCTTGGCAGATGACTCGACCAACCACCCAGGAAGTCTGGGAAAATCAACTCAAGAGCCATGAGGAGCCTCCGCAGAAAACCACACTCAGGACAGACATCTTTGAAAGTAAAGTTTTCCTTCATACCAGCACCAACCAGTGTGAAACGTGACGGGTGCAAAGATCTTGTTCACAATTCAACAAAAACAGGCAATGAATGTGCCTGGTCTAAGCACGAACAGGGCCCGAGGGAGGAAAAGCCCGTCTCACTGTGTCCAGTGTGAGTCCAAAATGACCAAAAGTCGCAACGTAAAAAGTGAAGCCACAGAAGTGCTAGAAGAAAGTGCAGGTTTTAGAACGAGCATCACGTGCTGGTGTAACTGGACACAAAGGCAGAACGCCACCAGGAAGGCGGGCCCTGATGGACCCGACCGCACAAAAGGTAACTGGATGCACGTGGGAAAAAAAAACTAGCAGCACAGAAAGATGAACGACCGCCCCGGGGCCCTTCCATCCTGGGAACCGTGAAAAGCGCAGCGCAGCAAACAGCCCACAGGAGGCTCGGCACGGGGGTGCGTGTGGCGTGCTAAGTCACTTCAGTCGTGTCCATGGCGACCCCATGGACTGCTGCCCGCCAGGCTCCTCTGTGCATGGGATTCTCCGGGCAAGAACACTGGAGTGGGCCGCTTCCCAACCCAGGGATTGAACAAGCGTCTCTTATCAGGGCAGGGCTAGGAGCTGGCGATTCAGGAAAGAACACAGACATGGAAAGAAAAAGATGGCCAACCTCAGCAGCAAGCAAAGCAGTAATACAGGCTTTCAGGTGGTCAAATAGTAAGCCGTCACCAACACCCAGAGGCAGGGAGGGTGGGACAGGAGGGCCTCCGCAGGCTCCGAGGGCAGGGCCTCCCTCTTCCCTTCTCCTCCCGCCCCCGTGTTCACCATACTCATGCTTCCTTCTCCAACACTAGTCTCCCCGCCTCCTCATTTCTCCGGGCACCCCGCACCTGCCGCAGCCACACCCATTGGGTCACCACCCTGTAACAAGCACCCAGGACAGCGGCGTGTCCCAGGACAGCTCGTCCCCAGGGAGCTGGCAGATGCAGCAAGCTGCCTTCGGTGTGCATTCCTGACTCAGCAATGTCATCCCAGGAATGTCCCCTAAGGAAACAATGTCGAGGGCACCACGATGAGCACGCAAGAACACTCGCTGCTCAGTTCTTTACGTATTGCTGCCTGAGCTCCAGCATCCCCCAGCGCCCCCCCGACAAATCCACCCTGGACTTTGGGGCAGGGAGGCGCCCACAGTTTCTAAGAGCATCCTCTGAGTCTAGCTCACAGTACTAGGAACAGCCCTTGGAAATTCAGCCAACAAGGGATCCTTTAGATTGACGAGACGTCACGACACCTCGCTATATAAAACCAGCAGGTTCAGACAAAACCATGAATGGGGCATGACCCCATTTCTGCACCGAAGCCATAAAGTATGTCTCTACACGACCCACGTGTGAGTGCATTCTAGAGAGGGGCTGGGGCAGGCGTACACTAGGAGGCCTTTCTGGGCTAAGTTACCGAAGCCTCGGTTTTCCTATTTAGGACAATTTTAGGAAAGTCTAAACTTTTCACAAATTTATACACTTTAATCCCTCTATAATTTAAAAAAGGTTTTATAAGTTTCATAAAAGGTTATGAGGCTCTGGGAGCCCCAAGTCCCACCTTACGCCCACCCCACCCCGCACGCCAAGGACTGGCACTCTGCCGCCCCAGGGAAGCTTTAGTTCCAGGTCTCTGGGTGAAGGCAAACCTCCCGGACGGCCGGTTGTTCCCCACTGCAACCTAATCTCAGGTTAGGCTTTAGCAAGACTGCTGAGAAGGGCAGGTGCCCCCCCCCCGCCGCCCACGCCAGGCTACTGGTCACCCAGCTGCTAGGGGAAGGTGCTGGAAGACTCCAGAAAAGAGGGATGAGGGTGTCTGACCAGCATATGGCAGGCAGGGCAGAGCAGCAGCCTGCAGGCCCCCAAGGCCCACCCCTGAATCAAGCGCTCCCGAAGCCACAAGGGCAGGGTGAGCGGAGGCGCGGGGCTACGGGCAGAGGGAAAGAGCCGGGTACGAGGAGGAGGCCCAGGGGACTCTGAACACAGCCCAGCACAGGCCAACCCCGGGCTCAGACGCCTCGGGGACACAGGACCTTCAGGGCCCGACGCATCACGACTCAGCGTTTTAGTTGGCATCTACCTGGCGCGCCGTTAAACTGCTCCCTTATTTTCTTTTTTCTTTTTCTCTGCATACCAAATTTGATATACTAATTGGGTGTTTTAATCTAAAAAATTCATCAGAAGGTCTCATATCACCATGGCAACCGGGCAGTCCCAGTAAACGCAAGCCCTCAGCACAGCACCATTGCCTCTTTCGGCTCACCCGGCACGGGGCTGAGAAGTGTGGGACCTGTCCGGGGAGGACAGCTTTCCGCCCTCAGAGAAAGGTGGGGTGCCTGCAGCCTTGCCCTCCTGGAAGACCCGCCCTCCTCCTTTCCATAGCCTGCTCTTTCCATGTAAATAAACCCACAGCCTCCAGGCCAAGAGCAGCACACATTTTCTTTGCAAACACGTACTATGATCCCCAAGCCATGTGCACCCTGACGATGACACAAAAACAATAAAGCTGGAACAGAGTGGCCGTCCACCAGGGTCACATCCACAGCAACCAGACCCGGGGTCAGGCTTGGCCCTCTAATCTCACCAAACAAAGCCCAGCCAACTCTCCTCCTGAGGTGCTCAGTTTGGAGACCTGGCCACCGAGCCCAGGGATGGCGAGTGACTAACAGGCATGTGTGCTGAAGAGCGAGCACCTGTTGCCGAAGCCAGCTCCCAGCTGCACGAGCCCGGAATAGCTGGCAGCTCTGCCGTCCTGCTTCAGGCGCACGGCGACGGCGGAGGGGGGACAATGTGTGAAATAGTTCTCAACTCAGATTCAAGAATCATAGATGAATTCGGAGCTCTTTTTTGCCTCTTTAATGTTCCTTGGATTCTGAAACCTAATACTCTGAACAGGTAGTAAAATTTTACCATTCAAAGCTGAAGGCAGCCACTGGGCTACATCGATGCCTCTCTGCCTACATTTTCTGCCTTGGAGAGCAAAATGCAGAGACATGCGAGAGGGCCAGCTCTGGGCTGACACTGGCGAGTCCTGAAATCAGATGTATTTCTCAGACGTTTTCTGATCCTGCCCCTACAGCCAGAGCTAGATGCAATCTGCTTCCTGATTCCGTCCTAATTCACTCTGGGCTTTCTACACTTAGAATATGTACACTCAGAAACACGCAATGCATGAAACATCCCCAGCAGTAAGTTGTGCCCCAAGTTCAGAACACAAAGTCAGGTCTCCCCAGAACACACTGTGCGGGTGTGGTCGGTCCTGAAGGCCTCACCCCTTGACTGTGTCCAGACACCCAGGCCCCCTCCCTGCTGACTGTGACCGGGCTCACTGGAACCCAGCTTCCTCCAGACCTCCCCCACCCCGCCGGGTAGCAGGCTCCCCTTCGCTCTGTGAGGACTGCCGCCAGGCTGCACATTCTCCAACACTGGCCTTAGGTCATAGTATTGTAATCTCCTATAATGCTTAAATTATTTATCAGAAATAAATAGCTTGGTCTCCTTGGCTAAGCTGTGCTCTAAAATTATAAAAGATCCATCCTACCCGCTGCAGGCTGCCTACAAATGAAAAATGCATATTTCGTCTATTTTAAGAAAATGTCAAAAAAAATCAAATGTGTCATCTTATAGCATTGAACTTACCTGCATGACATCTGAGAGAAGAGCTGCATGCTTGCCTGTGGAAGTGTCATGGTGCTCAGGGGCAGGCACTGCCACCTCCCCCGGCGGTGCTAAGGGAAAGGCCCTGTGCCCAGTAGGGCTCAGGGAGGCGTGCCCACAGGCCTGCCTCGGTCTCCTGCTTCCCACCGGCGCCCACCTCCAGGTCACTAGCCTTACCTGCAGGGGGAACTCAAGGCAAAGTAGTTCCCAAAAGGGAAGCTTTCTGCCTAGAGGCAAGCCTCCGCCGCACATCTGAGTGCAAAGGTAGGCACGCCCGGAGCCACGCCGCGGGGTCGCCGGCCCTGAGAACTCCGAGGGCCGGGCCCCCGCTCCACCTGTGGTCGGCGTCTCCCCTGGCGAACTGGGCACCCCTCAGGTGCAGAGGGGCAGCCGAGCGCGCGCACCGCACAGTAAAGGAAAACGCAGACACAGCGCCCTGGATGCAGTGGGGGCCACCGACCCTCACTCCCCGCGGCTGGAGGGCCTGCTTCGCCCGCCGCGCCGCGGCTGGACACGGTTGACGCGCGTGGGCACCGCAGGCACCGTCCGCGAGTTTCCTCGGAAACCGAGACGCCCCGGGACGCCTTCCCGCCCCGGGAACCTTGGTGCCCCGACGCACGGAAACCCTCCCGCAGCAGCCCCCTGCGAGAGCGCGCGGGCTCCCCGGCGGCGCGGGCTCCAGTGCGCTCCCCAGGTCCCCGCCGCGCGGCCCTTCTCACCGTCCTCCTTGTCGTCAAACACCGGCCTCCGCGCGGCGGCCGCCGACATGGAGGACCCCATCCTCTTCTTCCACTTGCTCCACTGAAACAAGGGGCGCGGCTGCGCGCGGGCATCGCTG
>NW_024070198.1:49508740-49525609 GCF_014754425.2 Oryx dammah
CAGTTGCCCTGGGTACCCACCGCCCACCACGCAGGGGTCGGTGCGGCGCATGGCGCCGGGGCGGCACAGACAGGAGACAAGAAAGGGGTCCCTCTGGCCTTGGTGGATAAAGGCGGCCCGCGAGCTGCTGCCGCCCGACCCGGGGCGCCTTAAATCTCATTCTACGGTTCTGAGTTTGGCGAGGCCGCGCACGGGACCCGCGAAGGGGCAGCGAGAAACGGCTGTGCGGAGGCCAAGGCCAGATCACCGCCTTGCGGCCCCGCGTCCGGGGCCGATTCAGCGCTGCGGCTGCACCAGGGCCGCAGGGAAAGAGGGGCGCGGCGGGAGCGGGCCCGGGGCGGGAGCGGGCTGCGGGCGGGAGCGGGCTGGGGGCGGGAGCCCCTCCCCACGCGGCCGGCCTGGACCCCGCGGCGAGCTCGCGCGCACACGCACGCACCTGCGCGCTCAGGGTCCTGGCGACGCTGAGCACCTGCGCCCGCGCCCTCGGGTCACCTGGTTGGGTCACTGTGGTTGGGTCTTCGGTCGGGCTCTCAGCGCGGCCGGCCGGGCACGGGTCGGGTCGAGGAGCTCCCGGAGCATGTCTGCGCCTCGGGCCGGCCCGGGAGCCGTGTGCGGCGTATTGCGCGAGGAGTAGGGGTGTCGAGGCTCGGTTTGACCTCCCCGCCGCCCACCCCCACACCCCCATCGCAGGGCCAGGAGAGACCTCGCCGGTAAAGCACAGCGGACGGCCTACGAGATGGCTCCTGGTACGGCCCAGCCCTGCATGACTGACACTTGGTCACTGAGGGCTTGCTTTTGTTGAGTTCTCTGCCTGTGACTTTTGGAAGCCTTCGCCTCCTTAGGTTCCTTCCCCAGGTAGTCCCGAAAGGGCCTCTGCTGCCCCTGGATGAGGGCAGACCACCCACCCGATATGCAAGCCAGGACACGGGGACCTGCGAATCTCTCCCCCCGCCCCCCCCGCCCCCCGCCGAGGACCCCTGTTCCTCTGTGGACACCCTTCAGCCATCCTGGCCCTGGAGCCGCCCCGCGCCCCCGCGGACCCCCCCCCCCGCCCCGGCCCCCGCAGGTTGTGTCTGAGCCTTGGCTGGTCTTCCCTCCGCGGTAGGACTAGGCCTGTCCCCGACTCCACCTTTGAAATTCGGTGAAGCCCCTTGACCAGTGTGGGCTGCTTGACCAACACAAGGTGAGCAGAGGTGATCTGGGTCATTTCTGAGCCACACTTTAGGGCCAGTGTCCAGACTGGCCGCACACGCCCCCTTGGCTCAGGAGTCCGGATCGCTGGGGGACCACCTTCCAACCAGCAGTGGATGAGCAGAACAAGGGAGAACTTGGCCCCTGTGGGAAGTGACTGAGGTTTGGGGGTGCACTTGCCACAGCACAGCGTGGCGGGGTGGCCTACCTCGAGTTCAACCCCAGGGAGGCGAGTTCCCTGGGCTCCGGGCTCAGCCTCCTTCCATGGAGCTGCCCCAGCTCCCTGAACACAACCCCTCTGACAAGCCCTGTCTCCCAGTGGGTGTGTTGAAGGCTCTCAGCTCAGCACCTGGACAGACGATGGGCTCTGTAGACGTCCTCCCCAGGCAGCAGCGAGTGCAAGAATGTTTCTGAAAGGTGGGGGGCACCGAGGCAGGGTGCCACCGCAGGCAGGCTGAGAGCACGGGGTGCAGAGTGGGCAGGAGGCAGAGGAAAGGTGGGTGCGAGCTGCTCACCGGAGAGCAGGTCAGGCTGCCGCACCCCACAGGGGCGCCTGTGGCGTTCTTGGGGCCTGGGAGGGACTTGCCTGTGAACGTGGGGGGGCAGTAGAGCACCCCTGTGCCCAGGGGTGCCCACGCTGGACAGGAAGGTGGGCGAGGTGAGGACAGGGCCCTCTCCGTGCTGTGCCAGTGACAGGAGATTATGGGTGGCGCAGGCACCAGAGAAACGTGTCCCCGTCAGCCCGCCCGTGGAGCACCCACATGGGACCCTGGGCAGCACGTGGTCATGGGACCACCACAGCTAGGATGGCCCCCAGGGGTCCCAGCTGGTGACCTAGTGAAGGCCTGGGGCCCAGGAGCTGTGAGGACACTGCCCCTGAGATTGAAATGAGCTTGGTGTGCGAGGACAGAAAGTGGCCAATGTCTCTGGGGGATGACTGGGGCCCGCTTAGACAGGGCCTGTGCAGAGCAGCGGAAGTCTGATTTATACTCATGGCTCAGCTCCTGAAACCTTAGCATAAATGTGGATCAGCCTATAATTCATCCAGAAAGCTGTGCTTCCTGAGAGGATGTGGCTGTTAGCAGTCTCCAGTTCTCATGTGTACCTTGTCTTATGGCCTCATTCTGAAATTAACACGCTGCCTGAAACTTTGTAAATAGTCCCTGTTATTAAACTCCCCTCAGATTGCTCAATTTGAATGCACTGTTTCCTGCTGGGAAACATACCAGAACGGACCCTAGGAAACAGGAAACAAGCTCAAACAGGATTCCAATCGGAGTTGTTCACATATGTGGGGAATCCTTGAGTCCCCTGCGCAGCAGGTCAGGTCATCCCTGACCACAGGGCCATCAGACTGAGCCCTGGTGGGACGCGGGACAAAGGCCATGGGGAAGCAAGGGTGTAGGGACCAAGTGCTGGGTGACTGGGTTGCCTGGTGACAGTACCGACTCTCGAGGTCATAGGGCTGCCTAGCTTCTGTGACTCAGAGAGCAAGAACCAGGAGAGGAAAATGCACCGCGGAGAACAGGAGCCCCACAGCCGCTGGGAGGAATCCTTCCCCACTGTTGTCATGGTACCAGGCATCAGCACGGTCAGCACTTAACCTCGTCAGACACCCAGTGTACCAGCTGCTGGGACAAAGGACTACAGACTCGTGGGTGAAGACAGCACAAAGGTGTTTTCTCCGGTTCTGGAGCCCAGAAGCCAGAAATCAAGGTGTCAGCATGGCGGTCCCCTCTGGAGGTCCTGAGACGTGTCTCCCAGCTCCTGGCGGCTCCTGGCAGCTCTTGGCGTCTCACTGCCGGCAGAGGCGTCACTGCAAGCTCCACCTCCATCACCACGTCACCTTTTCATCTGTCTTCTCCCCTTTTCTTCCCTTACAAGGACATCTGTGGGACTTCCCTGGTGGTCCACTGGCTAAGTCTCAATGCAGAGGGCCCAGGTTCAACCCCTGGTCGGGAGACTGGATCCCACATGCCGCCACCTAGAGACCCAGCTGCTGCTGCTGCTGGCAAATCGCTTCATTCGGCTATGTCACAGGGTACAGGCTCTGGGCGCATGGCTCAGTGGTTGCAGCACAGACGCTCACTGCTTGCGGCCTGCTGGCTCTAGGGCTCACGAGTTGCAGAGCACGGGCTCAGCTGCTCGGAGGCATGTGGAATCGTCCCCCACCAGGGACAGAACCTGCACCCCCCGCATTGGCAGGTGGGTCATCCAGAAGGGCTTCCCTTGAGGCTCAGCTGGTAAGGAGTCCAATGCCATGTGGGAGACCTGGGTTCGATCCCTGAGTTGGGAAGATCCCCTGGAGAAGGGAAAGGCTCCCACTCCAGCATTCTGGCCTGGAGAATTCCATGGGGAATAATACAGTTCATGGGGTCCCAAAGAGTCGGACACAAATGAGCAACTTGCACTTTGCACATTTATCCACCAGGCCATCAAGGAAGTCCTCTTTTTATGTCTTTTTTGGCCATTTTCCCCCTCTACTGGGAGTTCTTGGTTCATATATTTTGCCTGTTAATCTAAATGTAGCTATCTTAATTTTTTAAAAATTTCATTATAATTCTTTATGTATTCTGCATATATATTAGATTATATATGGTGGAACTAATTTTTATTTGATATAAGAATTGGCAATATCTTCTCCTGTTTGAAGCTCAATTTTGAATTTTCCTCATGGTGTCTTTTAGACAAACGAGTACTTTTAATGTAGTGAATTTATCAACATTTGTTTTCATGGTTACTGCTTTTATACACTATTTCAGAAATCCTTTCTGAGCCTAAGAGCAAAATCCACCCATAGTTTAGGAATGTACAGAATAAACTCTAGTATTGACATACAGCATGCATGGGGAAAATGTCCCCCACTCTGGTGTTTGTGGAAGGGCTGGTCTGAATGACGTCGCCTGCTATGATCACAGCAGAAACCCAAAGCCATCTATTGTTAAAGCCCATGTGAGACTCTTCACAGCTCTAGTACTGACGCTTTCGGTCGCCTCCTCAGCGTCCAGTCAGCCCTTTCCTCACGTCTGGCAGGTGCTGAGCTGGCTCTGTGGTGGGTCGGCAGGCTGGGCTGAACTGCTTCTCCAGAATTCCTTTTCCGGCAGGTTTCCTAACTTGGCTCTTGGCATGAGATTCGGGAGGCGGCAAGGGGGCATGAGTCGGGCACGACTCAGCGACTGAACAGCAACAACCGGGAGCACGAGGCAGCAGCCGGACTGTTCCGACACTTGGAGCGTCAGGGCAGGGGCCCAGGTGTGGCTGCGGCCGCGCACGATGCCCTTTCTCTGCCGGCTCACCTCCCTGGCGGGAGGCAGGTGTGCGGCTGATTCACCTCTCAAGTCATCCTTTTGCTTCTCCAGCTCCTGGGCCAGAAGTGTGTGCAGTTTCCTGACATGGGTGCCAACTTCTGCAGGACATCCAGGCTGTCGCGTCCCTCCTCGTGAGTTCCAGCTTGGGCTCGCTGGTCCCCGCTCCGGCTCCACCTTCCCTTTCTGACGACCTGCTCCGCACACTTGAGGCTGCAGCGTCAGGCAGGGGCGCGGCAGCTTCCAGAGACCCTCCCAGCAGCCCCGCGACTGCAGAGGTCAGCTCCCTTAATGGCGTCACCCCTGGTGGCCCTGCGCCGAACGGGCACAGGTACCAGGCGCGCAGACCTTAGGGACGGAGGCCCAGCCCCGAGACAAACCCTCATGGGCTTCATTTCCCTCCTGGTGACGGGTCTAGGTGTCCGAAGCCATTCCAGTCGGATCTTAGGGACAGTTCTTGGGGGGGGGGGGGCGGGGGGGGCTCCCTTTTCCCCCTGGGAGCTGGGTGTCGGGCTGATGTCTGCGGCCGGGGCCGCCATCGTGTGACCCCAGGAGGAAGGACGTCTGCCTGCTGCAGGCGGGGAGGTAAAGAGCAGGGAGGGCGTCCACGCTCTGGACGCCGGGGCCCCCACCTGGAAAGCGAGCCTTCTCATGCATGCGCTCGGCGGCTTCCCGCGGCCCCTTCCCTCCCGCAGCAGGACGCTCTGGGCCTCGGCGCCCTTGTCCCCACTGTCGGGAACGCTTCACCTCCGTCCGTGTCACCGACCGCCGAGTAGAGCAGGGCGCGGGCGGCGGGCGCGGCGAGTCCTTCGAGACAGACCCGGGCCCGCGCGCAGGCGCAGCATCGTCCCCAAGCGCCCTCCGCGCGGTTTGGCGCCCGCGGGCCGCCGTACGGCAGGGCGTCTCCATGGCGACCGCGTGCGCCCGCTGCCTCCGTACGGCCGCGTCTCCAAGGCGACCGCGTGCGCCCGCCGCCTCAATTGTTCCGCTGGGCCCTCCGCGCCCCCGGAGGGCGGGTGAGCACGGGTTGTGGGCCGGCACGGGGACCCATCGGGAGAGGCTGGGGGCCCCGGGTGATGGGAGGTGGGGCTCACTGGAGACTCTGGGGCACCGCGCGCTTGCGGGGCCCGGAGCGCCGCCTCCCTGCCCCCGCGCGGCCCGCCCTCTCCGGGCGGGGACCTATCGGGAGAGGCTAGGGGCGCCGGGTAATGGGAAGTGGAGCCCGGAGCGCGGCCCGCGCTGTGGGGACGTGGCCCGCCCCCGCCCCCGCCCCCCCGCTCGCGGTCCTGAGACTTTCTCCTGGTTCGGAGGTTTGCAGAGGTTGCAGCCTGCACTCCCCGGAGTCACAGAAAAGGACCCACGGGGAGGCCCAGGGGGCGCGGGCCTCGCAATCCCCGCCCCTGAAATGGAGGGACAGACACACGGCAGACACGTGAGCTGGCAACACCCCGGCTGAGCGAAACGCTGATAGGAAGGACCCAGACCTGCAAATAAGAAAGGGCGAACTCAGGGCCCCCTCCGCACTCAGGGGAGGGAGATGCCAGCTTGTGGATTTAGAACCGTTCTGATTCGGCTTCATCCCTCGAGAGGCCATTCCTCCTTTGCATTTTCCAGGAATTAAAAGTTAAGTCTGGAACTCCGAGGTGTAGAGGGAGGAGCGGAGCAGTTTAATCTGAACCTCTTGCAGCCCACTTTGTCTTACCAAAGTCCAGTTTATGGTCTATGACGCGCAGGTTTTCGTAAACTGGCACAGTCATTGCAGGCCTGCCGAGCCGCCGGAGGTGTGACTGTGCCGTGTACCCATTGTTGATGTGTCTCCCCGCCCGGCCCCCTGTCTCCAGGTGACTCCACACCCAGGAGGATGCGCGGTGGTCCTCAGAGGAGTGCTTCCTCCCGGCCGACTGATGGAGGGGAGCGGTTCCCTCTCGGTTCCCTGCGGGGCTGGTGACCAGGATAGCCCCGCTGGCCAGGCTGGGAGCAAGCCTGCTTCCGCCTCCAGAGACGTTCACCAGGGGGTCATCTTCTCCTCCTCAGCGATTTTAGACTTGAGTCAGAGTGGCCTTCACCATTTTGGGGAGATCTTTAAAGTCCCCAACCTCAGAGTAAGTGGGTCAGCTTCCGGGCTTGGTACACGCATGCCATGTAGATGTGAATGAAGGCTTTGCTCATTTGTAGATTTCTTTTTAGAGAGAAATTATAGGATGAGGTGGATTGGAAGAGGGCTAGCTTGGGGTTTCGTGTGCTGCTCACTGCAAAATGAGAAATTCCAGCAGGGGACCAGCCAGACCCTAATGTCCCCTCCTCAGAAACATCTTAAGTGAAAAGCCCATGGTGGATGGAAACTGTTGCTGAAAACACGCTTGGTCTCTTAATCAAAACTCGGCACCCTTGAGAGATTTCCCTGTGGTCCAGTGGTTAAGCCTCTGCCTTCCCGTGCAGGGGATATGGGTCTGATCGCTGGTCGGGAGCTGAGATTCCACATGCCTCTCGGACAAAAAACCAAAACAAAAAACAGAAGCAGTGTTGTAACAAAAACAATAAAGAGTAAAAAATGGTCCGTTAAAAAAAAAAAAAAAAAAAAAAAACCTAAACAAAACCCACAATACCCCTTAAAAATTTCAGCAAAACTTCCTCACCCCACAGCGCTGCCCAGGCCACGTGCTTGACTCCTGTGGGCCCGGTGCCAATGGGATTGAGCCCTCACCTACTTGAGATCCAGCAGTTCTGTCTCCTCTGGTGAGTTCTACAACAAAGTTCCCTCTGCACAGCTTGACCGAGACTGTCCAGGGTCAGCCGTTCTCTCACTGCCTAGTAGTCGGGCAGTTTCCTTGAACCTCACCTTGTCTTCACGGTTTATCAGGAGGATTAAATGTCAGCATATAAAGCAGTATCCACGCAGGACACACACCCACGTGTTGCACTGTTAGCCTGCTGATTGACAGTTTTCAGAGCTTTTATTAGGTTAGCCGAAAAGCTTCTTCGATGTTTAAAAGTAAAAGGCAGTTTTCATTTTCACCAAGAACTTGATTGAACTACGTATTCGTTGTTTTGTTCCATTACCTTCTGCCATTTCCCAGGCAACTTCATAATTCCATCTTCCCAAAGCTTGTTGGCTTTTTGAGCAAAGAACTGCTCCGAGTGCCTTTTACAGTCTTCCAGGGAATTGAAATTTTTCCATTAAGAGAATTTTGTAAAGACTGAAACAAATGAACAACCGAAAGTGCAGCGTCTGCTGGATACAGAGGATGAGTCAGAACGTCCCTGCCAAGCTGTGACAGTGTTTGCCTGGTCACCAAAGAGGCATTCAGTCCTGCATTCTCCTGATGGGAGGTTCTTTAATCTGCTGACTAGTTCCGGACATTTCCCGTGGCCTGCTGCTTTCAGTTGGTCTCACTGGGAGCAGTACTTGTTGGACCTGATCGTGTGGTTTTCCACAAGGAGCTCAGAGGACTCCCTTCCAATCCCACCCCATACATCCCCTCAGCTTTGCATGAAGACCAGCCTTTGGTGTGGTTGGTGGAGGCTCATTTCACTTGCCCTGTGATCTCTTCTGTTCCACTGTACAGAATCCATTTTTCCTTGCCTGGTGTTTTAAAAATGGAACATTTTTGTTATGTTTAAGTAGAGAATCACATGTGGAAATAAAGTACAGAAGGTTTTTTCCGCTAAACTTAACGTGGAGCCCAACTATCACAGCAGTGAACCTGATCAAGCTGGCGCGAATGATTTTCAGTGCTCGCTCGGAACCTTTTGAGTGTGGCCGTGTGGAGTAAGGTTGATTGTTCTCGATGTCTCAGTTTGATAGCTGTCAACTTCCAGTAGTCTGCTGAGCCGTGGAGCGTTGTCCAGTGGGAAATCTCCAGCATAAAACTTAACAAACCACTTTCGACACTTTTGATCGGTCACAGCACCTCCACCCATGGCACAAGTCTTTTTTTTGTATTTCAGTCTCATTCTTGCCTTTCTCGAAAAAATAAAGCTTCTGTGTGTGCATGCTCAGTCAATAAGATGCTGAAAATGTTGCTTTTTTTCTTCCATCTTCAGTGTTTAAATGGCTGCACAGAAATTCACCGATTTTGATAAGTTTTTTTTAATGTATACCCATACGACAGCTGTCACAATGTAACAAAATTGTTTCCAATGAAGTTAAAGAGGAGAGCTACTAGAACCATCATATGCAAAGAAATGAACGGACTTCTTGGCCACCCCATACCCATGGCTGTGTGCTCAGACTGAGCGGCTGCTTGCTTCCCTAACCCTGGTTGTGTTCCGTACCCTGTCTTCGCAGTCAGGCTAGCGCTGGTCTTGCTGTTCCCTTAGCACTGCCCTCCACGAGTGAAGTCCTGTGTCTTCCTATAATACACCGCATTTAATGAAGCAGACGCTCTCAGTTCTGAACGAGGAGCCCAGCAGTGTAGAAACTCATGGTGCCTTCACTCGTAAAAGAAGGAGGAAGCCTTCTTTAGTCTGAATGAAAGGACTTTCTTTGTGCCTCTCAGATTACAGAGGCGCCAACCTCATCACCGTGGCAGCAAACCCCCGAGCAAGGTGGCCACTCCGCGCCGTGGCCCTTCAGTGGTTACGGGTGCGTTTTGCAGCCATAGCAACACCCTCCAGAGACTCCAGTCACACCCAGAGACCCTCACAGTCAGGGGACACGGACCCCCTCCGCAGCCTCCCCGTCCTCCCGAGGCCTCATGGAACCCGGCAGGCAGGGTGGGCTCGTGTGATGCACTCAGCCCGGCCCCGGGGGCCAAGGCGGGGGCCGGCGTGGCATGTCTCTGCAATCTCCTCTTCTGGTGTTGACAAGGACCCACGGCTTCCGTGCTGAGCCTGGGAGACAGAGCGCGTAAAGCTGCCCGGGGGCTGGGCCGGGAGGGGCCCGGAGCAACGGCGTCCACAAGCTGAGTCCGGTCACCACGCGTTCCCCTGGCCATGGGGAGCAATGCGGCCACGTGTGAGCTGACTCGGGATTGTGTTTTCAGCATGTCTGTGGTTTCTCGCTGGCGTGTCTCAAGCATCTGCCGTGTGCTTGACGGGACTTGGAAGGTGGCGTTGACGGCAGAGCTGGGAGCCAAGACCCTGGTGGTGGAGGAGCGCCTGCTGTGTGCCCTGGGCTGTAACTGCGTGGCAGCGCCTCGTTCCCCCCCGGGCGTGCGCCCCGTCACAGGCCAGGCCCGGAGCACAGAGGGGCTCAGGAACCTGCTCCAGGGCACACGGCTTATGGGTTTTTTGAAATCGAGATTTGAACCCAGGGAGCCTGGTTTTCCGGCCAGTGTCCTTAAGTTCTCCACTCTGCTGCCCTGTAAATAGAAGTATATAGATGCGTATGTGTGCAGCTCAGGAAGATGCCCTGGAGACAGGAATGACAACCCACTCGAGTGTCCTCGCCTGGAGAATCCCGTGGACAGAGGAGCCTGGTGGGCTGCAGGCCATGGGGTCGCAGAGAGTCGGACACGACTGAGCGACTGAGGCTTTCACGTGTGTGAGAACTCAGATCCACGCGGCGCGCAGCAGCAGCCGGGGAGGGTGCTTCTGTGTCGCCCTCAGCCCAGCGGCTCTGACGGCAGCGTCGCCCGGGCACACACCGCACGGCGCGTGACGGTCAACATGTGTGTGTCTCCTCCTCCCCCGGCTGTGCTGCCCTGCCTGGCTTGTGGTGGTGGCTAAGGGTCCACCGGGTGGAGGTCAGACTTCCTGACGTGAACGTTACCGGCTCACAGGGTGTGGCCCTTTTCACCACCAGGGACTGAGCCTGCGCGCCCTGCATTCAGAGCAGATGCTTAGCCGCTGGACTACCAGGGAAGCCCCCAGGCCTCGACTTTCTGCTGCTGGTGTTTCCCGTTTCAACGATTTCAGGGGAAACATTTGGGTTTTCTTTAAACTTGCTCTGTGTGATTGCAGTCACCAGTGGAAATGTTTTGAGGATATATCATGTTTTAGAATTTAGTCGGCTGACAAAACATTCTTCTTTTCCCCCCGGAAGCAATTGCACCTTCAGCGAAATGCCCTGAGCACAATTCCTAAAGACTTCTTCCAGCTGCTGCCCAACCTCTCATGGCTGGACCTGCGATTCAACAGGATCACCGCGCTGCCCTCTGGGATTGGCTGTCACAAGTGAGTAGCTTGTTAGTGTGGCCAGGTGAGGAGGTCATCGTCTCTTTAAAGTGCCTGTCTTTGGCTGCCTCGCGCGCTCTCACTCCTCCCATGAATTTCGACTTTGGAACAGAAGCGTGTAGTGGGGTCTTCGAAGCTGTCGAGAGGTGTGGTGGCTGCAGGCACCAAAAGCGCGTGCGGTGTGGTTGGTTTAGTCGCTAAGCTGTGCCCGAGTCTTTGCGATCCCAGGGACTATAGCCCGCCAGGCTCCTCTGTCCGTGGGATTCTCCAGGCTGGAATGCTGGAGTAGGTGGCCATTCCCTTCTCCAGGGGATCTTCCTGACCCAGGTCTCCTAAATTGCAGGCAGATTCTTTACCGATTAAGCTACGCGAGGGAAGCCCAAAAGCACATACGTGATCATCGCTTACGGCACTTGGTGCCTCGGAACACTCCAGCACCACAGCGCCTCTGCTGATGGCGCACGCGGCTTTACGCACGAGAAGGTTCCGTCTCTGCCTCCCATTAGAAATATTAATACTTCTGATGCATGCAGACCAGTGGCTTCGTTCCCAAGGGCCCATGTGTGACTAAGCTGGCTCCCGGTAGACAATGAGACGCTCTTCCCATCTGGGGAAACCGGAAACCCTGGAGCACGCTCTGCAATGTCCTGCTGAGTTCCTGCCACCCAGATGCCGGGCGTCTCCTAGCATCCCCCTTCTAGAACCGAGGCAAAACTGCTGACCCCCATGAGCCCCCCAGCAGCCACAGGTCCGCCGGGTTTCACCCCCCAGAGCCGATGCCTCTCTCAGCGCCTTGGCCCCAGGCCCAGTCTTTCTATGGCAGGCTCTCAACCTTTAGGAAACCTCATGATTTGAATTTCACACCCTCCTGCGGTGTCAGTGTGTCCGTGGCAGAGGGGATCAACTGCAAGGGCGCTGAGGTGGGCCTGTCCCTGGGGACAGAGCAGAGGAGGGGAAGCGGCAGGCAGGCCCGGAAAGGGAGTTGCTGAGCCCGTAGGACGATTGCCAGTTTGAATTTCATCGAGGAAGAGACAGGAAGTCACAGAGGTTTGCAGGGAGGGGGCAGTCCCGAGGCCCTGCAGCTGTCCACACAGGAGAGCCAATGGCATTCAGGTCAGATGGAGGGCCTGGGAGGGAGAGGGGTCCGAGGGCAACCCGCTTCCTACAGCCCCCGTGAAGCGCAGAGAAGGGGCTGTAGAAGGCCCTTCAGTCGCCTGGGCGGCTGCACACGGGTTTTAAAAGTATTTCACAGAAGTGAGTGTTGCGTTGCGTGTAACAGGGAGAGACGGGCCCCCACGAATCGCCCAGGCCTGCTGCAGCTCCGCAGGAAAGCAGCTCCTTTCTGTTGGCAGCAGGCATCTCGGACACCCAGGGCGGGGCACCCAGGCCATCTCCCCGAGCTCCTGGGTCTGCAGGGGGTCATGCCTCTGGGCCCGGAGCAGTGTGACAAGCGGCTCTGTCCACTCCGCTTTCTCACGGTCCAGTGGCCTCAGCGTCCCCGAGTGTGTGTCAGGGTGGTTTTCGGAAGCTCCACTCATCACAGGGCCCTTGGCCACTGTGTTGAGACCAGTTTGGTGCTCTTGGCCCACCGCTGACTTAGCAGTGGCACCCGGGTCTGGAGAGCAAGCGCTCCTCAGAGGGTAAAAATAAACCAGCGCTGCTTCCCCTAAGCCCTGTTCTTCCTTCTGAAACAAATACATGGCCTCAAACTTGAGAATTCTTTGATTTTGCCGCTGAAAGCCAGCTGCTGAATGTTGTCTAAGATATAATTTTGCCTGTGGTTTATAACCCGTTATGTCATTAAAATTAGATCAGCATGCTGAAGAGCCGAAAACATGTTCATTAGAAATTTTAAGTAATTACGGGCTTATTAAAAGCCGTAAGCTTTCCAAAAAGCCTGATCAAAACAGCACCAGGGTCAATGTTCTCCCGGCCGTGTCGTGGCTGTGTGAGCCGCTAGCAGGGGGAGACTTAACGTGTCCAGCAGCGTATGTGATGGGGCGAGCAGGTGTTTGGCAGCATCTGGAGATCCTGAGGTTGTCACACTTGGGGAGGGGCCGTCTAGTGGGGTGAGACCAGGATGCTGCTAAACACCCTCCAGGCAGGGGGCGGGCCCTCACAAAGAGCTGCCTGCGGCCGCAGTGCTGAGGCTGAGCCCGACCAGCTGCCAGGCAGCAAGGCTGCTGGCTGTCGGAGCAGAGCGTGGAGGGAGCGTGTGCACGTCTGCGTGACACCACCCCCGCAGAGAGAAGACAGGTGAAGAAATGTCATGCTCGTTCGACTTCCTGCTTGCTAAATTATATATTTTTTGTCTTGTTTTGAAGGCATTTGAAAACTTTGCTTTTAGAAAGAAATCCCATCAGAATGTTACCCGTGGAGCTGGGTAAGTGTTAACAAACAATGAAATGAAAGACGGGTTAAAGTGCAGCCTTCTGCAGCCACCAGAACGCGCAGTGGACACACAGGCCTGCCCCCGCGTGTGACGCCCTCTGCTCTCTCCCTCTGGGCGCCGGGACGATGGCGTCACGGGGCTGCCACTGTTATGCTGACGCCCTGCCTGTGCACACACGTGTGAGTGCTGCGGGCGTGGGGCCCTGCGGTGCTCAGGGTGGGCGGCATCGGGGCCCTGTGGGCCCAGGTGCCCTCCCGGCCCAGCTGCCCCTCCCCTCGGCCAGCAGGGTCTCCGTTCGCCCTTCTTTGCTTGCCGTGAGGCCTTTCCCACTCACCACCCCTGCCCAGTACGTGTTCAAAGGGGCTTCCTTTCAGACTCCTGCGAAGCTTCTGCGTTTGCCTCATCCCACGTGTATTCTCAGTGACCTGGCGTCTGGGGCTCAGCACGGCGTCCCGGAGGTTTATCCACGTGGGCGTGGATGCCTGGAGCGTGTTCATCTCTGTACTCTTCCCTTGTGAAGGGTTCTTCCTCCTGCCTGGGCTCCCGGGCACCTCCTGCCTGGGCTCCGCGCCTCCTGCCGGCCTGTGTGCTCCTGTCTTGGTGCGTTTTGCTCCCAGGCGTGGGCTGCCTCCAGCGGTCACTCTGTTATTTACATTTCTCACTCGGTCACCCTCTGCTGCTCTGCACTTCTTGAAGTTTCGTCTTCCAAATGGGACACCTTTGTTGGTGGGAAGAGCTTCTTTTTGTTACACCGAGTCCTGCGGTCAAGGATGACTGTTGCTGTTCAGCCACTGAGTCGGGCCGGCTCTCTGTGACCCCGTGGACTGCAGCACGCCAGGCTCCTCTGTCCTCCACCATCTCCTGGAGTTGGCTCAGATTCATGTCCTTTGAGGCAGTGATGCCATGCAACCATCTCAGCCTCTGCCACCCCAGGTTTTCTAAAAGGTCATCTTTATCTCTCCTTTGCTGTTGAAGGATGTTTTAGCTGTGTGTGTGGGAAGCCAGACTGTGGGGGCTGAGTACTTGGAGATGCCTGTGCTGCTGTGTGGATTCCATCGTCTGTTCAAAAGTCAACGGTTTTGAGAGAGGGAACGTCTTTTTTTCTCGGGCTGCTTTAAGAGTTTCTTTTTCTGTTTGGCTTTCAGCAGTTTGCCTGTGGTGTGTCTGGGTGTGGTTTTCTTTGTATGTTCGTTGCTCGGGGTTCGCTGCGCTGCCTGAACCTGCTTGTTGATGCCTTTCATCAGATTTGGGGAATCCTGGGGCCGCCGTTCTTTCTCTGGGTGTCGTGTCCCCCTGCGTGCCTTTTCCTCACATCCAGCGCGCCTGACGGTCACCTGTGGATCTGCCTCAGATGCCTTGAGCGCCCTTTCCCAGCTCCTGTCCCCGCTCTGCACTCCACCGCGATGGACTCTCTGTTGGCCCGCCTTTGAGCCCATCGGTCCCGCGATGGACTCTCTGTTGGCCCGCCTTTGAGCCCATCGGTCCCGCGATGGACTCTCTGTTGGCCTGCCTTTGAGCCCATCGGTCCCGTCTTCTGCTGTGTTCAGTTTACTGTTGAGCTCATCCGTTCTGTTCGTGGTTTTCACCTGAACTTGAGGTTGTGGGTGGGGTGGGGCTGGGAGCAGGGGACAACGACCAATCCAGGTTTTACACTGTTGCAGGCCAGTTCCTATGCTCTATTTCTACGTGAGGCCCCCCTTTCATCTGGGGCCGTGAAGGACAGTCGGGTGGACTCAGACGCTGGATCAGCAGGTTTCCTCCAGCACCTGGACCCTGATGCTCACTGTCTTCCGCCACCGTTGCTCTTGGCATAGAGCTCAGCCAGCGGCCTTGTGTTGTCCAGGCGCGCAGTCACGACCGACTCTGTAGCCCCGTGCACTGCAGCACGCAGGCGTCCCTGTCCTTCACCATCTCCCGGAGCTTGCTCAAACTCAAGTCCATTGAGTCGGTGATGCCGTCCCACCATCTCATCCTCCGTCACCCTCTTCTCCTCCTTCCCTCAATCATTCTCAGCATCAGAGTCTTTTCCAGTGAGTCAGTTCTTCGTATCCAGTGGCCAAAGTATTGGTGCCTCAGCTTCAGCATCAGTCCTTCCAATGAACACCCAGGGCTGATCTCCTTTAGGATGGACTGGTTGGATCTCCTTGCTGTCCAAGGCACTCTCAAGAGTCTTCTCCAGCATCACAGTTTGAAAGCATCAGTTCTTTGGTGCTCAGCCTTCTTTATGGTCCAACTCTCACATCCAGACACGACCACTGGGAAAACCAGACCTTGTGTCTGGTTCCTTTACGTAATGACTTGTTTCCAAGGTTATTTTCCTGGTCTTTCAGGAATTGCACCAAGACGTTCTCAGTGTGAATGCCTTTGAGGGTCTTGAGAGTGTAGATCAACGTCTGGGGTTGCCTCTGGGGGCTTTTTGGGCGTGGTCTCCTCGGGCGACTCTTCCGCTCCTTTCTGCGTCTTTGCTCTCCTTACACACACGTTTGCACACCTGCCGCTGTTCCGCAGCCTCTGGAGGTTCTGCTCTGGTTCTGACCCTTCCCCTCTGTGACCTTCGGATGGAGACTTTCTGCTCCTCCACCTTCGAGTTCACTTTCTGTTTCTCCTCCGTCTCATGCCTGCTGCTGAGGACGCCTCCCCCCCCCCCCCCCGTAGATTTGCATGTCAGTCTTTGTAATTTTCAACTCCAGAACTTCCACTTGCTTCGTTTGTGTAGTTTCTACTTTTTATTGACATTTGTTGAGTCATTTCACTACATTTTCCTTTAATTATTTAAACATGGGTTGTCGTTGTTTCTTCATTTCTTTGAACGCATGTGAAATGACTGTTTTGAAGTTTCTGTGTGCTAAAGCCAGCAGCTGGACCAGCAGGAGACAGTCTCTGCCGCCTGAGTGTTTCTTGAGTATCCGTCCCATTCTCCTCCTGCTCCTCCTTTTCTGTATGACCTGTAGTTTTTGTTGTTGTTGTTGAAAATAGGTCTTCGAAATAGCAGATGGCAGATCTTTGTACTTAGGTTTTCACCAGAGGGCTGCGGTTGCCGCTTCCATTTCCGTATTTAATTTTTTCACCACCATGGCCTTCATCCGCAGAACTCCTCTCCTCTGCAGAGACTTTTTTTTTTCTGGAAGCAGATCTCAGACATCTGTCCTGACCTCTCGCCCCAGATCCTCAGCCGGCTTTCTTTCCCTCCTGTTGGGGGCCGGTTCCCGCCGGGTGGCGGTGCTGACGGCTCTGCTCTCCCGCAGGGAGCGTGACCACCCTGAAGGCCCTTAGTCTGCGGCACTGCCCCCTGGAGTTCCCGCCGCCGCTTGTGGTGCAAAGGGGGCTGGTGGCCATCCTGACCTTCCTGCAGATCTGCGCGGCCAAGCACACGGCCCCCCGTGACGGCTCCCCTCAAGGTGGGTGGCGCGATTGTTAGGACAAGCTGACACCAGTGCTCTGTAACGCTGGCCCCAGGCAGTCACGCGGGGTAAAGGCTCCTGGCACGTCCCCGGCCAGACTCACACAGACCTCCGTGCTCACTCAGAGCCGCGTGTCTTCCTGGTTCCGCGTGAATGGGTTTGCATCCTCAGTGCCCGTCACTGAGCTTGTCGAGGGTGGTTTTGGGTAAAAGCCCACTGGGGTGGTTCAGACGAAGCCGTCCTCACCTGCAAGCCCCCACGAAGTGACCACCCCAGGAGTCACTTAAAAATACACCAGATGACCCCTCGAAACAGTGGTTTGCATTTTCCCGCCTTCGTTGTCTCCGTGCCCCGTGGGGTGATAGTCAGCGTCCGTTTGCAGCGTTTCCACCCGGCCTCTTGCTCGACTTGAAGAGCCGCCTCTGCTGGCCCCTCTCCTCCTCTGCTGGCCCCTCTCCTCCTC
>NW_024070198.1:49525619-49527730 GCF_014754425.2 Oryx dammah
CTCTGCTGGCCCCTCTCCTCCTCTGCTGGCCCCTCTCCTCCTCTGCTTGGCGTTGCGCCGGGTCCAGTTTGTCTCCAATGCTGACTCGATCGTCCACAAGCAAATTGGACACACACGCTCATCTCTCATCACTTCCTAAGACATTTTAAAGCATGTCTTTGCCCATTTTGAAAACTGTTTTTCTTTAAAAACCACACCGACTCCCAGCACGCCGTGGCTGGGACCAGGTCGTGCCGGGCTCACACGGGCCGCACCCGGTGCAGCCGCAGCGCGCCCTGCTCGCGCACCCTCGGGTTCCCACGGGAGGGGACCCCGGCCAGGCCTCCGAGGGGCCGGTGCCGTCGTGCTACCCTGTGTTCACCCGCCCACATTCCACAGTCTCCCTGAACACAGAAAGCAGCCTCCACGTCAAGAAACAAAGTTGTGACCACTGACGCTGCACGTGCTGTTTAGAATTTAACGTTTTATTGTGTAGTTAAACCTCATTGTCTTTCAGTCCCATTGTATTTTTCATTTGTACTTTTACAAAGAGGGCTGTGTTGGTTCTAACATAATAGATACATGATCAACTGGGGAAAAGGGTAGAAAATGGTAAATCAAGTAGGCCAAAAAGCTGAAGATGAATTCGCTTTGTACCAGAAGGAACTTGAACGGACTAAGCTCTCGGTGTGTTGAAGAACGCCAGAGGCCGCTGATTCTGGGGAGTGTGCTGCAGGCTGAGCCTGGGCTTGGTGGGCGAGCCCCCCTGCCTAGTCCACAGCAGGCCTGGGCCCCCTGTCTGTCAGCATATCGGGTCCTGCCCCACCAGAGGCCATGTGAGGCCAGATGACCCCCGTCTGCGGGGTGCCGTGGCCCTAACGCCCGATTAGGGCTCTGGTGCCCCTCGGGTTGAATATGTTTGGGGCCAGTTTTCTCACTTGACTTTCCTAGAGATCAAAGTGTCTAAAGTCAGCAAAAGGGCTGCAATTAAAAATGACAGGTATGCGGGTTGAGCATCAGTTAGAAGCAGATACTAGAAGGTCTAGATGGGGAAGATATTTTCATTTATATGGACTTATGTGCAATGTGAGGGCCTGGGACACAGGGAGCCCCCCAGCCCTCTCTGTGCAGGGAGAGGGCTCCAGGCAGTGTGCGTCTCGGGCAATTGCACCTTAGTGGAGGTGCAATCCACTAAAACGGCCTTTTGTTCGCTGTCCGTTTCCCCAGTTAAAAAGATGACCGTAAGAGATCTGCCACAGCCCCTGTTGGACTTCTCCGAAGAACGCGTGCCTAACAAAGACGCCGCTCGCTCTCAGGAGCCAAAGGGGGTCGTGGCAGCAGAAAGGGCAGACTCTTCCCCACCTGTTGAGACACTAGAGCTGCACGAGCCCGGGAGGCCCGCCGAGCCCCCGGAGGACTGGCCGAGTGAGGAAGAGATCCGGCGGTTCTGGAAGCTGCGGCAGGAGATCGTGGAGAACGAGCAGGCCGGGGCGCTGGGGAACCAGCTCCTGCCGGCGGAGCTGCCCCCCAGCCTCAGGGCTGTGCTGAGCTCCAGCAGGAAGCCGCTCCCCTGCCCGAGGCCCCTCTGCAGGTGAAGGCGGGAGGCGAGGCTGGACGTGGTCCCCGCAGGTCGTCTCAGTATTCTGCGAGGCCCTGTTACGGTGTCAGGGGGACGTGTGTTCACACCGCCCTCCCGAGACATGGCAGGTGCCTGCCCCAGTTAGGGTTCAAGTTACCCAGACGGGAGCGGCCAGGGAAGCGGGCTCAGAGCAAGAGGTCATGGGAGAGAAAACTCATGCCGTGTGTGTGCATGGTGTGTGTGTGTGCACGTGTGTGTGTGTGGTGTGTATGTGTGCACGTGGTGTGTGCGCACGTGGTGTGTGTACGCGTGGTGTGTGTGCGTGGTGTGTGTGTGCGTGCGTGGTATGTGTGTGTGCACGTGTGTGTGTGCACACGTGGTGTGTGTGTGAGTGTGTGCGTGGTGTGCGTGCGCATGGTGTGCGTGTGCATGGTGTGCGTGGTGTGTGTGTGCGCGTGTGGTGTGTGCATGTGCCCGTGGTGTGTGTGTGTGTGCACGTGTATGTGGTGTGTGTGCATGTGTGTGTGCGTGGTGTGTGTGCGTGTGCGCGTGG
>NW_024070198.1:49527740-49547720 GCF_014754425.2 Oryx dammah
TGTGCATGTGTGTGTGCGTGGTGTGTGTGCGTGTGCGCGTGGTGTGCGTGTGCACGTGGTGTGTGGGGGGGGGGTGGTGTGTGTGTGTGTGTGCATGGTGTGCACACGTGTGTGGATGTGTGTGTACAGAGAGAACATAACCCAGTAACAATGGCAAACACAGCTCATACGTGGGCATGGGTGGTGGCGTCACGTGCAGGGCACAGGACATGGTCCTAGGTTGCTCGCCTGTGGCCACGGACACGTGCCCCACGAGTCTGCGGTGAAAGTCTGCAGCAAGGCGGTGAGCACGGGCCCATCTGAGCTGACGAGGCTGGTCGCTGTTGGAAAATAGAGGAGCTCAGATCCACAAGAAAAGGGTGCATGTGTTCACTGCGTTGTCACCTCGCCCGTTCTGTGGGTTTGAGACTTTCTCAAGGGAAAGCATTGTTGGAGGGTCCCTGCCTGGCCGTGGCCCTGGGCTCCCAGCACAGGGCTCCCAGCAGAGGCCCTGATGACCTAGCTCACCTAGGTCTATGCCCACCTTTTCCCGCAGCAGCACAGTCACGACCTGGCCTGGGGAGGGGGTGGAGGTCACCAACCACGACCATCTGGGCTTCCGCAGGCAGCCCCCCGCGGCCTCGCGCTCACCCCCAGGGGCTGTCTTGGGCTGCGTGACGCGCTGGGCTGACGACCCCGTGTCGTCATAGGGTGAAGATGCCCTCTTTCGAGGGCGTGCTGCCTGAGCTGGACTCCACCCGGCAGGCCCTGGTCCGCGCCAGCCAGCTGGGGGAGAGCAGGGGCCTGGCCCTCCGGGAGCTGCGGGAGAGGCAGGCTCAGGAGCAGAGCAGGAGGTGAGGTTGTGGGGGGCGTGCCCAGGGTCAGAATGAAGTGGGGGGCGCTGGGGTCAGGGGTACCTGGGGTGAGGGGGCCCCCCGGGGTCAGGGGTGGGGACACCCGGGGTCGGGGGAGCGCCAGGGGTCTGGGCTTCACCGAAAGCCACCGTGCTGTCCCCCGTGGCTGGGCACAGCCCCTCATCTACCGCCAGCCCGTGTCCCCCTCTGCTTCCTTATCCTCCCCGAGTCTGTCTTCTCCTGTTTGTCACTGGCTTCAGGCCTTACAGCAGCGTGCTGTCTGTGGGCTCATCCTGCCCCTACCCTGGGGTCTGGGCTGACTCGGTCTTGTGGGGGGGTCCCCTTGGTCCCGTCCTCACTGTCCGCCCTCTGCCCTCCAGCCCTGCCAACTGCCCGTCTCCAGCACACCCTGGGCCCCCAGAGACCACCTAGCACCACCAGACTGCCTCCAGTGTGCCGGGTGCCCCCACTCTGGTTGGGTTTGGCCAGTGGGGGGTCTGGCAGGAGGTCAGCGGGGCGAGGGAGAGAGGGAGGGCAGGGTCTCTCCGCTCCCCCTCTCCGGGGCTGCGGTGGGCACAGCCTCTCCTCCTAGCAGGGCCTGCTCTGCCTCTGCAGTCCCGCCCTGCCTTGTAAATTGTCAGCCCACCTGAGCGTCTTCTCTCAGGACCCTCGGGGGAAGAGGGTTCGCAGAGCAAACGCTGGTCCCGGTCCGGATGTGCTTTTCTCGTTGGGGTCTGTCGCCTTCGGGGAAAGGCGGGTACTGCCAGGTGCTCAGACCTGGGCAGGGAACACAGCAACCCCGCCCCGGGGCCCCACACCCCGTGACTGACAGCGAGGCTGAGCGAGGCGGTGTGGCCTGGGCTGCCCCGGGCTGCCCTCCCGTCTCCCGGGTGTCTGTCCACCTGCGTGCTGCATGGAGCCTGCCGTGCCCGCACTGTGCACCCCAAGGTGCCCCCCGCCCCCTCCCCATCCAGGTCTGCAGGGGTGGCTGCCCACAGCCCCTCCTGAGCACCTCTGCTTCCGTAGCTCAAGGCCCCGCCCTCTGGCTCAGCTGGGCGCCGGGCGGGGGGCCCAAGAGGCAGGGCAGATGGAGGTCGGGCTCCGTGGGGCCTAGGGCGCCACCCGCCCTCTCCGAGCAGCTCTGGAGTCAGAGGGTGGGTGGCAGCTCCCTCCTGGTTCTCTGCCGTGGGCCTGAGACCAGTCGGAGCCCCGGGCCCAGCGTGGGGCCTCTCCAGTGGCCCGGCTGTCTGTGCTCCGGCAGCTCCCCAGGACCTCGGTCTGTGCCTCGTAAGGAGTAGGTCCCTTGCAGCCCATTTCCTGAGAGGCGACAGAGACCCCGAGAGGTGACAGGCAGAGGCGCCTGCAGCCGCAGAGTCACAGCTTCCTGTGGGCAGCGGCTTGGGGCTGGGGGTGGGCAGCCCCGCAGGTGAGGAGGGCTCTGTGCAGGTGCAAAGGGGGCAGCTGGCCCTCCCGGGAGGCATGGAGGCGGGCTGCAAGGACAGCCAGCCTCTCACTGGGCCTGGGAAGGAGCAGGCCGGTGAGGGATCCCAGGACGGCGCAGCCCCCAGAGGAGGGTGCAGGGCAGTGACGCCTGTGTCTGGGGGGACCCAGGCCTGAGCTGCACGAGTGAGGGGTGACCGAGCTGCAGGCAAGGGGCCTGAGCGCCCGCAGGGAGCTCCTGGGAGGCAGGGCGGTAGAGGAGCTGGGGCGGGGAGCTGCAGGGGATGAAGTGCTCTGCTTGGAGCACAAAAGCCCAGGCCTCCCTCAGGCTGGAGCTCAGGACAGAGGCCTGGAGCCCAGGAGGGCCCAGCACCGTGACCCTGAGGACGGAGAGGGTCTGGCGCCTCTGGGCCAGGGCCCAGGCCATGGGAGGGCTCTGTCCGGAGAGGAAACAGAGAGCCAGGTCTGGGGGCTGGAAGGGTTCACCGGAAGAGTCAGGACTTGGCTCAAACAGGCGAGTGGCTGCCTGGGCTGGAGAGCTGGCATCCAGAGCCGGAGCCCGGCGTGTGACGCCCCCGGCCTGGCCACCCAGCGCCTTAGCCGCAACCTGGGCAGAGCTGGGCTCTGTTCAGCTGGGAACCTCCCGAGCGCAGTGCCCGGCATCATGGAGGCAACAAGCCCCGGGCATCGTCCGGGGTTTGTGGTGCATTGGGTTATACGCTGCCAAGAGCCCAGTCACGGGCGCCGGGTGGCAGAGACCGGGCTCAGGCTCCTGGCGAAGCTCAGGTGTACCCCTCCAGCTGCGTGCAGACCCGTGAATGCCTGAGGCCTTGGCTTTGGAGGTCACGGCCCCAGTTGGGTCCTCCTGGAAAGGGCCCTGATGCCTCAGCGGGCAGGGGCTGGCCAGGGCCGGGCTGGTCCCTGCCAGGAGGTCCAGACAGACTCAGAGGCGCCAAGCGCTGCCCAGGAGGCCTGGGTGTCCGGCCGGTGTCTGCCCTCTGAAAGGTGGGGTGCCGACTGACGGGCTTTTGTGTGAAGCTCTAGAAATGACCGTAGAAACGCTGGTGAGCTGAGGGCCGCTTTACCCACAGCGCTCACGTTCTTCTGCCCCCCTCCCCGGCCCCCCACCTCAGAGACAAGCGAGCGCTGCAGGAGTGGAGGGAACGTGCCCAGGTGATGAGGAGGCCGGAGGAGCCCCCGCGGAGGAACCCGGTGCGTGGAGGGGAGGGGGCGCCCGCAGAGGAACCTGGTACTTGGGGGGCGGGGAAGGGTCACGCGCGGAGCGGGGGGGGCGACACCGCAGAGGGAAGGGGTACCCCCGCGGAGAAAAGGGAGGCGGTGGGGAGGGGGGCAGGCTGCGTCCAGGTGAAGGCGTGAAGGCGGCCTGCTTTGCAAAGCCCGTCAGCTCGCCCTCCTGTTCCTCTGCCACGGTGACCTCATGCAGGAAACAGGGACCACCAGCTTGTCCACCCTGTCCCCGCCTCCACCGGCCGCCCCCCTGCAGCCCCGCTGCCCAGCCTCCCAGGAGCTCCCTGTGGGCGCTCAGACCGCTTCCCCGAAGCTCAACCCTCACCTGCCTGCATTTCAGGCCTGGGTCCTCCGGGAGTGGGCGTTACTGCCCCGCAGCATCCTCTGGGGGGCTGTGCCGTCCTGGGAACCCCCCACCGGCCTCCTCATTCCCAGGCCCAGTGAGGGCTGTCCTCACCCCCTACCCCACCCCATCCCTCCCACGGGCCATCCCAAGGCCTGGCCGGTCCTCTCTTGCCCTCCCCAAGCGGCTCTGTCCTGGCGTCCAGGCCTTATCACTTGCTCTGCTCAGGGCAGCCTTGTGTCTACAGCCCGCTACCCCTGAGCATGAGACCCCAGTAATGAAGCCCCTCTGCCCCTGCCCAGGGCCCCAGGGCCCCCCTGCAGCCCATTTGCTCTGCCCAGGGCCCAGCCCTCCAGGTGTGTCTTCCGAGCAGGGGTGGGGCTGGTGACCATCCCCCTCGACCTGCACAGGCTCCCGGCTCCAGGCAGCTGCTGGCCTAACTGTGTGGGCACCCTGCCCCAGCAGATCGCCTGGCTGGCCGTGCAGGACGCACTGGCCTGTTGTTCCCCTGGAGTCCCTTGGCCTCCCCTGCTCCCTTCCGCAGGCACTCGGCCCACCTGGGTGCTGATCCGGCAGCAGAAGGGCTTGCGATCCTGGGCTCAGGGGCCCCAGGCTGAACTCCGGTCTGCAGTCCAGGCCACGGGCCATGAGACGGGCAGCAGACCTCCTCCCCTCCCCCGGGGCCCAGGAGGCCCATTTCCCCTCCACCTGCACCCCCCGCCCCCCGCAGCCTGTTCGTGGTGACGAGGGCACCTCCTCCTACCAAGGGCACAGAAGGGATCGTCAGGATGACCCCCAGAGGCCAGGGCCCCACTGCGGGGCTGGATTTAAGCATCGTTGTGGCCTTGGTGGCCATTGGATGGGGAGCCGCCACGAGTCACTTGTGCCTGAGTGCCCGTAATGGACCACGTGCCGTCGGGACCTCAGTTGAGCGCGCGGTTCAGGGGCACTTGGTCCCGGCACTCTACAGGCGCCGCCTCGTCCATCTGCAGGGCCTTGCCGTCTTCCCAGACTGCAGCTCTGTCCCCGAGCAGCCCTGGCTCCCCAGCCCCTGCCGCTCCCCACCCTCTGTTTGTGTCTGACTCCTGGGACCCCCATGAGTGAGGGCACCTTGCGTGTGCGCCACGACGGTCGTTTCACTGAGCATCATGTCCTCAAGGCTTGTGGGCATCGTGGCCTGTGTTACAGTCCCTTCCTCTTCAGGGCCGAGTGACGCTCCATGTGTGGACGGGCACTTGGCTTCTCTGTCCATCCAGCCACGGCCACTGGGTCGCGGCCGCCATGGGGCAGTCATGACCCAGGGTGTGGTATTTGCACGATCCGGGCGTGTGTTGCTGGAGCTCGCTGCCTTTTCGCATGCTTCCCCCAGCTGGAAATGACTTCCGTGGTGCTGTGCAAGGAGAAGCTCATCCCATTCTGTATATTTTGTGTTTTTTGGAGAAATACGGCATCTCGTCACTCCGTTCCTAGGGTTCATAGCATAGGAATTGAAGTGTCTGTAAACCTGGAGTTGCACGTTGCCTCCTAAGTTAAATGTAACAACGCTGACACTAAAAATAGGAAACTAAAAGCGGAAGCGCTTTTCATGGCCTAAAATACTATACAGTGAGGTCACTCAGTCGTGTCCGACTTTTTGCGACCCTGTGGACTGTAGCCCACCAGGCTCCTCTGTCCATGGGATTCTCCAGGCAAGAATACTGGAGTGGGGTGCCATTTCCTTCTCCAGGGGATCTTCCCAACCGAGGGATCGAACCCAGGTCTCCTGCATTGCGGGCAGACACTTTAACCTCTGAGCCAAGTCAAACTATGGGGAAATTATTTGTGACGTATATTTGTAACAAAAGGTTAATATCTAATATATAAAGAAAAACCACAAATAGGTTTTTTAAAGAGTGCAGTAGACAAACAGGCAAAGGGTAGGACAGGCAGGTCGCAGACGACACCCAGGAGGCAGAAAACCCACAGGAGCCGCTCGCGTCTCGGCGCTCCAGCTGGAGACAGTGGCCAGCACGCTCAGGGGCAGCCTAGACAGATGGGGCTGCGGCTGGCCGGCAGCAGGCTGTCTGCTTCCAGGAGCATGTCTGGGAGAGTAAAAGACACTAAATTCTTGGGAGGCTTCCGGGGGCCTGTCTCAGAGAAGTGAAAGCAATCGTGTGGTTGGCCTGTAGGTGGGATCTGCAGGGGCGAACGGTGGCAGAGCTGGGAGCTCCGTCCACCACATCCCCTGTCCCTGCGAGCTTGGCGGAGGGGCCGGGCCGGGCTGGCCTGCAGGGACACGGGAGCGCCCGGCTTCCCAGGGCCTGGCTGTGGGCTCTGCGGGGGTCACCGACGTCCTTTCCACCCCCCACACTGGTCAGGAAGCTTCCTCTGGCCCAGGCAGGGGCCCGAGCCTCGTGACTCACCACCCACTTTTTTGAAAGCGTGGTGTCCTCATTTTTCATGATGCTCTGAACCCAGCGGCTTTGTCAGTGACCTTGGAGTCTACGTGCTGTACTCTGGTAACAGGAACACAGGGCTGGGGGTGCAGCCAGAATCACACCCTTCGCATCTTAAAGGTAAAAGCAGGTGTCTGCATGTAAGAAATGCCCATTGGACCTGGCGCTTGCTCGGGGGCCGCGGCAGGAGGGCCTGACCCATGGCCCCGTGTGTGCAGCAACCCACCCCGCCAGGCAGGAGGTTCTGATTCCGCTGTGTCTGCGGCAGCTGTCCCAGCGAGGGTGGGGGAATGGGGGAATCGGGGGTGGGGGGGAGAGGAGAAGCTGGCTGGCTCCTGCTCCCCCCACCCCCAGCCTCCCCCAGCCTTAGGCTCCTTCTGAGGTCAAGCAGGTGCTGCTGGGCTGGAGATGGTGACGCAGGCAGCTGGCCTGGTGACCCACTTAGAGGTGACCTGGCAGATTAGCCCTGCGTGACCCCCTCGCCGCCCCAGCACCCCCCACCCAGCCTTCTCCCGTCTGAGACTCACCCAGTCCCTGCAGCAACTGTGTGCCCCAACACAGGCACGGACACACCCGCACACTTCACATGAGACACACTTGCACAGTTCACACAGACACACTCGCACACTTTACACACACAGATGCACTTGCACACTTCACACACACACACGTCACTCAGACACGTCACGCACACACACACGTCACGCACACAGACACGTCACGCACACGGACACACCCACACAGTCTCTGCAGCAGCTGTGCACCCTGACTCACACACATGCACTCGTACCCTTCACACACACTCGCACACTGCACACACACGCACACAATCTCTGCAGCAGCTCTGCCGCCCGACACACAGACACACTTGCACATTTCACACACACAGACGCACTCGCACACTTCAGATATACAAGGCCGAGCACCCTGTGCTGGGGGTCAGTCTGGTTCTGGGGTCCAGTGGGGGGCGAGGGTGCCTGCAGGCAGCGCCGGGTGATGGCTCTGCCATGTTGCCACTCACGTCCTGGTTACAGGGCTGCAGAGCCCCCAGCTTGTAGCCCTGACGGCAGAAATCTTTCAGCTCCCCGCCAGGAGGAAACTGCTGCAGGATGGCTGGGTTGGGAGGCGTGAGGCACAGTTCTGTGGGAGCCCAGGGCACCCCAGCAGAGCAGCGAGAACGCACCCCAACAGCAGGGGGCTGGGCACCTTCAGGAACGCAGGGTCTGCATAGAGCGCAGAGCACTGGCCATTCACGTGGGTGCCAAGGAGGTCAGGGCACACACAGCAGAATTCTACCCAGGCGTCCAGGTGTGGCCAGCATGAGGAGGAGGGAAAGGAAAGTTCTGGAACAGAAAACAGTAGACAGGAATCAGGCAGGACAGAGGATGGCCACTGTGGGCAAGCGGGCGAGCAAATTCAGACAAAACACCCCAGGCCCCGGCGGCCAGGGGTCCAGGGCGGGCGCCCCCAGGCCCCAGAGCTGATTCTCTAGCATTCAGAGTGCTGTTCAAACACACTCTGGGTAATGCCCTAACCTGGACGTTTGAAGAGATTTGTTGTTTTTGAGATAAATGTCAGTGGTCTGTGGATTCTTTTCTTGTTTTGTTTTATTTTTGGCTGCACTGGGTCTCGGTTGCCGGGTGCAGGCTTCCTCTAGTTGCCATGGGCGGGGGCCACTCTCCACTGGCGCACAAGCTGCTCGCTGCAGCGGTTTCTCCCGTCACAGAGCCCGGGCTCTGGGTGTCAGGTTCAGGAGCGGTGGCTCTCCGGCCTTTCAGCACGTTCTGGCACACGGGCTCAGCTGCCCCGCGGCATGTGGACTCCCCCCACGGATCAAACCCGTGTCCCCTGCACTGGCCGGTGGATGCCTATCCACTGTCCCACCAGGGAAGGCCTAAGCAGTCCACGAGTCCTTACAGAACCACGTAGCCTTTATCCTGCTCTCCCTGGCCCGTGCACAGGGCCCCTCCGCCCAGAAGAACCTGTCGCGGCTGCTTCCGGGGAGGGCAGAGTAGATGTGCTGCTGGAGACACTGGATGGTCACTGTCCGGAGCTTGTGGGGTCCCTGAGAGCAGTCGGGGCTTACCGGCCGTGGATCGGGCGGCAGGGGGCCGGTTAGGGGGCACCCCTAAGCCCCAGCTGTACCTGCACACGCGTTGGGGGCTGTGAGCTCACGTGGAGCCACAGAGGCCGGCTCTGCTGCTTTTCCGACTGCAGGGCTGCCTCCACTTTCCCCCTCCGAGCCGGGCGTGAGCCGCGTGCCAGCTTGACTCAGTGATGGAGTGTGGCCAGGAGTGTTGTGCCCACCCCCAGGCCGGGCCGTGCCCTGCGCGACAGCCTCGCCCCCCACCCCGCGCCGGCCGAGGGCTGGGGCCCCAGCGTGAGGGGCGCGAGTGTGCTGTGCCTGGGGCTGCCTTGGTGTCAGTGGCTGTTTTCCTGAAAGGCTCTTGCTGCGTCTTCCAGGGGGCGGCAAAGATTGCCTTTGCCACGGACCCGAGAGGGAACGAGAAAATACCGAAGAACCCGCCTGGAAGAGTGAAACAGAGCAAAGAGAAGCCGCTGTAAGCACGCCAGGAAGCGAGGGCGGCAACCTCGTCGGTGGCCGGGCGTGAGTCCATCCTCCTAGACACGCCCCTCCGCCCACCCTGACCCCCGACCCCTCCACGGGCACCAGCTCTGGGCCGAGGGCCCTGGAGGAAGGTGGCTGTGCTGTGACCTGTGGGTGGCAACGGGCTCGTTCCTCCATCATCCTGGAAACTGGGAAAGTGTCCCGGGTCCGTCAGTGGGTTGAGACAGCCATATGGAGTCTGACCTGCAGCTGAGGAGTTGGTGGGGGGTGCTCGCACATCTGGGATCCCACGTCGCCCCCATGGCCCCTTAGCAAGCCCACAGCTGGCCACGTCTGTGCTCAGACACCCTGCCCCATAGGCAGGGCTTCCCAGGGTCTGGGGTCTGAGATGAGGGCAGTCAGGCCCTTCGCCGTGGGGTCTGTCCTGAGGACTCAGGCGGCCACTGTGCTGGGGGGGGGTGTCTCAGGGCCCTGGCAGGGGTGTGCCCCAGGGTCTAACACCCTCCCCATCACGCTCCCGACGTCCTGTGGGGGACGCAGCCCCGGGCCTTGCTGAGCAGACCCGTCCAGCGTCACCCTGAGGCCGTGCTCTATTCCTCTCTGAGGAATTATTAAAACTGCGCGTTCCTGCCGGAGACAGACACCTCCTGCTTCACGAGGTGCTGAGTGCAGTGTCCTCGGTGTGTAACGTGAACCTGAGGGTTTAAAGCACAGCAGGTCCAGCAGGAGGGGGCACGGGAGGCAGCCTGTCCCCTGTGGGTGGGCGCCCGAGGCGGGGCGAGCTGCCTCTCCCCGTGGGGGGAGAGAAGGTGCTCCGGGGTGGGTGGGCGGGCGAACAGCTCCATCTCCCCACACCCTGTCCCCGCAGTGGCCTCCAAGGGCAGATTCTGGAGGAGACGCTGAAGCCCCAGGCCCAGCAGCTGCACACGCGGAGGAGCAGGTTCCGGGGGCTGGCGCCCCTCGAGGACGTCGGGAGGGCCACCCGGGATGTGCAGATGGTGAGTGTCCATTGAAACCCAGAGGGAGCCACACAGGCTCTGACCTTGGGGTTTCCCAGGGTCACAGGGTCGGAGGGCAGGAAGGAAGCAGAAGCAGCAGGTCCTGAATGAACGAGCCCAGGGGTCTCCCTGAGCCTGAAGACGCAGGCTCCGGGGGGCAGATGCAACCCGTGTCTCCGGTGGCGCTGTCCTGGGGGAGGGGTCTGGGAGGGTAAGGGAGTATGGGAGGCGGGACGGAAAGGAGCCCCTGCACGATGCATGCCAGCCCTCTGACAGGAGGGGGCTGCTCTGACGCTGGCCCCCTGGCTCCCTCATTCTCCATCTCCCCATTTCCTGGTCCAGCCTATGCGGGGCGGGGGGCAGGGGGTAAGGGAGACCCCCAGCAGAGGGGGCAGGCTTGCGGGGTGGGGGCGGGGGGGAAGAGAGACCCCCCAGCACAGGGGGCTGAGGCTTGTGAGGAGTGGGGCCCTCCCCTCGGGGGGCAGCTCCAGGCCCAGGGCACAGGCTCTGCCCCCACCGTGCCTCTGTGTCCAGGCTGACCTGAGTACCCATCTGTCCCGAGGCCCGGAGGCTGCGCGATGAAGTACTGAAGCTGAAACTGAGGCCGGCCTTGAACAGAAACCACCAGTGTGCTGCCCTGCCCGGAAGCCTGTCGCTCGGGCCGGCTGTGTCCCGGCCTCAGAATATATTTTTTAACCCAAAGTATTAAGAATCTGAACGCATTTACAGACGCTACTGACAGCGCCTTCTCACCTGGAAGACAGCCCGTGGCTCTCGCCCTCCCAGGGCGCCTCCTGGCGCAGAGCCTGAGTCTCCATCCCTCCATCCACACATTCTGAGACCGAGGGGCTCTCAGCTGCATTAAAGGAGAAGGTGGTGACAGGCACGCGACTCGGTGTCCGTCGGTCGATGGCAGGCGCCTCCCTTCCCTCCGGGTCCCCCACACCTGCCCTCGGGGTCCCCACCCCTCCGGGGTCCCCCACTCCGCGGGCCCCCCTGCCTGCTCACAGCAGGCCTCGAGAGCCCATGACTGACTGACTCCTGTGGGTGCCCTCCTCCTGCCTGGCTGTGTTGCTCCTCTGCCCAGGGACTACCCCTGCCCTCCCAGACCCGTCCCAGACCCCCGGGGGGCCATCCTCTTGCGCTGAACATGTGATGACGTGAGGTGAGGGCTTGATCTGGAAAACGCCTTTGATTCTAACTGACAGACACAGGGTGACTCCGAGTCTCCATTGCTTCTTGCGTCCATTTTGGTAGATACATTTCTCGGTGACTTTTTCCATTGCCCCCAGGTTGTCTGGTTTATCAGCATAAAATTCTTGGTAATCTTCTCACTCGGCGTTTTCTCAGTCGCTGAGGACCTGTAACGTGTCCCCTCTCGTTGCTGATGAGATGCCGCCCTCCTTAATCTTGCCAGGGATTCATCGCTCCTGTTAGTCCTTTGAACGATCACCATTGGCTTTGCTGAGGTGCTGCTGTGTTTTCTGTATCGCTGGCTCCTGTTCTTGCCTCTGCTTTTCAGATTTGGTTGGTGCCTGGGGGGAACTTTCCCACCTTGACTGAGTCAGAAAGGAAGGAACATGTAAAATCCGTCCCCGGGGCTCCCAGCTCAACAAGCCGGATGTGTCAGTGACTTGCTGCCATGTAACAAGTTACTGTGAGACAAAGCAGCTGGGAAAGTAGGTAAATTGTAGTGAATAAGTGCAGTGCGTGTCATTATATAGTGTGTAACATCTGAGAAGACCCTTGAGGTCCCTCGGCCTGCAAGGAGATCAAACCAGTCAATCCTAAAGAAAATCAACCCTGAATGAAATTCACTGGAAGGACTGATGCTGAAGCTCCAGTACTTTGGTCATCTGATGTAAAGAGCCAACTCATTGGAAAAGACCCTGATGCTGGGGAAGATTGGAGGTGGGAGGAGAAGGGGGCGACAGAGGATGAGACGGTTGGATGGCATCACTGACTCGATGGACATGAGTTTCAGCAAACTCTGGGAGATGGTGAAGGACAGGGAGATGGTGTGCTGCAGGGTCCCAAAGAGTCGAACGCAACTTAGCAACTGAAGAACAGCAAATGGAACACATTATTATATTCAGTTCAGTTCAGTTCAGTTGCTCAGTCGTGTCCGACTCTTTGCCACCCCATGAATCACAGCACGCCAGGCCTCCCTGTCCATTACCAACTCAATGTTATGTAACGATAATATCTATTCTCTCTCCAGGTTCTGAGGGTCAGGGTTGGAGCAGCTGGCCTGGTGGTCCTGGTACACGTGGGCCGTGGGAAAGGCCCGTGGGGTCTGAAGGCTGGGCTGGAGGGTCTAGCTTGCGGTGAACCCCAGTCCTGTGACATGTATGGAGACGGGCTTTACAGTTGTGACACGACTTCTGTTGGGAAATGGTCCGTGTGACTCAACAAGAATCGCTTGGCGGCGGCTGGATGTGGTGTGTATGTGTGACAGGTCGTCCCCTGCGTCTCCAGGGTCTGTCCATCTTGTCCTGTCTGCTGGGCACCACTTAAGCCACGGCGGTGGACGTGTATCTGCCTTTAGCTGTGTCAGCTGGTGCTGTGTATAGTCTGGAACTATGCTGTTAGATGCCTGCACATTTAGGATTGTTTGGTCTTCCTGTTGAATTCAGCTTTTCATCAATGTGAAGTATGTCTTGATTTCTTGTTCCATACTTCCTGCCGTAAGGCCCCTTGTGCCTGTCACTGACCCAGGTGCCACTGCAGTGCCAGAGGCGTTCACACCCCTCATCCAGTCTTCCTGTGTCTTTATATGGAGAGAACGTCTCAGGTGAACATCTTATCTTGGGCCTTTCTTCCTTTCTCCAGCCTGACAATCTCTGTCCTCTAATTACAGTGTTTGATCACTTATGGTCATGTGGGTGATTCTGAGTCTCCCATGTTGATATTCATTGGAAGGACTGATGCTGAAGCTGAATCTCTAATATTTTGGCCACCTGATGTGAAGAACTGACTCATTGGAAAAGACCCTGATGCTGGGAAAGACTGAAGGCAGGAGGAGAAGGGGACGACAGGGGATGAGATGGTTGGATGGCATCACCGACTCAATGGACATGAGTCCAAGTGAACTCTGGGAGTTGGTGATGGACAGGGAGGCCTGGACTGCTGCGGTCCATGGGGTCGCAGAGTCGGACACGCCTGAGCGACTAAACAGCAACATGTTACTCTTTGTTTTAATGAGTCTCATGTTTTTGTTCCTGTATCCCCTTGCTGCTCTCTGATGTTAATTTTTTTAATATAAAACTATCTGGGGCACCCCTGGTGGCTCAGCGGTAGAGAATCTGCCTGCCAGGACAGGAGACACGGGGGCGGTCCCTGGCCTGGGAAGATTCTGTCTGCATAGGAACAGCTGAGCCCACGGGCCGCACCTGTGGAGCCTGGGCTCTTGAGCCCAGGAGCCTAGACTGCTGAGCCTGTGTACCCCAGAGCTGAGCTCCGTGACGTGAAGCCCCCGCTCACCACAGCCAAACATATGCAGCAACAAAAACCCAGCACAGCCAAATAACTGAGTAAGTAAATACAAATTATAAAACGTGCAGGTCATAAAAAAAAGAACACAAAACTTCATGAACTAGAAAAAAGCATCAATAAAACTAGTTTTGAAAACAATTTTTTAAAACAATATTTTTTTTAAAATGTGGGCCATTTTTTTAGTCTTCATTGAATGTTTGTTATGGTGTTGCTTCTGATTTCTGTTTTGACTATTTTGGCCCCAGAAGCATGTGAGATCTTAGCTTCCTGACCAGGGATGGAACCCGCAGCCCCTCCATCGCAAGGTGAATTCTCAGCCACTGGACTACCAGGCAGGTCCCTAAAACCATTTGTTTTTTGGAAAATTATTTTAAAATTTTTATCTGGGGAAGCAGAGAGGGAAGGGAAGGGAACCTGTGGGGTCGGGGAACATGGAAGAAAACACACGTCTAATTTTCCAAAATGAAGAGAGAAGGTAAAGGGTCGTTAATTCTTAACGGGATGCAGAGCGCAGGGAACTTCGGATGAGCAGCAAGGAGAGCGGAGGGAATCGCCGGCCAGCAGGACAGACAGATGCAAAGACGGAAAGGTATCAGCCATCATGCGGAGCTTTTCTGGGGGTGTCGGTATCACAGTTTATCTTTCAAATTAATTTTACTGGAGTACAGTTGTTGTACAGAGCGATAATGTCTGAGGTACAGCAAAGTGAACCTGCTGTGTGTGCGCGCGTCTCCACTCTGGATTCCCTTCCCACACGGGTCCCCGTCACCACAGGACGCCGAGCAGACCTCCCTGTGCTGCGCTGCAGGTTCTCGCTGTTCAGGAGCTAAGTCATGTCCAACTCTTTGCAGCGCCATGGACGGCAGCGAGCCAGGCTCCCCAGTCCTGCAGTGTCTCCCAGAGCTGGCTCAAACGCGCGTCCATCGAGTCCGTGATGCCATCCAACCGTCTCATCCTCTGTCGTCCCCTTCTCCTCCCGCCTTCAATCTTTCCCAGCATCAGGGTCTTTTCCAGTAAGTCAGTTCTTCACATCAGGTGGCCAAAGTATTGGAGTTGCAGCTTCAGCATCAGTCCTCCCAATGAATATTCAGGACTGATTTCCTTTAGGATGGACTGGTTGGATCTCCTTGCAGTCCAAGGGACTCTCAAGAGTCTTCTCCAACACCACAGTTCAAAAGCATCAATTCTTCAGTGCTTAGCTTTCTTTATAGTTCAACTCTCACATCCATACATGACTGCTGGAAAAACCATAGCTTTGACCAGACAGACCTTTGTCAGCAAAGTAATGTCTCCTTTTTAATATGCTGTCTAGGTTGGTCATAACAGTCACCATCTGCAGTGATTTTGGAGCCCCCCAAAATAGTCTCTCACTGTTTCCATTGTTTTCCCATCTATTTGCCATGAAGTCAAGTGGGCCTTAGAAAGCATCACTACAAACAAAGCTAGTGGAGGTGATGGAATTCCAGTTGAGCTATTTCAAATCCTGAAACATGATGCTGTGAAAGTGCTGCACTCAATATGCCAGCAAATTTGGAAAACTCAGCAGTGGCCACAGGACTGGAAAAGTCAGTTTTCATTCCAATCCCAAAGAAAGGCAATGCCAAAGAACGCTCAAACTACCGCACAATTGCACTCATCTCACACGCTAGTAAAGTAATGCTCAAAATTCTCCAAGCCAGGCTTCAGCAATATGTGAACCGTGAACTTCCAGATGTTCAAGCTAGTTTTAGAAAAGGCAGAGGAACCAGAGATCAAATTGCCAACATCCGCTGGATCATTGAAAAAGCAAGAGAGTTCCAGAAAAACATCTATTTCTGCTTTATTGACTATGCCAAAGCCTTTGACTGTGTGGATCACAATAAACTGTGGAAAATTCTGAAACAGATGGGAATACCAGACCACCTGACCTGCCTCTTGAGAAACCTGTATACAGGTCAGGAAGCAATAGTTAGAACTGGATATGGAACAACAGACTGATTCCAAGTAGGGAAAGGAATACGTCGAGTCTGTATATTGTCACCCTGCTTATTTAACTTATATGCAGAGAACATCAGGAGAAATGTTGGGCTGGAAGAAGCACAAGCTGGAATCAAGATTGCCAGGAGAAATATCAATCACCTCAGATATGCAGATGACACCACCCTTATGGCAGAAAGTGAAGAGGAACTAAAGAGCCTCTTGATGAAAGTGAAAGAGGAGAGTGAACAAGTTGGCTTAAAGGTCAACATTCAGAAAATGAAGATCATGGCATCTGGTCCCATCACTTCATGGCAAATAGATGGGGAAACAGTGGAAATAGTGTCAGACTTTATTTTGGGGGGGCTCCAAAATCACTACAGATGGTGATTGCAGCCATGAAACTTAAAGATGCTTACTCCTTGGAAGGAAACTTATGACCAACCTAGATAGCATATTCAAAAGTAGAGACATTACTTTGCCAACAAAGGTCCATCTAGTCAAGGCTATGGTTTTTCCAGTGGTCATGTATGGATGTGAGAGTTGGACTGTGAAGAAAGCTGAGCGCCAAAGAATTGATGCTTTTGAACTGTGGTATTGGAGAAGACTCTTGAGAGTCCCTTGGACTGCAAGGAGATCCAACCAGTCCATTCTAAAGGAGATCGGTCCTGGGTGTTCTTTGAAAGGAATGATGCTAAAGCTGAAACTCCAGTACTTTGGCCACCTCATGCAAAGTGTTGACTCATTGGAAAAGACTCTAATGCTGGGAGGGATTGGGGGCAGGAGGAAAATGGGACGACAGAGGATGAGATGGCTAGATGGCATCACTGACTCGATGGACGTGAGTTTGGGTGAACTCCGGGAGTTGGTGATGGACAGGAGGCCTGGCATGCTGCGAGTCATGGGGTCGCAGAGTCGGACACGACTGAGCAACTGAACTGAACTGAACTGAATGGGATCAGATGCCATGATGTTAGTTTTTTGAATGTTGAGTTTTAAGACAGCTTTTTCACTCTCCTTTTTCACTTTTATCAAGAGGCTCTTTAGTTCCTCTTTGCTTTCTGCCTTTAGGGTGGTGTCATCTGCATATCTGAGGTCATTGATATTTCTCCCAGCAATCTTGATTCCAGGTTGTCCTTCATCCAGCCCAGAATTTCATGTGATGTACTCTGCATATAAATCAAATAAGCAGAGTGACAATATATAGCCTTGATGTACTCCTTTCCCGATTTGGAACCAGTCTGTTGATTCTTGTCCAGTTCTAACCAAAGTATTGGAGCTTCAGCATCAGATGTATTTTATACTGAGTAGTGTATGTATGTCAATCCCAATTTCCCAGTTCATCCTGCCACCCTTCTCCCTTGGTATCCGCATATTTGTTCTCTGTCTGTGTCTATTTCTGCTTTGCAAATAAGTTCATCTGTATTATTTTTCTAATTCCACAGTTAATACTATATGATTATATTGAACTTGCTATTGCTGAGTTGTTCTATTATTTTAAAAAACAACCCACCGTCTGACAGTCTGACTTTTATACTGTTTCTAAGTCATTCTTACAGCAGAGTGATTTTTTTTACAAAGGTTGAGATGTGCGGAGTCTGATTTCCAGCTGGCACTAGAGGATCTGATCCTGCAGCGGCCGGGAGGCCCCACGCAGCCTCAGAGGCCACGGATGGTGGGGGGCTGGCGGCTCACTGTCTGCGGAACAAGAAGTGTGCGTGGCTGCTCCTGGATCACCGGGCCTCCTCGGGCCAGTTCCCTCGTCACTACCCGTCTCCGCAGTGCGCTTCGCGGTCGTGGTCCCCCACACGACCTCTGTGGCGGGTACCTGGCCCTCTTCAGGCTTCTCGGGGTCCCCAGGCCTCCCCAAGGCTCGGGCCGGGAACCAGCACAGCACGCGTCCCCATGTGCCCTGCATGGACTCCATCGCAGGCCGCCCAGCCCTCCGCTGTGCGGGGCCCTGCGCTCCCCTTCTGCACGCCTCTGGGCACTGCCCAGGAGAGGCAGTGAAGGAGGGCCTCTGGCGTGTCAGGGCCACGGCCCAGCTGGCGGACATCCGCGTGGACACACAAAGTCCAGACGGGCCCTGGGCTCCCCGCCATGTCTGCCTCACCTCCGGGTCTCGGTTCCAGCCCCTCCTGCACCTGTTGGTGGCCTTCTTCCCGCCTCTGCTCTTGTGGGGGTGGTGGGCACATCCCCACTGAGCCCACCCTCTGACCCGGGCAGGCGATGGCCGCCCGTGGGGGCTGCCCCCGGACTGGATGTTGATGCACTGAGCTGACCTCCGGCACCCAGTCTGCAGAGGCAGAACCTGTGTCCCAGGGTCCTGCGTGAGGCTGTCTTCTCTGGGGGGCTACACCACCAGCTCTGTCTGGAGCCAGGGGTTCCCCGGCCATGGGTGCCAGTCTCCCCAGATCAGCACTGGCATTTGCCCCTCCTGGCCCTTTCGTCTCCGAGCCCTTGCTGCCCGTGGATTCTGCCCCCAGCTGTGGCCTCTTCTTTCCCGACTCTGTGCTCAGTGCCAGATGTTTGTCATTTGCATCTCAGCACAGGGCCCTCCCCACGGGTTACTGACGGAAATTCCCCCAGGGGGTTGGGGGGGTCCTTCACTGTCGAGCCACCTCCTCCTCTGCCGGGCTTGCTGGCACGGGCAGCTCCTGCGTCAGCTGGTCAGAAGCTGGCTCCCCGAGGTGGAGCAGGCTGGCCCCCCTGACCTTTGGGGCGGCGCTGTGGACCCTCGCCCCTCCCTCCTGCAGCCCCGCCCCATTTCCTGGCACTTCCGTGGCCTTGGTTCCTTCTGGGCCTTGAGGCGGGAAGAGGGCAGGGTTAGACCAGGCCCGCCCCCGGGACATGAGCAGCGGGCCCCAGACTCTGGCCGGCTGTCCCTACCGCTGCCCTCAGGCGCGCTGGGGGCGGCGGGGGGGTTGGAGTGGGCGGTCTACCTGACTCAGGGAGGCAGGCAGGCAGGTTGGCCTGGGCTGAGGCTGGGAGCCAGGGGGAGGCCCCTCCCCAGGCGCCTCATGGCCGACATGTGTTCATCCTGCTTCTACCAGAGCACGCCTGGCTCCCCAAGACCCACCTGGGACAGCAGCTCTCACTGCCCGGAAGGGGCCGGGCTGCTGGGGGCGTCCTGCTCCCCGGATTTGGAGCGTGTGCGGGCGGGGCGCCCCCCGCCGTGTCATCGGGGTGTCCAGGTGGGGGACGCCCTCCGTCCCTCTTTCCCTTGGCCCGCCCGCCCCGGGTTGGTGTCCGCTCATTCCTCACCCGCAGTGCACCCCCGGCACGCCTGACCACCCCTGTCTCGCGCCGGCCGGCTGGCCCCAGGCAGGTGGGGGGCGGAGCATCCCGCGGAGAAGGCGGAACCCGGGCGCAGGGGGCGGGGCGGGACTGGCCGGGTGTGTCCACCGCGGGCGATCGGGGCCGCGGCGGCCTGGCCAGGGGTGCGATCGCGACCGCTCGGCGGCCTGGCCCGGGCCTGCTGCGAGGTCCCCTGCAGGTGGCGCCGCGGGTCGGACGCGGGCCGGGCCCCAGGGCCGCAGGCCAGCCAGGTCCTGCCTCGCCTAGAGCGCAGCTGCTGGCCGGGGCGGGGCCACAAGAGCAGGGCGCCTCCCACTGCAACGAGACCCCCGCATCCCAGCTGGCACACAGTCCAGGAGCTGTGAGACTCCTGAGTGCAGGGTCCTAAAGGAGCACCGAAAGGGGCGGGTCTGGCCCCTTCCTCTCCCCAGGAGGCTGGTCAAGCCCGCAGACGCGCCCTTCTCTCGCCTTGCGCCGTCCACCGGCCGGCCCAGGGGCGTCATCCCGCGGCCCGGCTCCGAGGGCCCTGGTGTGCGGGTGTGGCGAGGACCTGCGCTCTGGGCCCTGTGGATGCAGGTGAAGTCCCGGGTGCTCACCGGCATCCCTAGGTGGGGTGCGGACCCAAGGTGGACACATCCTAGCTCGGGGACGCCGTACCTGTTGGGGGCCCTCCTCTGGCCTAAGGGCCTAAGGGCTCCCGCAGGACAGGGAGCCCGCTGCTCTGGAGAGATGAGCAGTCCTGGGCTCTGGGCTTCCTATTGCTATTTCCTGCTTGCATACCCCAGGGCAGTGTTCCCTCCTGCTAGGAATGGCTGGTGGTGGTCTCCAGGCAGCCTGAGCCCCGCACAGAGCAGGGCTCAGGGAAGAACCGCTCACCCCACCTCGCACAAAACCATCAGCCTCCATTCCTTCTCTAGGAGGGCTGAGCGCCCAGCAGTAGGAAGCAACTCTGGGACTTTCCAAACTCTGCCCCACCCCTGCCCTGGGCCCCACGTCCTGTACCCCCTCCCTGGCCCCCGTGCCCCCAGCCCTGTGCTGGGTTGGGGTCAGAGGGCCGGGGGCACTGGGTTCTCAGGCCTCTGCGGGCATATGGGCCCAGGTGCAGAGGGGCCAGGTCACAGGGCAGGAGGGTTATGGGAAAGGCCTCTAGGTGGGACCAGACCCCCTGCCAGGGCCCTTCAGCATCTCCACCGGACCAGGCTCAGTACCAATGGTGGGGCTGGATGATGCCCAGGAGCCGACCCAGCTACAGGACGCACTGCTGGTGATGGTGATGGTGGAGATGGTGGTGATGGTGATGGTGGTGGTGGTGATGGTGGTGGTGGTGATGGTGATGGTGGTGGTGATGGTGGTGATGGTGATGGTG
>NW_024070198.1:49552720-49582338 GCF_014754425.2 Oryx dammah
TGATGGTGGTGATGGTGATGGTGGTGATGGTGGTGATGGTGGTGGTGGTGGTGGTGATGGTGGTGATGGTGGTGGTGATGGTGGTGGTGGTGATGGTGGTGGTGGTGATGGTGGCGGTGATGGTGGTGATGGTGGTGATGGTGATGGTGGTGATGGTGGTGGTGATGGTGGTGGTGGTGATGGTGGTGGTGGTGATGGTGGCGGTGATGGTGATGGTGGTGGTGGTGGTGATGGTGGTGGTGATGGTGGTGATGGTGGTGGTGATGGTGGTGGTGGTGAAGAGGATGATAGCTAATAACTTTTATAGACTCATTACTAGGGGCTGGTGCTGTGCTAAGTACATCATGTATAATAATAACTCATTTAGTCTCTACAGCAAGCCCATCTTGTAGGGCTCCCACATTCCAAATGAAGACACCGAGGCACAAGGGTTTAGGCAGACTCCCCGAGGTTGCGCAGCAGGATCGCAGCCACCCGGCCCAAGTCTATGCTCCTAACCAGCTCTGTAGGCCCTCCCGTGGAGTCCTGGCAGGTTTGTTCGCAGCCAGGCCTGTGAGACAATGATCACCCTCATCGTCCACAGCGTGGGCTTGAGGCTCTAGACCCGACCCTCCAGGCTGGTCAGACGGAAAGAAATCAGTCTTACAGACCCAGGGCTTCTAGGCTGGAACAGAAGAGGATAACTTTCCAACGGGTTTTGCGACCTACAGGGAAGAAGACGATGACAGTTCCCACGAGGCTGTGCTCTGGCCTTGGGCCTGGACGGATGGTGGTCAGCGGGTGCTCGGTGAAGTCAGCATCCACACTCAGGCCCTAGTCTCCTCCTCCCAGCCACTAACTGCCAGGACTGAGTGGCACCAGGAGTGTCCGGGCCCCTCCTGGCTCTCACACCCTGGCACTCCGGGCACCGGCTCTGTGGACCCATGGCTCTGGCCTGAGGTCCTCCTGTGACCAGCCACCCTGGCTCCACCTCAGAAGCACTTGGCTTTGGGGCTGGGCTGCAGGAGGCTCGCCTGCCAGGCCGCCCAGGGGAGCTTCAGTAAGGAAGTGGGAGGAGGCCCGGGCATGAGGTGGGGTTGGGGGGGCAGGGCGGGCCACCAGCCACCTGGCCCAGCAAACCCACAACAGGCCATTCCTTCCGGGCACAGGGAAGCTTCGGGGAGTCTCCCAGCTCATGGGAGAGACAGGAAGACAAAGGCGCAATTATGTCCCACGGCGCACAGGGGCTCTCCTGTGGGTGAAGGTTGGAGGGTCACCCTGAGAGATGGGGGCACTGGCAGGTGGTCAGGGAGTTGAGGGGGCAGGCTGCCACTTGGTGGGTCCTGGGTTCGTCCAAGGACCAGTGCAGGACCTCGGGGGAGGCCAACACCGAGGCAGCTACTGCCCGGAGCGCCTCTGCGGCCCTCCTCCCGCCAGCCTGTGGTCACCCGACTCCACCCTAGTGGGTGCTGGACCATCTTCTGCCCCCCTGCAGGCCACCTCCCTGCCCATCGGGCCAGGCCAGCCAGGCTGGGTCATTCTCCTGGCACCCCAGGCAGACCAAGCCAAGGGCCGGGTGCCGGGCAGGCCTGGCAGTGGCTGTGTGCCCACAACCAAGGAGTGACAGCTTTAGGGCAAAGTCCGGAGACCTAGGGAGAGGCTCCTGGCCCAGCTTCCGTGGGTCAGAGCCACTTGGAAGCTCCTCCCAGTCCCAAGGGGCCTTCAGCACCGGGCAGTCCGGGAGGGGGTCTGGAGGAGGGGACGCGGGTGAGGAGCAGGTGGTGGCCTGGAGACCCCAGGGTTGATCAGCCCACTCTGAAGGACTCTGCATTTTAGCCAGGGAGTCGGAAAATTCCCCAGGCCTTCCAGAGACCAGGAAGCAGCCAGGGAGCCTGCAGAGAGCTTGTGGGCGGAGCGGGTCTGCCCAGTGAGGTCCTGAACAGCGACCCTTTAAAATGCAAATCGATTTGCCAGTCAGCTGACTCTCCTTTCACTATCCTACCTTGTGGAGACAGGGTTTTTAAAAATGGCTTCCACGCTCACTTAAAAATACCTGGCACGCGGACAGGTTGGGTCCCAGGCCAAGAGGAAGCGGGGCGGGCCACCCTTCTCTCAAGTCCTGTCCCCTCTGAGCTCCGCGACACTGCCCCCTAGAAATTGGGAGCTCTGGCGTGGTCCTTGCCCCCCCCCCGGGTGTCCCCCAACACATACCACTGCTCCATCGCTGCCCCCAAAGCCCAGCTCATCCTCGGGTGTACCTGCCTCTCCACCCCAAATGGCTGCTCCTGCTGACACCTGGGAGTTACCCCGGAAGTCCCCTTCCTCACCCCAACCCCAGGACCCTTTCAGAGGCTCCCCGCCTGTGCACCCGCACACCCAGCGCTCTAGCCCTGCAACAGGCTCTGGAGCCCTTTCTCGATCAAGGGGAGGCCTGCTGGCGGCTTTATCTCTGGACACCCCCATCTGCACACACTCCCCGGTCCACACACTGGCTCGCTCCCATGGGGAGAGGGGCTGCCCCCGCCACCTCGGAGCTGACTCAGACCAGCACTGCCCAGTTCCTGGTGCTGTGTCCCCGGTGCCCGGGAAGGGCAACGCCCAGCAGGCGTCTCCAGCACTCTGGCGCCTGTGCTGAGCCAGCGGGCAGCCTCTGGTCAGGCCCCCTCCGAGGGCCAGCAGGGGTCCCTGTTGCCTGGCCTTTCTGCTCCAAAGCAACCATGCCCAGGTCTGGAGAAAGCAGGCTCCAGAAGCCAGGGGTGCAGAGAGCAGTCACGAGGAGGGGGCCGCGGCGGGCACTGCCCGAGGCCTCCTGGGCAAGGAAGGGGCAGGCAGTCGTCTCCGGGAACCCAAGCCTCAGACCACCCCGAGGGTGCTTGGGGCCAGACTCTAGCTCCCGGGCCTCGATTCCCAGCCCGTACAAGGCAGGGCGGTGTGGCGCTGCGAGGTCGAACACCTCCCAGCCGGCTCCCCGCGCAGCGATGCCGCCCGAGAGCGAAGCCGAGCGGCGCCGCGGCGGCCCCACTGTCCGCGGCGGCGCAGGGGATGGCGGCCCCGGCGCAGGTCCGAGCCTGGCGGGCCCTGGCCGCCTCAGAGGGGCGGGGCCGGCCAGAGGCGGCGTCCGGGTCGTCAGGACAACCGGCCGCCCGCCGGTCGCGGGTGCCCAGTCGAGCGCCGCGATCCAGGCTTAGGGAACCGGGCCGGGCCGCGCGGCGCTCGGGGCAAGGTCACTGCAACAGACCGGGCCCTGGGGGCGGCCCGGGGGCCCGAGCCGCGTGCGGGACGCTCAAGTGCTCGGCAAAGTCGAGAACGGGCATCAGGCTGAAGGCTCGCCGGAGCTGGGCCCGGGCGGGGGTCCCGCGTCCGCTCCGCGCCGCACCCCGAATCCCCCCACCCGCGGCCGGGCTGGCGCGCCGGCGAGCCCCGCTCTCGCTCGGAAAGGCTGTCCTTCCCATTGTGACCAGGCCGCGTGGCGCCCTGGCCGCACCGGGAGTCGCACAGAATCCGCTCCCCGCGGCCTTGCGACTTAGACTTGAGGACAGATCACCCTCCCTCAGCCCGCGGCAGGCAACCTGGGACCGAGCGCGCGTCCTCCCGTAACCCGGGGAGGCGCCGAGCACACGGGGGTCGTCAAGTGCTCCCCTGGCGGCTGCGGCGGCCGCCGTGTCCCCTCGGTGCCCCGCGCCGCCTCGCGCCGGCCCGCCGGGCTTCCTGCTCGCGCCGCCGAGACTTCCTCCCCGCGGTGCCCGGGTGGCTACCCGAGCGCCAGACCCGAAGGTGGGGAACCCGGGGACTCGAGAACGGAGCGCGGGGCGAGAAGGGGCGACACCGTGGGGCCGAGACGGGCAGGCGCCCCTGGTCGATCCTGGCCGCCGAGGATGGGTCCCTGGGGCCGGGGCCCGGGCGTTCTCCCGGCGCCGGCTCTCAGGTCTTCCCGGCTGGCGCTCGCGGCCGGCGTCGCCGGGGGTGGAGCGCGGCCCTGCCCCATCCCGGCCCATCCTGCCCCCTCGGTGGGGCTCCGCAGTGCGTCTCCGCGCCGGGTGTGGAGGCCGCACGGCCCGGCGTGCGTCTGAGGGCGCCGGTGCCCCGCGCGCCCCTCCCCGCGCCCCCGGCCCGCTCGCGGAGGCCGCCCCGAGCGGAGCTTTGTGACGTCAGGCGGCCGGCGGGCGGCGTCACGCGCGGGGCTGACCCGGCGCGGGGCGGGGGCCGGGCCGGGACGCGGAGCATGGAGCCGCGGGCCGGCTGCCGGCTGCCCGTGCGGGTGGAGCAGGTCGTCAACGGCGCGCTGCTGGTCACCGCGAGCTGCGGCGAGCGCAGCTTCGCCGGGATCTTGCTGGACTGCACAAAAAAGTGAGCGGGGGCGGGGGCGCGAGCCCGGGACGCCCCCGGATTCCCCTCGGGACACCTCCCCCCTCCCCCCGCGCTGGCCCAAGGCCGGGGCCCGCTCCGGGGCGGGGCGGCGTTGCGCCCGCGCGCTTTCGTTTTCCCCAGCCCCAGTTTCGGGGTGCGCGAGCGCGGCCGCCTCTCGGGGGGCAAAAGTGGTTCTCAAAGTCGTCGCGAGTTTTCGGGCGGGGGGTCGCGCGGTCGGGCGGGGGACAGCGCGGGGCGCCGGGCTGGAGCCCGGGCGCGGCTCGTGGATCCCGAGCCCCCGCGCCAGCCGCCGCGATGCCGGGCTCCTAACTCCGCACGTCTGCCGTAATTAACGCACTTTTCTTTGTTCAGACGCACTGTTGAATTCGGCTCTGTTCAGAATTGTCATCCGTTGGTGTGTGGTGGTGGTGGTGGGGGGCTCCCGTGCGCTGCCGCACTTGCCTGGGGGTTACTCACAAGAGGGGGTTCCGCGGGCCCTTAAATGCCCTCTTCCGGCTCCCGGGTGCAGTCGGGGCTGAGGTGAGGACGGAGTGTCCGGCGGCAGGATTTGAGAACACTGTTTGGGGTTGAGGAGCCCCCAGGCGGAGCAGGGATGAAAAGAGACGAGCTGCAGAGCTGTGAGGGGGCCGCCCCCGCGGGAGCCGGGCGCCACTGATGGAGGGGGTGCCCGGGCAGGCCTGGGGCAAGTCCACGCGAGAGGCACCTGTGCGCCGGCGGCAGGGAGCTCTGCAGCGGGAAAGTCTCCTGGATACAGTGTCACATGGTAGAGCTGTCGCGCAGATAAATGATTAGGCATTAATCAGGCGCTAATGTCTCGAGGCTCTGGCTGGGCCTTATCAAACCACCTCCCCTCTGCAGAGGCCCAGCTTCGCCCCTCCGTGCAGGCCGGGTCTGTGCCCGCGGCGTAGATGTGGCGGGAGGACCGGCGCCTTCCGACAGTCACCCTGCTGGCATCACCTCCTCATTAGATGCGCCAGAGCCATTCACGTACAAGTCACGTGACTTAACATATGGCCTCCCAGGTGACTTGTCACCCTGCTCGGAGCCGGCTACTGCAGAGAGCGCTTGGTGGGACCCGGGGACCCCACAGGCTGCAGGCACAGCCCCTCAGGAGGGCCAAGCCCGCGCCCTGGGGTGGCCAAGGTCCCCTGCCGCCGGTGGCCGGCACTTCCCCGTCAGGGAGGCTGCGCTCCAGCCTTCCTGCACAGCCCTGCCTGGCCTTTCCTCTCGGCAGCGGACACTTGCAGGAGCGGCGCCCCCCGCCCCCATTTTCTGGGCTCCCTGACTCAGGACAAAGGAGGCTGCAGGGTAGACTCGTGGCTGGGGGTGTCTGCAGAGGCTGCAGGCTCACTGCCCTTGCTCTCTGCCTCCAGCCAGGGCTCCGGGCCCTGCGGCCTGTGGGTGCCCTGGTTCAGAGATCTGCACGGCTCCCCACCCGCTCCCCACCCGCTCGTGGAGGAAGCAGGCTCTGCTGGGATCCCAGCATGGGAACTGGCAGCTGTAGGGCGTGTGGGCGTCCGCCCTGCCACGGCCACATGAGGCTGTAACCGGAGCCGCCCACGGAGCCAGGGGCTGGGCTCGGTGGGCACAGCTCAGCTGGGCAGCGCCCCTTTCTGGCTTGAGTGGGCCCCCCCAGTCCCCGCAGAGAGTCTGAGGCTTAACCTGGCCTCTCCCAGCTGCCGGTTGTCTGAAGCCTGGCCCCAAACCTGTCCCTGCCCCTGCCTACCCCACCTCTCCTCTGCGGTCACCTTCAGATTCATCCTGATCTCGGTTTTCTCCCATAATATTATGAGTTGCAGTGCTCAAGTTTACAGCCAGCTTGTCAGGCAGGGTCCAGAGGCCTGGGCTGGGTGTCCCAGACAGAGGGGGCCTGGCCTCAGGCCTCAGGGTCCCCAGCACCCACCTGCCTTCCCTGGAGCACTCTGCCTCCCCCCCCCCCCCACGCCACGGGGGCAGGGCCAACCAGCCAGGCCCCTTCCCGGGCGTGGGTACTGACGGGCAGAGAGAGCAGCTGGGGGCTCGGATTGCAGGCACCGCCCCCCTCCCGGGGCCTGCAGTCCCCAAGCAGTGGGCTGGTGCGGGCTCAGGTCAGGGCAGCAGGCCACTGCACCCGCGGTGCCCCCATGGGGGGCAGGCCTCTCACCGCTGTGTGTTAGCCTTGCTGGAGCACGCGGGCAGAGCCCGGGGCATCCTCCGGGACGGGCAGTTCTCACAGGGGGCCCAGCTACAAGTGTTAATTTGAGGGCACTCGGGAGGCGGTGCCCCTCGCTGCGGGCCCCTGAGCCAAATACACGTGTGTCCTTGGAGGCCAGGCTGAGGTCCCGGGAGGTGGGAGGCGCTCGGTGACCAGTGCCCCCATCCAGCCTTGAACCTGCTGCCTGGCTGCCGTGTGGGCTGAAGCCAGGTCTTTGGGGACTCTTGAGTCCACACCCAGTCAGCACGCGAGGAGACGGCCTGAGCCTCGGGCCCGCTCCCCACGTTTCCTGCCGCACCGCCGGGGCTCCTGTGTCCAGGCTGGGGCCCAGGCGGTTGTGGGCATTGTTTCACGGGCGACTTGGGGGTGTGCCTCTGCTCAGGGACCTCATAGGGTGCGGCCCAGAGACAGCGAAGGCTCCAAGAGGGGGTCCCCAGGCAGGGCGTGAGGGCCAGCTGCCTGTCAGGCCTGGTCTTGACCTCTGAGCCGGGGTTTCTTCAACTTCCCAGTGTGAATTCCCCAGGCCATCACCACGTAGACTCCTGGGCCCCTCTGCTGGAAAGGTTGGGTGTGGGCCTCTGTGACCCGCCCAGGGGGGTGGGGTGAAGGAAATGGCAGCCCACTTCAGTACTCTTGCCTGGAGAATTCCATGGACAGAGGAGCCTGGTGGGCTCCAGTCCACGGGGTCACAAAGAGCCAGACACAACTGAGCAACTCTCACTCACTCACTCATTCAGTCACTCAGCAGGGCGGCGACCGAGGCTTCTGGAGACTCAGTCTCTGGAGACCAGCCAAGAATCCCCGCCCTGGCTGGACCCTGGGCAGGGGGGCGCCCCTGCTCCATCCTGGGCACACCCGCCCAGGCCCCACTGGCTCTTCCCCTGCCCTCGGGGAGCTGAGGGCGGGGGTGCCCAGCGCACCACCGGCTGGCATGACCTGCAGCCAGTGGGCAGATGCCTCACCGGGGGGCCAGGCCAACATGGGTGATCTCTGGAGCCACTCCAAGGCGGGCGAGGGGGGACGGGGTGGGGGGGACGGGGGCGGCTGGCCTTGGGCTTCTGGGGGCACCCTCGGAGAGGTGAGAGGGACACAGCTGAGTCGCACTGGGATGATGCTGATGGTTCTAAAACCCTGGATGCAAGACCCTGGGAGCAGCTGGGGCAGAGATCCTAGGTTGCTGTCCTCAGGGAGGGACAGGGTCCCCTGGGTGTCCCTGGGGGAGGGGGCAGGGTCCCCTGGGTGTCCCTGGGGGAGGGGGCAGGGTCCCCTGGGTGGCCCTGGGGGCCCCTCTGGAGTCCAGGCTGCACTCCTGTCTCCCCACTCCCTGAGCAGAGGTGGACCTCAGGGCAGCTTGGCACTGTCTGCCCGCCTTTCCCGCAGTGCCTGCCCCTCCCCTGCCCCGGCTCCAGCCCTGCGGCCGGCTGTCTGTCTGGCAGGCCGTCTGTCTGGAGGGCCGTCTGTCTGGCAGGTCTGTGGGAGAGAGAAGCTGCTGTTTGTTTTCTGAACCAGTGCTGGGGCACTCAGCCGGCCGCAGGGTGGGCTTCGCCTGGGGGCATGGGGCTGCGGGCTCTGCCCACACGGGCGTCCATTACAGGGTGTCCGCCGCAGGAGGCTACCCTGGACCCTGGCCTGGGGGTGGGCCCCTGGGGCGCTTCTGTTCCAGGAGCCACGTCTTCCCATGTCTTCGCAGGATGCCAGGGTGGCATCTCCCCCATGGGAGGATGAGGCAGGAAGGTCCGGGGAACCGGGCTGGGCCCAGAGGCTGCTGCTGGGCCCCAGGCCTGCAGAGGGGAGGCCGCAGTGGGCGTGCGGGGGGGTCTCATGCTCCGGCAGGGTCTCACGCTCCGGCAGGCTGCCCAACCGGCTCCTCCTGGCCGTGGGTCGACCAGGGCGGCCCTGGGGGCGTTGCTCAGCCGGAGGCACACATGAAGCCCAGGACAAGGGTGAGTGGAGGCCTGGCCACTGCTGTGGCGCCGAGGACAGCCGGCCAGGCCCCGTGCCCCTGCGGGCGGCTGTGCCCTCCCCTGGACAGTGGGGGACCCTGGGCACTCTGTCTCCTGTGCCCTTGGGGGCAGAACTACCCTGCTCTGGGATCTGACCCCCGATAAGCCTCATGGCCGAAGCCGCCCTTGCAAACTTCCCACTTTCTCACCCTGGCTCTGTCCCCCTGTCCATCCTTGGGGCTGCGGTTTGCTCCAGGCCCTCTCAGGCTTCCTGGTCTAAGCGGGTGGGGGGGGGCCTGGTCCGCCCGTGGGTCTCCCCAGCCCCCAGGCTCCCCTCCCAGCTCCTTCTCCCAACCTCGGGGGCGGCTGCCTGGAGGGCCCAGTAGGCTCCGACCCTCAGCACAGCAACGGGCGGACAGTGGGGCCCAGGTCCTTCCCCAGGGCCTGGCAGACCGTGTCTCTGGCCCCAGGCCCCCCACCTTCTGCCAGGCCCTGCACTATCACCGCGGGGCTCTGCCAGGCCAGCCGTACCTCATCCCTGAGTGCAGGCCCACGTGGGCGTAGCCCAGCCTTGCCAGGGGCCCAGCCCCACGGTCATGCACCAACCTCAACGGTGCCACACCTTGTGCCCGGGGGTCCAGGAGGCACCCCGTGGGGGCAGGCTGCTGAGGTCCTTCCCTGAGAGAGAGGCTTGGGCTGGAGCCATCTCTGCGCCCCAGGGCAGCCGAGCTGAGGGGCAAGCACAGACCCTGCCCACCCCCTGGCCTGTCCCAGCCCCCCTGTCCCAGCCGAGAGCTGGGATGGTGACCAGGACGCCTCACGGGGCTGTAGACGGGGCTTTGCCCACGGCCCCTGGCTGGGCAGCCAGGGTCCTGCCGGCCCTGTTTACCCACCGGCAGGCATGGGTGTGGCCGGGGCCAGGGCCTGGAGGCCGCTCCGGGAAGGAAGTGCCCCAGTCACGGGGCCTGCTGTGCCGGCCACAGCCGCGGTCCCCGGCCGCCCACCGTCTGGAGGGAGGCACCGCCTTCGGGCCGCAGTCCCGTGCTCAGGGGGGCCTGCACCCCAGGGCGGGGCTCATGGCCTCCACGGCCTCCTGGTTTGATCTGCTGGGGCTGGAGGGACGGGGGGCTCAGGATCGACTGCCGGGTCACCACGGCTGCCCACCACCCCAAGCAGAATCTGCCCTAGAGGGGTCAGGTCCCCTCTGCTGGCCCCGGGGTGGACGCTGCCCCCGGCATCTCCCCACCTTTCTCTTTCTGCACCCCTCACCCCCTCCTCCCTCAGTCACACTCACAGGTCACAGGCCACCAGTGAGCCGGCTGCATCCTGGTAACCAAGCAGAGGCCAGGGCCCTGGTGTGCTGGACCCTCTGGGCATTGAAGTGTGAACCTTCCACCCCCTGCAGCAGCTCTACCCATGAAGACCAGATTCAGGGGAGATGGCCTCAGATAGGGTTCTCTTAATGGCTTTAAACTGGGGCTCCCTGGGGGCTCAGACAGTAAAGAGCCTGTCTGCACTGCAGGAGACCCGAGTTCAATCCCCAGGTCGGGAAGATCCCCTGGAGAAGGAAATGGCAACCCACTCCAGTATTCTTGCCTGGAAAATCCTATGGATGGAAAATCCCATGGGGTCACAAAGAGTCAGACACGACCGAGCAACTTCACTTTCAGACTTGATAAAGTTTGATGTGATTCCTGGGTGGCGCTAGCAGTAAAGAACCCACCTGCCAATTCAGGAGGTGTAAGAGACTCAGGTTCAGTCCCTGAGTGGGGAAGATCCCCTGGCGTCGGGAATGGCAGCCCACTCAGTAATCTAGCCTGGAGAATCCCATGGACAGAGGAGCCTGGTGGGTTACGGTCTACAGGGTTGCAAAGATTTGAACATGACTGAAGCGGCTTAGCCCAGCGCACAGCACTGGGCGTTTACTGGTGATCTTGAATTCAACAGAACTTGGATGGCGTTCCCATGGCAGATGTGCCCTCCCGTGACGGACCATCAGGGAGGCCGTGGGCCTTTGCCCGCTGCCCTCAGCCCTGTTGCATGCCCTCTTGCCCGCCTCTGTGGTCCATGCTTCTCAAGTGGCCTGCACCCGGCTCCCAGCCTCCTTGTGTCCCTGGGCACCCACCCCCTGGGGGGGCCGGGGAGCAGCCTTCCAGCCGAAGGTGCCCGGGCCACCTGGTGCAGACAGAGCTGCCATGGGGGGTCAGGCGGTCTCAGCAGCCTTGGTTCTTCTGGGGAAGAGTAGAAGCAGAAGTCCCTCGGAAGCTGTGAAACAGCAAAGCTCACTTATCTTTTCTGCTGTGATTGAATTGCACAAGGGAGGGAGAGACGGAGGCGCAGTATTCTAAACTCTTGTCTGAAAGTCTGTTCTGTGCTGGAAAATGAAAACTAACAGCTTTTAGCTTAAGCGGTCTCACAAATGGAGTCGCGTGTGTTTGCCGCTGTGTGCCGCTGCCGGGGAGGTGCAGCCTGTCTGGGCTTGGCTGCCGTCGTTTGGAGCAGCGTGCTGCTGCTTCAGGAGCGGCTCCCTCGTGAGAGGTGACTTCAGACGCCCCCAGCACGCAGGCCAGCTGGCCAGCGCTCTGGAAGGGTGCTGCCCTGAAGCCATTTGAAGCAAGCGCGTGCCATTCTGGGGAGCCCTGGGGTGCTGGCCACGTGCTTGGCCTCAGCTGTGGGTCCTTGTGGAAGGGCGGCCTCCTGCCTTCTCTGGACCTGCCGGACGGAGGGGAGGGGCCGGGGGTACCAGGCAGGAGGGGCGGTCCTTCCAGGTCATAGTGGGCACGGGCGGCCTGTGGGGTGGGGGGTACCCTCGCCTGAAAGCAGCATTCAGCGGGGAGCGGGCTTACTGGGCCTGGCCGTGAGTGGCCCCCGCCCCCAGACACACTCTGCACAGGGGAACCTGGTCCCGTGGGCTCTCCTGGGGCTGAAGGTCCTCCTGTGACACAGTTGGGATCTTCCATCTGGGAGTGTTGCCCTCAGGGAGGAGGGGGTGAGCAGATGAGGCCTGTGGGCAGGGGCCACTGGCCACACAGCAGGCGGGTCCCCACAGGCTGGGCCAGGCCTGTCCAGGAACGGAGGCCCCGTTTGCCGGCTTCCTGGGCCTCCGGGTCTGCGGCTGTGAGTTCCCCTCGTTCCAGGAATGGAGGCCTGGATGGTCAGTGCCTGTCAGCCTGTGGGCTTGATGCTGAGCGCCTGATTTCAGAGCACGCAGCCTGCTCCAGGGCTGCCCCGGGCGGGTGCGGGGGGGGGGGGGGGGGGCCCCCGGTAACGCCGGGAGAGCCGGCGGGGGGGCCCCCCCGCCCCTCACGTGGGGGCTGGGCGCGGGGGTCCTCCCTGTGCTGACCGCCCCTTTCTGTCTCCCCACGACCAGGTCTGGCCTCTTCGGCCTGCCCCCGTTGGCTCCGCTGACCCAGGCCCAGGACGCCCCTGTCAACGGCTGCCACGGCCCGTCCCCCGCGGAGGGAGACGCGGAGGCCATGCCCCTGGGGACGGGCCCCCCGGCGCCTGCCGGCGGGGACGGGCCTCCCGAGCCGCCCCTGCCCCTGGTCCCGCCGCTGCCGGCCGGAAGCCTGCCCCCGTTCCCGCCCTACTTCGAAGGCGCCCCCTTCCCGCCCCCGCTCTGGCTGAGGAACACCTACCGGCAGTGGGTGCCGCAGCCGCCGCCCCGGGGCGTCAAGAGGACCCGCCGGCGCCTGTCCCGCAACCGCGACCCCGGCCGCCTGGCCCTGAGCCCCATCCGCCTGCGGCCGCGCCAAGTGCTGTGTGAGAAGTGCAAGAGCACCCAGAGCCCCCCGGAGGCCAGCCCTGGGCCCCCCGCAGCCCCCCGGCCGCGCAGGGAGCCCCGCAAGCCCGACGACGCCGACGGAGGAGGCGACGCGGCCGCCGCCAAGAGGAGCAGGCGCGAGCGGCGGGAGGAGGCGCGGGCGGGGGTGCCGCGGAGCCCAGCCATCAAGATCTCGTACAGCACGCCCCAGGGCACCGGGGAGGTGGTGGAGATCCCGCCACGCGTGCACGGCTCCCTGGAGCCCTTCTGTCCACCCCCGGCCTCGCCCGGAGGCCCGGACCCTGAGCCTCCCAGGGACCGGCCGGCCACCGGTGCCCCTGCCTCCATCCCCAAGCTGAAGCTGACGCGGCCCCTGCCCCCTGGGGCCACCCCGCCGCCCCCCAAGATCCGCCTGAAGCCGCGCCGCCTGGGGGCTGGCGAGCAGCAGCCCGTCTACAGGGCCGAGCTGGTGCAGGAACTCAAGGGCCGAGGGCCCCCGGCCGACGGCGCTGCCCACCACGGCGGGCTGGCGGACTCGTCCTCCGCGAGCTCTGGCGAGGATGATGACTGCAAGGGGTGTCCCCGGGGTGCCCATGGGCCCGACAACGCCGGGCTGGCTTTCCTCGCTACCTGCCCTGGGAGAAGCGGCTGTACCGGCGAGCTAGCGTGGAGCAGCGACAGCCTGGACGAGTCCAAGTCGTCCGGCTCGGACGTAACGTTGCCAGACACCTGCGACCTCTCGCCCGGCGATGGCGTGCCCTCTTCCTCCAAGGGCACGAGGCCCACGGTCCCACCCCTGACGGTCAGGCTGCACACGCAGAGCGTCTCCAAGTGCGTTACTGAGGACGGGAGGACCGTGGCCGTAGGGGACATCGTGTGGGGTAAGGTTCACGGCTTCCCTTGGTGGCCGGCACGTGTCCTGGACATTAGTCTTAGCCAGAAAGAGGACGGGGAGCCCTCCTGGCAAGAAGCAAAAGTCTCGTGGTTTGGTTCTCCAACTACGTCATTTTTGTCTATCTCAAAACTGTCCCCTTTCTCTGAATTTTTCAAACTGAGATTTAACCGTAAGAAGAAGGGGATGTATCGGAAAGCTATCACAGAGGCTGCCAATGCCGCCCAGCACGTGGCCCCAGAAATAAGGGAGCTCTTGACCCAGTTCGAAACGTAACCCGGGTTCCACCCAGGTGAGTGTGTGCGTGAAGGGTGCCTCTCTCCAGCTGCCCTGAGCCTGCGTCCGTGGCTGGGCTGTGCCTCCAGCCTGGGCCTCGGTGAGCCAGGGGGTGAGGGATGCCCTTGGCCAGGCTGGCTCGCCGCTCCGACACGGTGGTCTGGAAGAGTGTCCTGCTCACTGGCAACGCCCCCCAGCGTTTCGGGTCACAGAAGAGATGCTCTAAGAGCGGGCGAGTCGTCAGACACCTGGGCAGACAACGGAGCTGGTTTGTGTTTTGCGGCCATTTTTCAAAGGCCACGAAAGATCTGCTTGCTCTTCCATTCGCCTTTTGGAGATAGGGGCGAGCCGGTGGCTGGGGTGGGCGCAGGAGGGGCTTCCTCTGTCTCTCCCAGACAGACAGGGTGATCTCCCTCCTGCCCTTCCCCTACTGCAGGCTGGCGGGTGCGTCCAAGGGTCCGACTTCGCAGGAAGGAGGAAGGTCGTTCAGCTGCCTTCCCCCAGAGGTGGTGCCTGTGGCCCAGCACCCCTCTCCTGGTGCCGGGGGAATCCCCTTCATCGGCCAGGGCGTGGTGCCTGGGGCTTGCAGCTCCAGGCTCCTGGAGGGCGTCCGGGATCTGCCCCATCCAGTGCCACGCCTCCGTCTCCACCCCTGGGGGGACTCTGTGGGAGCCCTGGCCGTGGCCCCACCTGGAGCCTCCATGGGGCCAGGCGTCCCCAGATGGGGTGGGTCACTGTGCGGCCTGTCTGGTCGCCTCACGGGCTGTCGGGGAACAGCGAGGGGCCGAGCCATGTGCTGTGGGCACTCCCGGGGCCCGAGACGCACGGAGGTGGGGTTGGTAGTGTTTGACGCCCCAGCCCTGGCCCTGGGCGGCGGCAGGTCCGAGGGCTGGCCCCTTCCTCTTCTGGCTCCAGGCAGGCTGTGGCCATCCGAGGCTCCAGGCTGCCTCGCTGGACCACAGTGGGCACGTCGGGGTCCTCAGTGTGGGGCAGCCCATGGCCCCTTCCTGGCCCCGTGGCCTCGGGCCGGCGCCCCTGACTCAGTTGGGGTCTGTCCTTCATCTGGGCCTCCACCCTCATCTCTGGACCTTCGGGTGACCTCGTCTGGCCTGGCTCTCCTGCTCGTCCACCTGTCTGTGCTGACTTCTTGGGCAACACCAGCCTTCAGGGCTGGGTGGGTCGGCTGGCCGGTGGCCAGGGAGGGGGTTCAGGGAGTACTTGCTGCCGCCTCACTGCTGGGCTGGCTGCAGCGGGTCCTGGGACTGAAGAAGCAGGGACATGGGGCCCGTCTTGGCTGGGGTCCCTGCTGGGATTCTTGAGGCCTCGTCCCCCCCCCCCCCCCCCCCATTCCCTGTGCCTCCTGAGTGCTCCCAGGACTCTGGGCACAAACTCCTCCCAGGAACCTGGCACATTGCCCATCGGTTCTGGCCTTTGTGTGGGGTGTGGGCGTGGCACCGCCCTGGGGTAGGGGGCGTCAAGCCAGCCATGGTGTCGAGTCAGGGCACCCCATGGGGAGGGGCCCAGAGAAGGCCCCGATGCCCGGCCTCCCGTTTCCCTGGCATCTCTCTGTTGCGGCCACGTCCCGCTGGCCTGGGGACCACTCGGGTCCTGTCTGTGTCCGTGCCCTTCCGCTCCCATCCCGGCCCACCCTGTCTCTGGCCTGGGGCGGAGGGCAGCTCGCCCACACACCCTGTGAGAGCGAAGGCAGCCCCTTAGGTTCAGGCTCGCTCTGTTTATCTGGAGGCAGAGGAGGAATCTCACCAGACAGGTTTGCCTGCTGCGGGGGCCTGGCTTCTGGGGCTCTGGGAGCTTGGGGTGGGGGGACGGTGTTGGGGGGGTTGTTGCTGAATCCTTTCGGCGCCAAAGCAAAGTGGTTTTGCTTGATGGGCTTTTGGGTTTTGTTTCTTGAGGATTAAAGACTGCACTGAGGTTTCTGCCAGCCAGGTGGTTGGTCTGTGGGCGTCAGCCAGCCGGGGTCTCGCACTCGGGTGGGGTCTGTGGTCTTCCGGTGGGCACACTTGCTTTCAAGCGTCAAGTGTCTGGAGGGCAGCCTGTCTGGCCTGCTCTCTGAAGGGGAAACAGGAAGCTGCCTTTGCTGGGGAAGGTGGGTTCCCTGGTGGGCTCCCCGGGCGAGCTGAGGGCCCTGGGGCTAGCCCAGGGGGTCCCCTCAGAACCTGTGTGAGATGCGGGTGAGGTGCCCTGCGGGGTGCTGAGGGCAGGGCCGGGGTGTCCAGGAGTGGGGTGCCAGAGGGTGGGCCCAGGGCTGGGAGCTCGGCGGGAGGCCTGCTGGGAAAGGCAGTCCTGTGGCCCCACGTGGCTCCCCAGCCCGGTGCAGGGCCCTGCCGTCCCCGGGGGCTGATGGAGGCCATGCCGGGAACGTGGGGTTTGGACTCCGGAGAGCCCAGCAGAGGAGGGGACACATGCCCAGACCTCGACCCCGAGACACCCCGCCCCCTCACAGGGCTGCTGCAGGCTCCGCTGGGAGGTGGGCGCCCGCGTGAGCATCCTGAGCTCCCCATGGGCCGGCAGCCAGGGCACTGGGGAGGCCGGCAGGTCCTGCCCCCAGCCCCATGTGCCACGGTGGGGAACGGGCACCCAGCAGGTGCGGACGCAGCCCCATCTGAGCCCCAGCTTCCCGTCTGTCTTGGGGTGACGGCGGCACGTGGCCCCAGGTGGAGGGTGAGTGAGCGACCTGTCTGGCTGTGTGCTCCAGGCTCCTCTGCGTCCCCCAGAGGGGCAGGGTTGTGCTCCTGACCGGATGGGCCGGGCAGCTCCTAGTGCCTGCTGATCAGGGATGAGGGCCCCTCAGGTGTGACTGACAGGGGTGCCCCCGGGGCAGGGCAGGTCGGGCCCCCCACCTGCCAGGCGTGGCGGTCACCGCTCCCTCCCCACCCGCACACCCACCAGCTGGATGCGGACGGAGTGTGCAGTCACCACGGCCCTCGCCCGGCGGCTGGGGGAGGGCTGTGACTCACCGCCCCAGATTCACGTGTGATCACGCACAGGAATGTGCAGAGAAGGGGACAAGGGCCTCCTGGCGGAGCTGATTGGGACTGGGGCTCCGGGAAGGCTTCCTGGAGGAGGTGACATGCAGCCGAGATTAGAACAGGAAGCTAATAGGGGGAGGATGGGCGTTGGAGGCAGGAGGGAGCCAGACTTGTTCTGGGGGCAGGGAGAGACCACCAGCTGTGGCCTTGCCCTCAGAGAAGGGGCACCGCAGTGGGACTTTAAGCCGGGGGTGACGGTTCTGTGTTGGAAGAATGCCCCGGCTGTGGGCAGCAGTGTTGTCGGGGGAGGCTGTGCCAGAGGACAGCAGTTGAGACCAGGACGGGGAGTCAGGGGGCTACGGGGAGCAGGGGCAGAGGCCCCGGGGGACAGGCTGGGGCTGCTGGGCATGCCCAGAGCTCTGGGACCCCTGCACCCACGTCAGCCTCAGCACCTCGTCAGCGTCCCCGTGCCTGGGTCTGAGCCCAGAGGCGGCTCGGGGTCTAGCCTCAGAGGAGGGTTGGGGTCAAGTGGTGGTTCAGGACTGGCAGGGGCGTGGGATGTGGGGAGGGGCCCCCGTGGAGTTGGGGGGGCTCGGAGTGGTGGAGAGGCAGTCAGCAGTGGTCAGAGGTGTGAGGCCCCTGGGAGCCCAGGAGGGAGGCCAGTGGAGAGGCGGGTGGGCCCAGGGCCCCCGGGGAGGTGGCAGGCGAGCCCGGATGGGGTGGGGGCCACGCCTGGCCCACAGGCCCCACCCAGGGCGAGCATGACGGAGCCTCTACTGGACGTGGGGTCCCTGGGAGCTCACTCTGGGCCCTGGGCGGTCAGGGGTGTGGGAGCAGCACCCAGGTGTCCTGAGGCCCCGCAGAGCCGTTCGCCTCACTGGGGTGAGTGCCCCGTCTCTCAGCCCAGCGGGAAATTCACAGGCTCCCTGCCAGCTGGGCAGGCCCCAGGCAGCCGCTTCCCACAGGCCGGAGCTTTCGGGGTCTCTCAGCTGCGCCTCCCTGGGGAGCTCCTGGTTTTACTGAGCGGAGGGCACCCTGGGGCGAGCCTCGGCTCTGTGGCTTCCCAAGGCTACTGTCCCAGATGACCTGTCTCAGGCCAGTGGTAAATGCAGGAACCTCCGGAGGCTGAATGCAAAACCCAGGTTCTCTTCCTGGGGCTCCGGGGAGGGTCCTCCAGTCTCTCGCAGCTGCTGGGGGCTTGGGTGCCCCGGGCCCGTGGCCGCACTAGCAGCCTCGTCGTCGGGAGCCCCCGCTGTGTGGAAGCCACGTCTGCCTCTCACCACGAGGCCCTGAGAGGCCCCTCCAGCCTCATCCGATCTCTCAGAGCCCTCCTCTCGTCACACCTGTCACGCCTCCCCCACGGCTCCGGGGAGGACCCCGGTCGCCCACCGCAGCCTCTGTCCACTCAGCAGCCCCCGCAGGTGCGGGAGCAGCTTGCGTCCCCGTCCGGCTGGGCTGGGGGTCCGGGGTGAGGGAGGCACCCTACCCCACAGGGAGGCTGTGCACACAGCTGGACCCCAGCAGCACTTCCAGCCTCACTCTCCTGGGAACTGAAGACAGCAGCTGGGAAGCCAGCCCGGAAACCCTGCAGCCTGGCTCCAGGCGGCCACCCTGCCTCGCCCCACCGGAGGCGTGACACGCGGGTGGAGGCGGCCAGATCCCGTCCCCAGGCTCCGGCTTCCTCCTGGGCTTCTCCCTTCCGAGCTGTATCCGCAGGCCCAGCATCCCAGACAGGCTTTCAGTTCAGCTCAGTCCAGTCGCTCAGTCGTGTCTGACCCTCTGCGACCCCGTGGACTGCAGCACACCAGGCCTCCCTGTCCATCACCGACTCCCGGAGAGGCGTTGCTTTCTTCCAACTCTGAATAAAAACGTGCCTCTGCTTCTCAGCTGACTTCCTCCTTGCTTTCAGGGAGCTCAGGTTGTCTGCGAAGGTGGTAATTATTTTGTTCCAGAGGAAACTCAGGCCTGTGATTCGAGGCCCGGGCCCCGCCCCTCCGCATGACCTCCCAGGTGGGCACCGGGCAGCACAGGACACGGGCCTGGGTGTGCAGGCCCTCCTCTGGGGCGCTGGGGTCCCTGCGGGCCGTGGGAGGGCCTCCAGGGCCTGTGTCTTCCGGGACAGTAGCGCCCCTCCTGCGGGCGCGTTAGCCTCAGCGGGCCAGGGCCCCCACGGACAGCTCCAAGTGCCCCTCCCTCTTTCCCCCAGGGTCCGAGGTCCCTGGGCGCGTGGGCAGGGGCTGACCCAGGCCCTGAGCTTTGCGCCGCTGTGCCCCGGGACTCGGGTGGGACCCTCCACGGGTGGCAGGGTCTCAGCTGCCTTCCGGGAGGCCCTTCTGTCCAGTGACCTGACTTAGCCACGTGCAGTGACCGTGATCCCTTGCAGATGCGGTCTTTAGACGAGGGCCCAGGCCTTCCAGCTGACCAGTTGCCCGTGGTAAACAGGGCTGACCCCTTTCATCCAGGCCGATGACCCTTGATGCTTCGCTGTCTGTGGGCTGCTCAGCCCGAGTCCACCTGAGGAGCACAGCCGTCCCTGGCCGCGGGCCTGGCTCTCCGCCAGGACACGGGATTCCATCTCCATGGTGCTTCCAGCCTAGGCCTGGGGCCCCCCATTTCCCGAGGGGCCCTGGGTCCTGTCTGGGGCGTGGTGTCCGGCCGTCCTGCCTGGGTGAGGGCTGCTGGCCGAGGGCTGTGCTATATTCCCAGGTCGTCAATCACCCTCCGCAGTTCAGAGACCTGGAGCTACTTTCTTTCAGGAGCAAAGAGATCGTGATTTCACATGGACTCTTCTAATTCAGATTTTTTTTTTACTTGTTTACCAATTTATTTGTATCTCTGCCCCCTTGTGCTGAAATTCTTGGTTCTTAGTGATAATAGCACAGTTGTCTTACGTGTAAAAGTTGACATTTGTCAAATGTTAACGTGCAAACTACATCATATATGGAATCATTTGGGACAGGGAGGCCACCGGCTCGGCTGTGGCGATCTGGGGGAACCCCTGGCCTTTAGTGCCTGGGGTCTGCCCTTCAGGGGACACGTTAGAGTCCTGTTGCCAAGTCATGGGGACAGGGCCCGCTCGGGGTTGTCATGACCTCAGACACCATTAGTCACTGATTCCGTCTTTCTTTCCACCTCTGGAGATTCCTGTACATTCTGGTTAGTGTCTGTAATTCGCTGCGTGTTACGGGAGGGTCCCCAGTCAGTCTGAGCGTGGTCCGGGCCCCTCGGGGCCAACCCCGTCCTGCAGGCCGCCTTCCCGCCGCGCTTGCTCGTCCTCTGTGCTCATGACGGAAACGGACACACAGGCACCACCCATTGTCTCTTGGCTCCGAGTGGTGAGGCAGCTGTGCCCAGCCTTTCCTGTGCCCGCTGGCCGCCGCTGCCTCGTCAAGGAGGGAATCCTGAGTGCTCTGGGCATGGCTGTGACCCCAGCGGGCCCCAGACCTCGGGGCTCCCCATCCTGGCATGCTGCTGTGTCACGGCTTCTTCGCACCCCGGCCCCGTTCTTTGTGGTCCTGTTGGGGTCTCCCCTTCGACTCCTACACACTCAGACTCACATGCTGCCCGGCACGCAGGGATGCCCACGGCGGCCTGGGCACTCTGCACAGCCCGCCCCTGCCCAGCCCGGTGCTGGGTTCCTCCCAGGTCCCCAGGGAGGCTCTTCCCTGTGCAGCAGGCAGCCCTGGCCTTCGGGAGGCAGAGCCGCGCCTGGGCGTACCCGCCCACTCAGCACCCTGGGCGGTGGAAGGTGCTTCCCATGGGGAGGGCGGGGCCTGGGGACAGGCTCTGGGCCGGTTGGCTTCGGCCCCGCTGTGCCTCTGTGTTGAGAACCCTGAGCTGGGGGCACCCACAGCTCGTCCCCGTGGCAGATCTAGACAGGCAGGGGGGCACTGGCTGGAGGAAAGGGCTGCCTGGGTCTCTGGATGGGGAAGTGGGCCACGTGTCAACCCTCCGCGTGTCCCCACAGGGAAACAAACACAGCCTTCCAGGCTGCGCCCCGGGGAGCCGGTGTGCTGGGACCTGCCCCTTCCCCGGTTACCTGGCCGGGGTCTCACCGGACCTGGTGCAGCCTGCGTGGGGCTGAAGGGACCACAGGACCAAGCGGGGGTCTGGCCAGGCAGGTGCTCAGGGTCCACGGCCAAGGCCGTGCTAGTCTCCGCAGGGTGGGGGCAGTGGCCGTGCCTTAGGCCTTCCTGAGCGAGGAGGACGGGCAGAGCTGTGGAGAGGCCCTGTGCGTGGACGTGGAAGGCCACGCACCCGCCGAGCTGCCCTGGGCCACCCTCCTAGGCGTCATCCGTGAGTCCACAGTCACCCCCCGGGGGCTTCCTCCTGGGGAGCCAGGAAGGGGAGCTTTTCCCTGGATGCCTGCCGAGAATGTGTGCCCCTCCTGCAGTGTCTAGGTGGGGTGTGGGGCAACGGGGCTGGGGGCTCTGGGGGCTGACCGGGTTGTCGTGGTGAAGGGACAGGGACCACCCTGCCTAGAGGGAACACCCCATTATTGAAGAGTGGTGGTGTCGGCCGTGGGGATGTGGGGGTGAGAGAAGCGACCCGAGGCCTTCCGAGAGCCGCCGACCGGCTGCCCCAGGCAGGGAGAGTCAGACAGAGAGGCAGGACCCGACCCACCGGGGCCTCCGCATCCGTGTTCCTCCTGCTGGGAGAGGCCTCTGGTCGCAGAGGGCGCAGGCTTGTTGGGGCATCTCCCTAACAAGGGCCATGGCTTCAAAGGGGGCTGTGCAGGGTCCAGTGTCTCTGCAGCAACGTGGGGTTGCCTTTGATTTGAGCCCCTTTAAATGCTGAAATATTGCATTAACGGGGCACTTGGAGTTTCCGACTGTGGCTGTTCCCAGAGATGCTGTGAGGTGGTGGGGAGGCATGGGGATGGGGCAGAGCGGGGTCCCTCCTGCAGACCCTGAGTCGGGCTGCCGCTTGAGGCCGGGAGCTTCCCTGGAGCCTTGTGGGGAGGAGAGAAGTCAGCCTGATGACCGGCTGCGGGCGGGCGAGCGTCCGTGCGTTTTGCTGCCGCGTGGCCAGTGGGGTCACTGCTCGCAGGCCTGAGCTGAGAGCAGCGACGGCGGCAGGAGGGCCCCTCCTGGTCGTCCCTGCCCCTCAGGGACGGGGGCCACCGCGGGGTCATTTGCATTTCTCCGGGGTTTTACATTTTAAACAGGAATGGAGGAAGGCTTTGGTTCCTTGTCCACAGTAGAGTGAGATGTTCCTGAGCACATCTCTCTTTGCTGAAATTTTTTAAAATTTATGTGTTCACTGTTGGCCGTGTTGGGTCTCTGTTGCTGCACAGACATTTCTCCGGTTGTGCTGGGCAGGCCTCTCATTGCTGGGGCTTCTCTTGTTGCGGAACACAGGCTCTTGGGCACGAGGGCCCAGTGTCTGCAGCCCCTGGCTCCAGAGCACAGGCTCGGCAGCCGTGGTGCACGGGCTTGGCTGCTCTACAGCCTCTGGGGTCTTCCTGGACTCGGGTTGGGACTCATGTCTCCTGCACTGCGGGCAAATTCTTCACCCCCGAGCCGCCAGGAGGCCTGACTGAATTTCACCCGAAGCAACGCTGCCTGGGCTTCCCTAGCGCTCAGTCGGTAAAGAATCGGCCTGCAGTGCAGGAGACTCAGGTTTGATCCCTGGATCGGGAAGGTCCCCTGGAGAAGGGAATGGCAAACCCAATCCAGTATTCTTGCCTGGAAAATCCCATGGACAGAGGAGCCTGGCAGGCTATTATAGTCCATGGGATCGTGAGAGTCGGACACAACTTAGAGGCTAAACCACCTACCAAAGTCACCTACATTCACGGTTTGAAAGCCCATTAGTGACATGAAGTGTATAATGAAAGGATTTCTCTCCACGTTTCTACACTCATCCTGCTTCTTGTTCATGATTTCCCAACTTAAGCCACACATACACACAAGCATACTGCTGCCGCTAAGTCGCCTCAGTCGTGTCCGACGCTGTGCGACCCCAGAGACGGCAGCCCACCAGGCTCCCCCGTCCCTGGGATTCTCCAGGCAAGGACGCTGGAGTGGGGTGCCATGTCCTTCTCCAATGCATGAAAGTGAAAAGGGAAAGTGAAGTCGCTCAGTTGTGTGCTTAGTGACCCCATGGACTGCAGCAGACCAGGCTCCTCTGCCCATTGGATTTTCCAGGCAAGAGTCCTGGAGTGGGGTGCCATTGCCTTCTCCACACACAAGCATAGCTTCTGGCTAAATCAAGATTCAGTGCTGATATTAAAAATCGCAGCTCATCCACGCAGGTAATCACGGCCCATTTAGTTTCTCTTCAGCTCCGTTCTCTGCAGAGTTGCCTTTCCCTCACTGAGGGCCGTTTGTGTGTCATCGCTGGGCCCCAGCGCTCTGAGAGAAGTGGAGACCTCAGCGCCCCGGAGACGCCGAGCGTTTGTTTCCGTTTACGACCACCCTGTGAACAAACCTCTGAAACGTCGGTCACGTCTCATGATTCTGCGCGCCCCGGGGCAGGCGTGTCAGCTGCGAGGGCGTGTCCGAGGGGCTCCTGGCCCTGAGGCCTGGGCTGGGATGGCTGGCCCCAGGGCCCCCACACACCCCGGGGGCCCCTCCTCAGGGCAGACTGGGCTTTCCCGCGGCCCCGGCCCAGCCTGCCTCTCATCCTCGTGCAGGAACGAGACGTGGGTGGGGAGCCACAGGGCGTGTGGGCCTCCTGTTCCTGTTGGACACCGGGGCTTGCCCTCCTCCTCCTCCCAGGCTGCACCCCATCCCGGAGCCTCCCGGGAGGACTGGAGGGCGGGGGTGCTGGTGGACACTCTCCCCCGTCTGCTGCACTTGGGAGGCCCCATCCCTGCAAGCTCCCTGCTTTCCTTGGTGGGGGGTTGACCCTGAGACACTGAGCCGAGGTGTCCGCTGCCCCTGTGGCCAAGTTCTCCTGCTCGACAACCGCTTGGTCGTCAGATGGGAGACGGGGGCGCGTCAGGAGGCAGGGTGGAAGCCTGGGCTCCCCACCCGCTTGAGAAAGAACTTCCCTGTCCAAGGTCTGTTCCCCTCAGCCCCTGGGGGTCTCCTGAGCCAGGAGGGCGCCTCTGGTGGGTAGGGCTCCCATCACACCCACACTGGGGCCTTCTGGGCCATGCGCCCAGCCATCAGCTCCCCAAAAGCCCCAGCCCCAAGTGGCTGGAAGGTTCCAGAGCTCACTTCAGCCTCCATGAGCCTTGCCCAGGGCCGGGGCTGCCAGACCAGCCTGTGGTCTGGGTCCCTGAGCCACGGAGGATCCCAGCCCTTCCCCAGGCAGGCTGGGTGGGCCCTGGGGGTGCAGGGGTGGAGGGCCCTGCCCCAGGAGAGGAGGCAGGGCACCATGGGAGGCAGGATCCCGGGCTGGTGGGAGCTGGGGGTGGGGGTCCCTGAGGCCCATGGAGGCCGGGGGTCAGGCCCAGGAGCGCTCGGGGAGGGCGCTCTGGCCTGGCGCCAGCCTGCCCCTTGCCCTGGGTGCTGGGCATTACTCCGTCCCTCTCTTCTTCCCCAGGTCGCCAACGCTGAGGGAAGGGCTGTCTTCCCGCAGCTCCCAACCATGCGGGCGTCCTTCACACCCCTGCCCCACCCGAGGATGCGGCGAGGCTTCTGGTTGGCTGCATGCGGAGACCCGGCCCTGGGGTCAGCCGGTTCCGGACCTCTGCAGGGAGCCGGTGGGTCTGCCCGTGAGGACTGACCCCCACCAGGCGCACAGCGGCTCCTCTTGGCCAAATGTATTTATTCTCACCACACAGACTCAAGCTTTTCTGGTTCCTCAAAGGCCAGAGTCCAGGAGGGAGGGCAGCCCCCCCCCAGGGCAGAGTGCCCAGCACCTCCCTGCCGGCCTGGGCACGAGCAGCTGCACGTGGTGGGCTGCCGCCGCCCACCGCAAACCCTGACCTGCCCGGGGCTCCCATCACGCCGGGCGCACGGTCCCTGCCCGTCCCGGGCTACCGATCTGCAGTCAAACTGCAACGTGAAAATAATAAACACCTCACCTGTCGTTTGTAAGAGTCGGTTCCGTTCCCCTTTTTGTCGCTTTAAAGACGGAAAAGAAGAAAGATAAAGTCAGCTCTGCGCTTGCTTTAAATGCAGGAGAATAAAGAGATGTGAGCGGAAGTGCCCTGGCTCCGGCAGGCCTGAGCTGTGTGCCTCCACGGGGGGCCACTGACCCCTCGGATGCTGGCGGCTTTGAGGTCACATCCCTTCTTCCCTGGGGGCCGGGCCCCTGCTCTGGGGGGAGCATCCCTCCTCTCGGGGGGGCTCGGCCCAGCCTCTCCTGGCCTGCCCGGGGCTTTCTGACCGCACGACGTTTTGGGGGGCAAAGCGACAACTCGGGAGGTAGAGGACTTTGCTCTGGTTTTTCCCTGTGAAAGCTCTCCCCCTGGTTTCCCGGTTTGCTCCTGTGGAGCTGAGTGACATCCCAGAGTGGACGGTGGGCCTCTGTCTGCTCCTGGCTTTACTAGAACGTTTGCGGTATGACCCCCACCCCACACACACAGCAGGACTACTCCGGGCCAGGCTAGGGGGTCCTCTCCAGGACAGAAGAGCGGTGGGCCTCCATTCTCTGGGGGCCTGGGGGTCTGCACTTGACCTTTGCGTGCGGAGCAACAGAGCCCTTCTCTCAAAGTCTCACCAGTCAACCCCCCAGGGGAGCTGTTCCGGTCAAGGCCTTTCTACCCCAAGAGCCTGCTCCCCAGGGTCCATGGCGGAAGGGGAGCCTTGTGTGGATCCCGGGGGGCAGAGGGGCTGCTGTGGAGGAAGGGGAGCTGGTCCTCTCCTCGCCTGCCCCCACCTCCCCAGGGAGCCCCCTTCTGGCCCCTGCTCTGAGGTCCAGTGGAGCCCAGGCCATGACTTGGGGCAGGGCCGCTGGAGGGCCGCCCAGACCCTCTGCAGTCATGGCTGCCTGGAGTGGTCGCCCACTTCAAGTCCGGCTCGGAGGCCTCGGTCCTGGAGGGCCCCCTTGGGTGCCCACCCCGGGGGAGAGACATAGACTGGAGGAAATGCTGACCGATGCAGAGACAGAACCAGGTGCTCTTTGTAAGCCAGGCTCCTTGGAGAGACACGTCTCAAACCACAGTGCCCGGGACCCCGGTCCCCAAGACGGACAGCCATGTGCAGCCTGGCCTGGGCACTCCTGACCACCTAGCTAGGTCTCCCAGCACATCCCTGCAGGCCAGAGCGGCGGGACCAGCCCCCAAGGTCAAGAGCGGGGGTGGCCGCCAGCAGCGGGGGTCTGGAGCCCCTTGGTCAGGGAAGAGGACACAGGCAGCCCCGGTCCTGGACTCATCCCTGGACCGGCCCAGGCAGCGCCCTCTAGAGTCCACCTGGGCTCCGGGGACTGCAGCCCGGCCCTGAGATGACCCTCAGGCTGAGGGGCTCCGGGTCCCTCGGCCATCCTGCTCCTGATGACCTGATGTCCCTGGTCCTGCTCAGGGCTCGCCTGCCTTAGGCTGGGGTCTCTCCATGCCTGTGGCCGTGAGGGCCCCCTCCCGCCACCTCCTGCCCAGAAGCCCAGGGCACCCAGGAGGGCCGCTGGGCCCGGGGACTGAAGGGGAGCTGGTCCTGGCTGTTCCTGCCCACACCTTTGTCCCCCACCGCCGCTGGGGCGCACCGTCCCTGGGCAGGCAGGGACCGACCGCAGTTCTAATCAAAAGGGAAGGCAGCTTGTTGTTTGTTTGTTTGTTTGTTTTTAAAAAAAAACCTTTGCAACTGTTTCTTTAAGCAGCAAATTAATCCTGTTTTCTCATGGGTTTGATTTCATGGCGCCGCAACACGCCCGCCCGTGTGCCAGTCCTTCCGGGAGCTGAGAGTCAGGACCCACACCAAGAGCCACCCCTCACAGTACCTGGGGTGCCCCCAGTGATGTCGGACCCTGAGCTCCGTCCCTCACCAGCCACACCCCCGGAAGGCTGGGCACAGTGGCTGCAGGAAGTGAGTGGGCCTCCTGGGGGTGGGACCCCCTGGGGGAGTCGCCCCGGGGAGGGCTCCCTAGCTGGAAGTGGGTGAAGAAGGCTCCCTGGAGCAGGAAAGGTTGGGCAGGGGCCCGAGGGAGCCCCTGGGGGCCCTTCTGGCTCCGGGTCCAACTTCCCACGGACCCCGCGCAGGAGCTGGTTTGCTCTGAGGACCAGCTGGCCGGGCCTCCCCTATGGACAAGGCGCTGACGTCAGGCCTTTAAGGGAACTGGTGGGCGGTGAGTGTGGCCCCAGGAGCCAGCCAGGCCCGATGTGTGACTTCCTGGGGCTGGGCCACCCCCCGAAGGAGGGAGCCCCCGGCCCTTTCTACCTCCGGCCCCACGGTCCCTCAGGGCCCCCAGCAGCCAGCTCACCCTCCAGTCACGGCCACAGCCACCCCGCTCCCCTGGGAGGGAGGAAGGTGCAGGTCAGCACTTTGCTGTGGAGGTGGTGGCCGGGGAGGACGGGAGGGGGAAAGCCGGCAAGTGTGCGGGGACAAGCTCAGCTGTCCCCCGACCCCGCCCAACCCCGTTCCTCCAAAGGGGGGGCTCACACCTCCTTCAGGCTGTGCCGGGGGTGCAGGCGTCTGCCTCCTCCTCACTGCCCCCTCGAGGTCTTCCAGCTGGATGGCCCATCTTGGCCCACCCCCTCCTAATCCACGGCCTTCAGGAGCCAGAGCAGCTAAGGAGCCCGCACTGGGGCCCTAACACCAGGGGCAGGCCCACAGGCTCTCCTGAGCCCGGGGTCTGGGGTCTCCCTAAGTGTGGGCATTTCTGGGCTGGACCCACCTCAAGGAGAGGAAAAGTAGAGAGACAGGACCCAGCCCGTGGTGGCCTGGCCCCCAACACCCTGGCCTGATGGCGTACGTCTGCACACTCGGTGTCCTAGAAGGAGGGGGTGTGGTGGAGCCAATGGAGGTGGGGCTGGGGGCTGGGGGGGCTTCCCTGGGATAGAAAGGAGCCCTCAGATGGAGAAGTTGCTGAGAGGACCTCCACAGTCCCCTTCCCAGGCTGGCCAGAGGTCGTGAAGCCAGGCAGAATTCCCCTGGTACCCCCCTCATGGTGCCACACTCCTTGGCAACCTGGGGATGGAAGGACTGCGGTTACCCCGTCCTTCAGGTGGGGGCACCGAGGCCCCGAGGCTGCGTTGCTAGGCCATGGGGATGCTGAAGGCACCTGGGGAGCCTTCAGGTCCTTGAAGGTCCTCTAGGGGAGCAGCCTCCCCTCGACCTGCCTCCCACCAGGGAGGCCGACGTCTTCTCTAGCCCTTGGGAGCCCCACAGGGTCTGTGACCTGGCCTCGCAGGGTAGTGTGATTCTGGACACAGGTGCTGACCCTAAGCAGGCCTGGGCTTCCCAGTGGGGGCCTGCCCGGGCATCTGGGGTGGTGGGGTCCCTGGGATGACCAACGTCTGTGCCCCCTCAGTCCCTGCGCCCCCTCCCCGTGGGCCTCTGGACTCCACTGCCCATAAAGCGCACTACACAGGCCCCCCTCATGCCACCTACCAGGCTGTTGTTGGGCTGGGGGGCGGTGTGAGGGGCAGAGCAAACCTTTCTGGACTCCTCACTGTGGGCCTGCAAGTTGCCACAAGTGGCCACATCTTGCAGCTGGGGTGGCAGGGGCTGGGGCACCCCAGGGGGTCCTCGAGCCCTGTCGGCGGGGCTGAAGACCCTTCCACTGTGGTGTGGTCCCCCTGCTGCACCAGGAGCCCTTCCTTTTCTGCAAAGCTTTTCTTCTGATCACAAAATAGCCTCTTTGGTGGCAGAGAGTTAGTAAAATAAAGAAAATCAGAGAAGAAAAGAACCTCCTGCAGCCTCCCGCCCCCATGGGCCCACTGTGTGTGTCTCCCTGCGTGACTTTCCTGGGCATTAGCAGATGCTGGCCCTGCCTTCCTGGCCTCCTGCCACCCAGGAGGCTCTGCCCGACCCCCCTTCCACCGTCCCTGCCCCAGGGCTCCCCCCCACCCCGCCCCCTTCCTGCTTTGGGCCTGGGGTGTGTCCGGCGGGCATCTCCACACTCCAGGACGCTGTGCAGAGCAGTCAGTGGTCTCCGGCGGGGACTAAAGGCAGCCTCTGCTGGACCCTGTCACGCAGGGGTCCCCAGCACCCATGGCCTCCCATGAGGAAGGGAGCTGGGCTCTGCCCTGGGCATCACCAGGCTGATGTGAGAGGGAGGCGGAAATCGGGGCACGGCCGCCCTGCTGGCCAGTGGGGCCCTTCCCTGGCCCGAGTGACCACTGTCTGCTGGGGGGCTTGTTCGTTCCTATGCAGCACCCCCAGAACCTGAGGACACTCCCAGGCTGGAGCCCCTCAGTCCCCAGGGGAAGGCAGGGGCTGGGCTGGGGTGGGCTTCGGCAGCCCCTTTCCCAGCCTCAGGCTGGAGGCACCGCAGTGGACCCTTCGCTGTGGCCTGGCCAGCCCCAAGTCCAGCCAGCGTTACGGTCCCCAGGGCCTCACTTCCTGCCCCGCCCCCTGGAGGCGTCCTGCAGGCTGGTGTATTTTTAGCTCCGCCTGATGCCAGGACTGCTTTTCACTTCGGACATCAGAGGCCTTGGGCAGCGGCCAGTGCCCTTGACCCCGTGCTTTTACAACTGGCCAGGCACAGGGAGGCAGAGCCCAGAGGCTCCTTCTTTCTTGGTGGGGCTGAGGGCGGGGTCCCAGGGCCCAGGAGCCCCAAGAGGCGTGGAGCTCAGGCTTCACTGTTCAGACGCGTTCTTCAGTAAAGCCTGAGCAAGTGGACAGGCCCCTCCCCCCTCCCAGGGGTGCAGGTGGGGTGGGGCAGGGATGGGGAGCCCAGTCGGCTCAGGCTGCCTTACAGAGTCCCAGGGACACTCACTAATACTCCTGACAGTGTGGAGGCCAGCAGCCCAAGGTCAGGGCGCCGGCTGACCCAGCGTTTTTGGTGGGTAGATGCTGGCTCTTAGACACCTTCTCTGTGGCTGGGAGCCTGATCTCCCCCAGGAAGGACCCTGACGCATGGTGGGCCTCGCCCTCATGCGCCTCTAAAGTGGGTCATCCTAAGGCCCATCTCCAACATGGGCGAGGTGGGATCACACTCCACCACCTGCATTTGGGGGTGTGGACAAGGGGAGGTGGGGGGGGTGTCGGCTGGGCCTCCGGGGACAGCTGGGAAGGGGTCAGGAGGAAAGGTGGGTGCCAGGGGTCTTGAGGGACAGGGAGGACTGTGATCAGACCTGGATCTGACCTGCCAAGCCCTGGGGAGGAGCGGGGGCAGGGCGGGGGGGATGAGGGGCAGTGCAGGGGAGGGGCAGAGGAGGGGAGGG
>NW_024070198.1:49582738-49599443 GCF_014754425.2 Oryx dammah
ATGGGGGAGGGGTGATGGGGAGGGCACAACCCAGGAGGGGTGGGGGCAGGAAGTCCTCTGGAGGGAGGTGTGGGGTCTCAGATGAGAGCCGGGCAGGGGATGGGCTGGCGTCTGGGAGAGCCTGCCCCTGGTGGGCAGCAGGGCGGCTGGCCGGCCTGGGAAGGGGCTCGCACTCCGCAGGGCCTGGGCGGGTGGAGCGCTGTGTCGCCTACAAGGGAAGGGCTGGAGGGCTGCCTGCTCTGGGGAGAAAGGCTTGCGAGTCTCCACTGACTGTTGGCCTCCTCCCCTTGCTGCCCCCAGGAGGTTCTGGTGGGAGCAGGAGGCGACCGGCCCTGCACAGGCGCCTCCGGGCCAGATGGAGCCCTCATGTGGGCAGAATGGCTGGGTTGGGGCCCCTGCAGTGACAGTCACCCCGCCCCGGGTCCCTGGTCTGGATGCGGCTTAAGCACAGAGCTCCTCGTGGGCGTTAGCAGTGAAGAGAATGGAGGAGCTGTCTAGGGGGTCCCCTCGTGTTTTCATGGCAGCGCCGGGCAGGGGTCGGGAAGCCCTCTGGTCCATCTCGACCCCCTGGAAGGGGCGTCTCCAGAAACCGGGTTTGTGGACACAGCTCCTGCACTCTCGTCAGAGTGAGGTCAGTGGCTGTAGGACCTTCACAGAGCTGTGCCACAGTCGGCTCTAGAGGCTTCCGTCGCCCTGCCTCAGCCGTCACCCCAACCGCAGCCCGGAACGGTAATCCGCGCGCCGTCTGCGGGGAGTCTTCTGACATGGACGCTCACACGGGCGGGTCGCACCGTGTGGACCTGGCTCCCGGCTCCCCCCACGGAGGGCGGAGCTTCCAGCCCCGAGTGTCACCTGCCTGGGGCTCCGCCCCTCGCGAGGCTCCATGCTCGGACAAGCCACGCTCCCCCGTCCCCTCCCCCGTTGTCTTGTCGCTGCTGTGGACACTCCGTGAAATCTCAGGACGGCATGTGTTTCCGTCTCTCCTGAGCATGTGGCATCCCTCCATTCTGGGATTCTCAGGCTCAGCTGACTTGCTGGGACCCTGCTCCCAGCTCTAGTGTGAGACGCGGGGCTTCTGGCCTATGGTCCAGTGGTGGCCCCCTGCCCGGTCCCCAGGGGTCTGTACCCTGCCCATCTGAGTGGCTGCAGAGAGGGTAGTTGGCAGCGGGCTCCAGCGGGGAGGCTCATCGCCCTGACTGGTCACCTGACTGAGGGCACGCTGCTCAGACACCCTTTCCCTGTCGTCTGTCCCGGGTGGGTGCGCCAGCCCTCAAGATGGTCCAGCCAGAAGGTGGGGCCTTCTGGCCATCACGGATCATCCCACCGATGCCTGGGAGGACAGAGGCCAGGCAGTGAGGTCCCCTCCACAGCCAGCCCCTTCCCGTTGGCCTGGTGCCGAGCGGCCTGCCCCAGCAGGGATGACCCTGCAGGTGCGAGGGGTGTCCACCCCACCAGCATCGCTTTTCTCTGACCAGGTTTTCATTGCACTTGCCTTCCTGGTGAGCCCCCCGCCTGGATGGCCCGTCCACGCCTCATTGGCACTTGGAGGGGTTGCATAAAGCTCCCAGGGGCCTGGTGTGTGTGCTTGCCGGGACGCAGGGGCACCCCTGGCCCGGGGTCTCCTATGCGGCTTAGTTTCTATGCAGGACGCTTCCTCGCGGTAGAAAAGGGCTGTGAGTGTACCATGAGGTCATTCCACACAGCGATGCTCCTCCCCTCACTGGAGACCTTTCCTGCAAACAGCCATCGCTCTGCACTCAGCCCTGGCGGAACCCTTGGTTTCTGGGTCACAGACTGTGCGTTTTCCCCTGAGGCATTTCAAGTGTTAAGTTCCAGGTTCAAACACAGTAGCTCTCGAGCAGACTGTCATTTAGCTCCAGTTTAACAATAACTAAACTTGGCTCTGAAATTTTAAAACAGAAAAAATTCCTGCCGGATCTCTGCATCTAAAGAGGCTACATGGACAACCTTTCACAAGAAGGTGTCTCTCTTCCTCCAGGTGTCCGTGGTTGGGTTAGTATTTCCTGGGGCTGGAGACTGTTCCACCCTCCAGAGAAGCTTCTAGAACATTAGGCAGACATGGTACACTGATGCAGACATTCAAATACTCTCTCTCTCTCTTCAGAAATGAGCTTTTTGGTTTAATTTCTTTGAATGTGCTGGCTAAGATTAAGCCACCAGTGCCTTCAGAACAGAAAGCGCTGCAAAAGAATTCAGATCTGTCTGCAAAGCTGGGAACGAAAGCACTCGGCGGGGGCGGGGGGTGTGTGAACTCAGGCGTGTGTGCACATGCGTCAGCCGTGTCAACACAGAATCGCACTTTCAGTGTGATTATTTCTTGCAGGCCACCGCCAAGGTGCCTGCTGTCTGAGGCTGTCCCTGACCACGGGGCTCAGGTTGGCAATGGTCCTGGAGGCCAGCTGTGAGGGGAGGCCTGAGCCTGAGCCAGGAACACTTTCCCCAGGTTCCAAGGCTCTAAGGGGGCCCCTGTATAACCTAGGGATAATTTTTCATATTTAATAAACTTTTAAAATTTGATAGACTTTAGGGAATTCCCTGGAGGTCTAGTGGTTAGGATTTGAGGGTGAGGGTTCAATCCCTGGTTGGGAAATTAAGGCTCCACAAACCACACAGTGCAGTCAAAATAATAATAATAATAATGCACTTAATGTTTTAGAGCAGTTGTAAGTGTCTAGAAAAATTGGGCAGACGGTAGGAGCAGTCCCGTCCCCTCACTGTCCACTGCTTGTTGCTCATACCTGGCTGGAGTGGGGTACGTTTGTTAGAACTGATGAGCCAACTTGGATGCATTATTATTAACTCCATAATTCAGGCGAAGGCTCGATCTTTGAGTCCACAGGTTCTGACAAACGTAGGAGACGTGCTCATGTTACACACAGAATCATTCATTCCACCGCCCTAAAAATGCCGTGTGCTCCACTCCACTAATGTTTCAGTGAGTAAAGACAGATGCTGTCTAGGTTGGTCATAGCTTTTCTTCCACGGAGCAAGTGTCTTAATTTCATGGCTGCAGTCACCATCTCCAGTGATTTTGGAGCCCAAGAAAATAAAGTCTCTCACTGTTTCCATTGTTTGCCCATCTATGTGCCACGAAGTGATGGAACCGGATGCCATGACCAAACTAGACAGCATATTGAAAAGCAGGGACATCACTTTGCCCACAAAGTCCGTCTGGTCAAGGCTGTGGTTTTTCCAGCAGTCATGTATGGATGCGAGAGTTGGACTATAAAGAAAGCTGAGCCCCGAAGAACGGATGCTTTTGAACTGTGGTCTTGGAGAAGACTCTTGAGAGTCCCTTGGACTGCAAGGAGATCCAACCAGTCCGTCCTAAAGGAAATCAGTCCTGAATATTCATTGGAAGGACTGATGCTGAAGCTGCAACTCCAATACTTTGGCCACCTGATGTGAAGAACTGAGTCCTTGGAAAAGACCTTGATGCTGGGAAAGATTGAAGGCGGGAGGAGAAGAGGATGACAGAGGATGAGATGGTTGGATGGCATCACCGACTTGATGGACATGAGTTTGAGCAAGCTCCAGGAGATGGTGATGGACAGGGAAGCAGGCAGTCCATGGGGTCGCAGAGTCGGACACAACTGAGTGACTGAACTGAACTGACCTGAAAGACACATAGGATTACAAAGGAAACCAGTTATTTTGAAATAATTATCAAAACATTAAAGTGATGGCTGGCCCCTTGCTGACCTGGGTGAGGAAGTGGGAGCCGACAGCTCGCAGGGTCAGGAAGGGGTGAGGGTGGAGCCTCGAGTTTCCTGGTGCAGACAGAGCCCCGGGCACCGAGGACAGATGCTCTTGGAGAAGGGCCACTGAGCTGTGGTCAGAGTCAGCAAGACAGAAGATGCCGTTTGCTCCCATCCGAGTTCACAGGCCCCTGAACTGAGGATCCCTGCCCCTGGAAAAACGACAGAAGCTGGTGAGCCCGGAGAACACGGGCCAATGGGAAGAGAAGATGTGCTTTCAAAACCAAATCTATGTTGCTTTTGGAATCACCATCTCGACAAGTAGCCAAGTGGGTCTCGTGTTTCTCTGTTAGCATAGCCGACTCCTGGCAAATTCAATTATCTCGCTTTGACAGAAAATGGGTTAATTAGGAGGAGTCGATCAGGCTTGGCGGGAGAGAGCATGATTAGCGCCTGGCCACACCTCAGGCACACAGCCACGGGACCGGAGAGCTGCTGCCGGAGCCGGGGGGACCACAGGGCGAACCCCTCGAGCCGCCCCCAGGGGCCCTGCCCATCAGAGGCTGCAGGGCCCTCCTCCCAGGGCCCTAACACCGCAACTCTCGGAGTGCGGGGCACGCGGATAAAGAGGGCCGTGACAGCTCAGGGCAGATGTGGCTGGGCCTGGGCATGCGGGCTGCGGGGATGGACGTGCAGGCGTGGGAGTCAGATGGCAGCACCTTCGGGGCTTCTGGGAGGAACCCACCGGGCTGGACGGACAAGCCTCCAGACAGCAGCCTTTTGAGCGCGGTGGCCCTGTGGGCGGCATCCCCCGGTGCTCAGGGCCTCCGCCTGCTGCTCCGGGACTAGCTGGGGTCAAGGCAGGAGGCTCCCCAAATCTCTCCACTGCTGTGGGAGCGGGGGGCTGGGCCAGCCTGCCCAGGCCCCAGCAGTCAGGCTACCATGTGTGTGGTAGATGACCTGTGCCCCGGGGGCCAACCACCCAGCATCTCACCCTCCCTTCTGGGTGGCAGCCACTACCTCCATGAGGCATCTGGCTCTGGGCTGGTGGGCAGGCTGTGATGGAGGCGCCCCCGGGCAGGCAGGGGTCCACCAGCTTTCCTTGGGGGGCCCTTCCGAGCATTCGCCTGCCCCCACTCCCGCCCTCAAGGCAGGCCTGGCATACGTGGTCCCACTTGCCACTCGACAGGTGTCCTAGCCAGCCAGGCCCCCAGTGGATGAGTCCTCTGAGTGAGGGGTCCTTTCCGGGGTCAGAGTGGGTCCCACGGGGCGTCTGCATGTCTGTCCGACGGCATAGGGTGGCCTCAGCCGCATCGGGCACCCTCCTCCCGGAGGGTGGGCTCCGGGGTGGTGTGTTCTGGGCTCCACACTCAGCATCTTCACACGCAGCCTGATGTCCTCAGAGACGTGTGGACGGTGCCCTCTGCACACCGGGGCCTGGCTGGGGCCTCTCCTGCCCCCTGGCCCTGCCCTGCCTCTGTCAGCACGTGGACTGCAGGGTGCGCGGGGGCCAAAGCGGGCCAGCGGCCAACATGGGGTCTTGGAGATGGTCCCTCAGCAGGCCCCAACCCTGCCCAGGAAACTGGCTCCGGTCCCCACCCTCCATGCCTAGAGGGGGCCCTGCTCGTGGAAGTCAGACCCGTGACGGGCCGGGCCTCCCCGGCTCCGTGGTCCCCGTCGCGGCCCTTCAGCTGGGGCACAGGGCTGCCGGCCGCTTGCTCGTAGCAGCGCTGTCTCCAGGAGAGCAGGCTCCTCGGGAAGGCCTTTTGCTGTGGGGATGGCGTGGGCCACGCTGCCTGGGCGGGGCGCGGGCGGGCGGGGAGTGGGCCTCTAGCGGGCTGGGCTGGCCTCCCCACGCGATCTCAGGGCTTGCCCCAGCCCGCCAGGCCGCTTCTGCACATGCACTTCTCCCCTGTGCCCACCTGCAGCGCAAGTTCCGGGCAGGCTCCGGGGGCTTGTCAGGCACACACTGGAGGCCCTGGAGACCATGCACGCAGCGACAGGGACAGCGTTTCCTAGGAAACTGCAGCCAGCCAGCTGCGGGCGCCGGCCTGCGGGGCGGGGCCGGGCCTGGTGCGGGCGGGGACCCCAGGCTGGAGGGGGCGTGGGCTCCCGGGCCTCTGGTGGGCTGGGCCAGGCCTCCCCACGGCGATCCAGGGCCTGCCCTGAGACCCTCCTCAGGGCAGGTGTGTCCCTGCACGTGTGTGAGCCTGGGAGTTGTGTCGTGTCTGTGTGACCCTGGGCGATGGTGGGTTCCTGTGGGACACCCGGGCGTCCTGGCTCTGTGGGGGTGTCTTGGGGGAGTCTGAGTGGGTGCGGGTCGTGGCTGCGTCTCTTCGGGCCTGGGGTTCGGGCAGCAGCCTCAGGCACCAAAACCAGGCCCAGCCCCCTCCTCACCCGCCGGCAGAGGCCTTGGGCCTCCCAGCCTCGCCCACTGGTAACAGCAGCAGGGCCGTCCCGCCTGTCCCGAGAGAGTGGCCCTCCTCGGTGGGGCGGCTGGAGGGAGAGAAGCTCGGGGGACGGGTGAGGCCCAGGCCGCTCGTCAGAAGGAGGTGGATGGTGCCTGCGGACCCGGGTGGTCCTGAAAGCCCCCTGCCTGCGGCTTCCTGCCGGCCCCACCCCACCCCATCCCTGCCCAGCCTGCCCTGGCCCCTGTGCCTGGTGAGGCCACACCGTCAGGGCCTGGGGGGCCCAGCTCCTGGGGGGCACACAGACAGAGCTGGGCACAGCTGTCCCCGGTGGTTCTCTCGCCCCTGGCACAGGGGCCTGAGACTGCACAGAGGTCAGTGACTCCCAGTCTGCCTACTCTCTCCCCACGGGGAACCCACCACCCTTCCCTGGGGCTCCAGGCAGGACACAGCGAACGTTGCCAGGAAACCCGGAGGCGCCAAGGCCTCATTCGTCCATCCAGTTACCCCTCCAGCCCCTGGGGACCCAGGCCCCAGGAGAGCTCAGGGCATCTGGAGTGGCCACTTGCCCCGTGGCTGTCAAACCCAGACGTGCTTCTGTGAGGGTGTGACAGGGAGGGGGAAGTGCCTTGGGATGCGGGAACCAGCCCTCGTGGAAATCGTGGGAATCGTGGGAATCGCAGGGACTTCCTGGAGGAGGCAGGCTTCAGGCTGCGGCTGAAGCAGCGGTGAGAGGGAGCTTGGTGGGGCTGGCTTTAAGGAGGGGTAGATTGGCTCAGCCGGAGTGTGTGTGTGGGGGGGGTCCTCTCAATCCTGCCCAGACACGGGTCCTGCAGGAGGATTTGCGTGTGGAGGGTGTAGGAGGAGGTGAGTCAGGCCGAGGCGCGGGATCCGGGCCCTGGAGGAGCGTGGCCTGGGCCTGGGGCTGGAGGGGCTGGGGGGTCTGGAGGGCCAGGGCTACCCCAGAAGCTGTGAGTGTGGGCTGGGGCAGAACCGAGGGCCTCCCTGGGGGTGAACAGCGTAGGGTGTCTGACACGGGCTCACCTAGCCCAGGAGTGAATGCGGGCGGCCCCAGGCCCCCCACCCTGAGGTCTGCCTGGGCGGGCAATGGTGGGGGGTGCTGAGCAGGGAGGCCCTGCCAGGCCCAGCCCCAGCCGGCAGAGACTCCCAGAGGACCTCGACCCCCAAGGACAGGCAGCGGCCCCGAGCCCAGGGCTGGGGTGCTCTGAGGGGTCCCCTGTGCTGGGTGCACAGACGTGGTGGCCCCAGGGAGCCCCTTCGGACAGCAGAGGTGTGGCCATGGCCGAGTCCACCCCCAGAGAGAAGGGCTGTGGGGTGGAGAGGGCCGAGCAGGGCACAGGGGTCCCGGCCGGCGGGGGGGCGCAGGCAGCCTCTCTCCCCTAGGCCCCCGACTCTAGCCAGCGGGTTCCCCCACCCCCCCACCCCTCCCCCACTGCTCGGCTCTCACGGTGAGGCCCAGTCCCCGCGGGACCCGATATATGGATTTTCCTCTTTGCTAATTGGAATCTGTCTGCCTGCAAGAATTAAACATGCCGGCTTTCCAGTCGGCATTTTAAACCAGCACGTTTCCCTCTGAGCCGGGATTGGGCAAGGGCAAATAGGACACGGGCCTGCCGCAGACAGAGGGGGCCACCCCGAGGCCGCCGGCTCTGCAGCCCCTCGCCCCTGCCCTGGGCCCCAGGCGGGGCCACCCTCCCCACCCGGCCTCACGGAGGACTCTGGGCCCCAGAGGCGGAGGCGACGGCAGGCTTGCCTCCTGCTCACCGCCGGCTCCGTCTGGGGGAGAGGGCGGTGCGGCTCCTTACGTAATTGTTCTCGAGTCTAATTTAGCAAGAGTCCTCTTGGGCTCCAGAAGCCACAGCACAACCAGTTCTTTGCCGGTGTGGGGGTGCAGGGGGGTGGTGCACAGCTCCTGGCCTGTGTTCAAGTTACTTTAGCCACCTGGGACACAGCAGAGCCACAAAGCCAGGTGGTGGTGGGCCTGCAGAACTCGGGCCCCTGAGGCTGGGAAAGGGCACGGGGGTGGGGTGGGCAGGTGGTCGGGTCCGGCTGTGGGTGCTGTGAGCAAGCTGGGAGGGGCCCCTGGTCCATCCCGGCTCAAGCGCAGGCCCCCAGGGGCCAGCCAGGCCCGGTCAAACGCCACTGAAGATGTGGCTATCAGGAGCCCCTTGGACAGGTCTGCTGTCCAGAGACCCAGGAAGGAGACTGCCCTCCACCAAAACCACAGCCCCTGCGTCTCCTCTCTCTCACACAGAACACGTCTGGCATCAGACGCCCGCTAGGCGTCCTGCAGTTCAATTGGATTCTGACACCAGCTAGTTTGTGCCGGGGGAGGAGAAGGGGATGACCGAGGACGAGATGCTGGATGGCGTCACTGACTCTATGGGCGTGAGTCTGAGTGAGCTCTGGGAGTTGGTGATGGACAGGGAGGCCTGCGTGCTGCGGTTCATGGGGTTGCAAAGAGTCGGACACGCCTGAGACTGGCTGGCAGGACCCCGGGAAGTGCTTACCTTGGTCCAGGAGTCTGTCATGGCACAAAGGGCGCGGATGGACAGGCAGAGGCAGCAGTGTTTCGGGGGCGGCCTGGGGGAGTCCCCCACACAGGAGCTTCTGTCCCCGTGGAGCGGGGTGTGTCCCCTCTCGGTTCGTGGGTGCATCCACCCACCTGGACTCTAAAGCCCGTACTTTAGAGATTTCTGCTGAGGCTTCATCGCATGAGAGTAGTCGAGCATTATCAGTCCCCAGCCCCTCCCCACTGCCTGGAGGGTGGGCGTGGGGTAGAGAGGAAAGTTCTATCTCCTAACCACGGCTTGGTCTTTCTGGTGACCGGCTCCCACCTGGGAGCCCACCCAGAATCACCTCATTAGGACAAAGGACACTCTTGTCACCCAAGAAATTACAAGGGATTAAGTAGGTCCACGGTGGGAACTGGGGGCAGAGGCCAGCACTTATCTCTTCTGTTATTCCGCACCCTCCAACCTGCGGTGGGCCCCATCCAGCCCGCTGCAGGACGCAGGAGGAAAAGGCTGCCCTTCTGCTTGGGAAAACGGAGCCCTTCCCGGGTCTGCCGGCTGCCGGCCAGCCCTGCAGGCTCCAGCCCCGTGGGCCTCGCAGTGTGCGCGTCTCCTCAAAACAGAGCTCTCCTCCACGCGCCCCACCCCCCCCCCCACACAGCCCGCTGGTCCTGTGCCCTGGGGAATCCTGGCCAGCACCGAGCCCCCGACGCTGGGGCAGGGCCTTCCCAGCGGAGCCCACAGTCCAGTTTATTGGGGCTGCAGCTCAGGGTCAAGAGGCTGCGAGGCTCAGTGTTGAGTGGGGCCCGAGGGCCGGGAGGGGCCGTGGGAGAGGAATGCCAGATGAAATACAGATGCTCGGTTCACTTTCACATTCAGATAAAGGAGACAGGTTTATACTAGAATGATGTACTGTTAATCAGGAATTCAAATGTCACTTTGCTTGAACTTTGCTACCCGAGGAGGAAGCCTCTGGCCAGGTGGTCACAGGGCACCCTGTGTGCCTTGTGAGGGTCCAGCCTGGCCTTGTCCACCCCACCCTCCCCCAGGCCTGCCTGCCCTGGCCCCGTCTCCCAGAACAGGGCTCCCGGCAGTCTGGGGAGGGGCTGGACCCAGTCCCCACCAAGGGTCTTCTCAGCAAGAGGGGCTGTGCTGCAGGCAGAGGCTGGACCTCCGACGCCACTGTCAGGGCCACAGACCCAGGGGCCACCAAGCCTCGGCCTACAGGACAGGAGCAGGGAGACCCCCGGGCCCAGCGGCCTGGACGCAGCCCTCGGCTCTGTCCCACCTGGGAGTCCCGCCGCCAGGACCTTTGTTTCCATGGGTTTCTCGTGACCAGCTCAGTTCTGTCATTTCACCGATCCCCAGGGCGTTCCTAGTGGTCTCCAGGCCACCTGGCATTCACTGGAGGCTCAGTCCCAGCCAAGAGGCTCCAGGCGCTTGCTCAAAGGGCAGTGGTGATGCGGCCCCCACCCCCCAGAGCCCCAAGTTTAGCTGGAGCATCGGAACGGGGTGGGGGAGGGAGGGTGTGTGAGGGTAGGGGTGGGGGGTGGAGGTTATGGGGGTGGGCGGTGGTTTGCTGGTTGGGGTGGGGGGTGGGGTGGGGAGTGTGTGGGTGTGTGGGTGTGCGGGGGGTGGAGGAGGGGTTCGCTGGTTGGGGTGGGGGAGGGGGGAGGGGGAGGGCCCCCCTCGGCAGTCTTCTCCCTGAAGCCACACCTGCAGGCTAGAAGCAGCCTCTGTCCCTCCTCCAACACAGACCTGCCCTGCTGGCCGGCCTTTTGTGTTTCTTGCTCTGTTCAATTCAGATTATAAAAATTATGGCTGCTCATTATATGTTATTAAGAAAATGTGAAAAGACTTAAAGAACAAAATTAAAATTACCCGTCATCACACCCAAAAGAGATAATCATAGTTGCGTCTCGGGTACATTTCTTTTGGAGGGACATGCATGCACACACATGTAGAGACACACAAGTGCACACACAGACACATACACACTCATACACGCACACAGAGAAACATGCGTGTGCACACAGATACATGCATGCATGCATCGATATTCACACACGTAGAGACATACACAGAGAGACATGTACACGTATGTACGCACACAAATACACACAGAGATACATACATAAACCCAGAGACACGTATATACACGCACATGTACACAGAACATATATGTATACATACATGTACTCACACAGTACTCAGAGATACATGCATGCACGCAGAGACGCAAGTGCTTGCAGATGCATACATACATGGATACATGCGTCAAAACATGCACAGTAAATATGTACACATAGAGACACATGCATCCACACAGGTATGTACACAAATACATGGATCCAAACACACAGAAATACTCGCACAGAAAGCAGGTGAACGGATTTTGCACACGTCGCTTCATGCACGGCTCACGCATCAGCGTGCGGGCGCGTGTAATGGATTCCTGTGCCTGACTTCCGGACTCACCACAGATGCCGGGATCTGGTGTTTACAAGCCACCTCGATCTGCCTCTGTCGGGAGAGGCCCCCAGCCTCCCCAGGGCAGATTCCCCAGCGGGGGCGGGGGAGGTGCAGGCTGTGGGCCTGCCCAGCTGTCCTCTCCATGCAATGGTCTGTAGCTTTACCCCTGACACCGCCATTGCCTATATCAGGCAGAGCGCACACACTCATGTGAGGCGCGTGCCCTTGCGAGGTGTGTGTGTGTGAGCGTGTGCCTCCCGGGGAGCAGGCACTGACAGGATGGGGGTGCGAAGACCCTGGGGAGACGTGCCGGGGGAGGCCACAGGGACTCTCGGACTGGACCGTTGCAGCCAGACCAGCCTGGCAATGGTCCCCAGGCCAGTGGGTCAGTGCCCACCCAGGGGCGCCTTCTCCGAGACTGACAGCTTCCTAGCTGATTCCCTCGTTGTCAGGACACTGCTGCCTGGCCTTCAGTGGTGGCCAAGTCTGAGGTGGCACCATTAGGCCGCTCAGCTGCTCTGAAAGGTCAGCAAGGGGACAGACGCAGGCTGGGGGCCGCGTGGGCAGCCTCTCAGAGGGCTGGGGGTCGGGCAGCCAGGGCACCTGACCCTTTTTGGTGCCCAAACTGAGAATCAGCTTTTCTAAATGCTGCCAGTCAGATCCTCTGCACCAAGCCCTGAGACCATCTGGCAGTGAGACCCTGGGGAACAGACAGAGGTCTGGGGGCCTGGCAGGTTGAGGACCCCTGTGGTCACAAGCCGGGCACACTGAGGGCCCCGTCAGGAGCAGAAACCCACCTGCAGCCGGTCGCTCTGGAGCACAAGGTGGACTTTATGGACCTTCAAGTCCCATTGTTCTGTTTGCAGAAATTTGCAATTTGGTATTTTTATTCTCTTTAAAAATAGCTTTATTGAGATATAACTCACACGCCATACAGTTCGTCCATTTGAAAGACACAGTTGATGGTTTTAGCGTGTCCTAAAATGGACTTCCCTGGTGGTTCAGACGGTAAAGCGTCTGCCTACAATGCGGGAGGCCTGGGTTCAATCCCTGGGTTGGGAAGATCTCCTGGAGAAGGAGATGGCACCCCACTCCAGTGTTCTTGCCTGGAGAATCCTATGGATGGGGGAGCCTGGCGGGCTACAGTCCATGGGGTCTCAAAGAGTCGGGCACGACTGAACAACTTAGCTTTCACTTCAGTGTGCCCACAGATGGCACACTCTGCAGCCATCACCATCCTAGGGGTCCATCCTAGGCGAGTTTCGTCACGTCGGAGAGAACCCCCGGATTCTGCAGCTACCCACTGACGGATATGCAGCTTCTTTTCACTTCTGGCTCCGGTGACCAACACAGCCCTTAACATTTGGGCGCAAGCTTCGGTGCAGACATAGGTTTTCCCCTCTCTTGGGCATAATGAATTCTAGGAAGTGGGAAGTAGTGATTGAAAACACGCATGTGAGCAGTTAAGATCTTGAAACTATTGCAAAACCTGGAGGCAGAAACAGAGTTCAAAATGAAACTGGAAAAAACCTCTAGTTCTCCTGATCTCATATTTTTTAAGCTTATTTAAAATTCTTGGTTTATTTTTTTACAATATTTAATTTTTAGAGTCAAATGAAGGAATGTATGGGCAGAGCTTAGAACAGCTTCTCTGTGTTGTTATTGGTGCTGCTTTTGTTATTATAATTTTTTAAAAGTGTTACAATTTTCTCTTTGAGGAAAGGAAGTTTGTCTCGATCAATTATAAATCTTCCCAAACATATGCTGGTGTTTAGTTGCTAAGTCAAGTCCAACTCTTTGCAACCCCATGGACCGTAGCATGCCCGGCTTCCCTGTCCTTCACCATCTCTTGGAATTTACTCACATCCATGTGCCTTGAGTCAGTGATGCCATCCAACTTTCTCATCCTCTGTCGTCCCCTTCTCCTCCTGCCTTCAATCTTGCCCAGCATCATGGTCTTTTCCAGTGAGTCGGCCCTTCGCATCATGTGGCCAAAATATTGGAGCTTCAGCTTCAGCCTCAGTCCTTCCAATGAATATTCAAGGTTGATATCCTTTAGGATGGACTGGTTGACCTCCTTGCCGTCCAAGGGACTTTCAAGAGTTTTCTTCAGCACCACAATTTGAAAGAATCAATTTTCTTTTTCCCTTAGGATCACTTCAGCTATTTGGGGTATTTTGAGGGGCTCCATATACATTTTAGGATTATTTGTTCTATTTCTTTGAAAAATGCCTTCGAAGGATTTTGACAGGGAAGGACACTGAACCTGTCCATTGCTTCGGGGAGTATGGACACCCGAACAGTATTCATTATTCTAAGCCGTGAGCATAGAATATCTTCTCACTAATTTTGTCTTCAAGTTCTTTCGTTAATGTCTTGTAGCTTTCTATATAAATGTCTCTCACCTCTTTGGCTAAATTTACTCTTTCTGATGCAACTGTAAACAAGATTGCTTTCTTCATTTCTCTTTCTGATACGTATTAGTTATAGAAATGCAGCATATTTTTTTGTATTGAGTTTGTACCCTGTAACTTTTCTGAAGTCATTTATTAGTTCAAAGAGTTATTTGATGGAGTTTTTCGGTTTCTGATATATTATATCATGTCATCTGCAAACAGTGACAGTCTTACTTCTTCCTTTCTAGTTTACTTCTTTTTCTTGTCTAATTTCTCTAGCTAGGTCTTCCAATACTATATTGAATAAAAGTGGTGCGTGTGGGCATCCTTGTCTTGTTCCACATTTTTTAAACTTATTTTCCTATTACAAAAGCAATCCATACTTCTCAAAGATCACCCACAAAATATTGACCATCAAAAATTATGTTCTGAACCAAGATTGCCCAGAGAAATATCAATAACCTCAGATATGCAGATGACACCACCCTTATGGCAGAAAGCGAAGAGGAACTAAAGAGCCTCTTGATGAAGGTGAAAGAGGACAGTGAAAAAGCTGGCTTAAAACTCAGCATTAAAAAACTAAGATCATGGCATCTGATCCCATCACGTCACAGCAAATTCATGGGGAAACAATGGAAACAGTGATAGACTTTATTTCTTGGGCTCCAAAATCACTGCAGATGTTGACTGCAGCCATGAAATTAAAAGACACTTGCTCCTTGGATGAAAAGCTATGACAAACGTAGACAGTGTATCAAAAAGGAGAGACATTAATTTGCCGACAAATTTTCGTATAGTCAAAGCTTTGGTTTTTCCATTAGTCATGTGTGGATGTGAGAGTTGGACCATAAAGAAGGCTGAGCACTGAAGAATTGATGCTTTTGGGCTGTGGTGTTGGAGAAGACTCTTGAGTGTCCTTTGGACTGCAAGGAGACCCAACCAGTCCATCCTCAAGGAAATCAACCCTGAATATTCACTGGAAGGACTGATGCTGTAGCTGAAGCTCCAATACTTTGGCCACGTGATGCGAAGAACTGACTCACTGGAAAAGACCCTGATGCTGGAAAGATTGAAGGCAGGAGGAGAAGGGGATGACAGAGGATGAGATGGTTGGATGGCATCACTGACTCAACGGAAAAGAGTTTGAGCAAGCTCCAGGAGTTGGTGATGGACAGAGAGGCCTGGTGTGCTGCAGTCCTTGGGCTCGCAAAGAGTCAGACACACGAGTGACTGAACAACGCTTGCTCACACACCTCGAGACAATCCCTGTTGACGCTGGTTTTGTCTTCTAGGGATGCTGGAAGTGCAGGTACAGCCCAGGTGTGCAGGCATGAGTGCGTTTCTATCCTAAGTGAGTTCATGGGCCACCGCTGGATTATAGCCAGATGTTTAACCAGCCCCCAAAGGTTGAACATTTAGGTTCTGTAGAAATCTTCCCCTTCCCAACAACGTCGAGCAGGAGGAGCTTGTGGAAAAGGAGAAGAAAAGAGAGTGAGAAGAACTCGGGACCCTTTAGAGCGACTGGAGGGTGTGACCTGGTGCCAGGAACATGGCGGGGGCTGGACCTGAAGGCCTCCCTCCAGAGTCTGTGTGTGGTTGGACAGATCCACAATAAAACATTCAAAAAGTGTGGAAGGGGACCCGGAAAACCCGAGAAACGGGGCAAAACACCTGCGGTTCTTACAGGGTTTCTCTAGAAGATCCCTTTGGCTCTCTTCCACCTCATTCGCCCAGGCCGATTGTTCTGACCCTGCTCCTCCCTGGGTCCCCTCGCTGACAGGGGCAGGCAAGAGAGGGGACCCCAGTCTTCAGACCAGAAGCAGGGATGGCACTGTAGTTTTGCATGAATACAAAAATAATTTGCAAGTATCAGCAGTGAGTTAGTTCTTTAATGGGACCTTAATTTTCAAATGAATATTTATGAGCTGTTGCCAAGCTTGGTCCAGAAGTTCCCCAGGCAGAGCTGCTGGGTGGGGGCCTGGCTATGCCTCCTAGGGCCTCCAGGAGGGGCTGGCACTGTCTGGAACGCTGTCCTAGGCGCCTCGTCCCTGGCGCCCCCCGACCCCGACCTGACCCTCCACTCCTCGTCTCAGTCACGCAGTCACCCCCTACCCCGCCCCGTGCCCGTCTGAGCGCTCACCCCGCCTCACCCCATCAACTCCATCCTCAGCCGGAAGCAAGGCTGGGCCCAGGGGGTCCACTCGAAGGATGCAGGCCTCCTTCTAGGGGCGCCTGTGACGCAGTAAAGACAGGCCCTGATGTCACAGACTCTTCCAGGTATGGCAGGAGGCCTGGCAGGCGGGAAGAAAGCTTTGTGAAAAGGAAGCCTTGTGACCCGCTGTAGGGAGAGCTGAGTGACCGAGGAGACTTGAGGTCTGTTCCCATAGCATCCTGCCCAAGGCTCCCAAAGTCCTTGGAAGCGGGGCGTGGGTGTCTAGGGGGCGGCCAGGTGCCCAGCGGGGGGAGGTGTCCTGTCACCCTCTGTGTCGGGGTTTCCCCATCGCGCACCCCCTGCTGAGAGGCTGGCTGTGTCCAGGGTTGGGGCTTCAGTCTGCAGGCAGGGATGTGTCCGCTGTGAGGGCCCCTGGGGAGAGGTCCCAGAAGCTGCCCTGGGGAGGCCCAAGGGAGAGCATGAGCTGTGAGCTGCTGTGCTGGGTGGTCCTGGAGGGGATAGAAAGCCAAGGCCCCCAAATGGACAGGGACTCCAGCCCATTCCTCCTCTGTCCCCTTCCCTCCTCCTCCCTCCACCCTCAGCTGAGGGGCTCAAGGGGAGGGGAGCCCAGGAAGGCCTTTCCCAGGGGGTGGGGGTAGGCGCGGCCCAGGGCCCCCTGTCAGCTGGAGCCCAGAGCAGAGTGCGGGTAGGTGGGGGGCTGGCCCTGAGGTCAGCTCTCTGCTACTCCAGCCTGCCCACCCCCACCCCAGGGAGAAGCCGGGCTGAATCGGGTGTGGGGGGAACCAGTGGCACCCCTTAGTCAGCTGCTAAGGAAGCCTCAGGTGCAGAGCATTCCGGAAGCAAAGAGGCCTTGGGAGGGGGTGCTGCTAGACTGACCACTGAGAAACTCTCAGCTCCCTGCTGACTCACAGGGAGAGGGCAGCAGAGGAAGTGCAGCTGGAGGAGCTGGAGGGGGGAGAGAGAGGAGGGGGAGGGAGGGGAGGGGGAGGGGTGGAGAGAGGGG
>NW_024070198.1:49604443-49620705 GCF_014754425.2 Oryx dammah
GCCTCACTCTGTTCTTGGCCAGCTCTCTCAGTTCCAGGAGGGTGTGTGACTTTCGGTGGCCGCTGTAACAAATGGCCACAGCTGAGTGGCTTACAAATTGCAGAATCACTGTCTGAGGGTCTTGGAAGCAGAGCCTGAAGTGAGGCACCCTGCGCTCCGTCCAGGTGGGGCAAGGCGACTCCTGTCCAGAGGCTCAGAGGAGAATCGTTTCCCCCCTCTTCCAGCTTCTAGAGGTGCCTGCACCCCAGCTCGCGCCCTTTCTCCTTCTTCAGGAGGCAGGGCCAACAGCCGCCTCTCTGACCCCCTGCATCCCTGCCGTGAGGCCCCTTGAGGCTGCGCTGGGCCCACCTGGCAGCACAGGACTGTCTCCTTCCCCCAAACCGGCAGCCTTCCTTCCACCCACTTCTGCCACGTGGTAACACAAGCCCCAGCTGCAGGCCCCTCACTTTCTCACCATGTGGGGTCTTCTCAGGGTTCCAGGCCCTGGGCCCGGAGTCACGGCTTGGAGTGGACACTTGTGTGGCACTCAGGCCATCACTGGGGTGATCAGCTCCCCAGGGAAGCTGGCTGGGGGGCAGGAGCTGGGAGCACAGCTGGGGCAGGAGCTGGGAGCACAGCTGCTGGTGGTGTTCAGTTGCTCAGTCGTGTCCGACGCTTTGTGACCTCACAGTCTGTAGCACACCAGGCTTCCTTGCACACACTATCTCCCAGAGCTTACTCAAACTCATGTCCATTGAGTCGGTGATGCCATCCAGCCATCTCATCCTCAGTCACCCCCTTCTCCTCCCACGTTCAATCTTGCCCAGCATCAGAGTCTTTTCCAATGAGTCAGCTCTTCACATCAGGTGGCCAAAGTATTGGAGCTTCAGCTTTCGCATCAGTCCTTCCAATGAATATTCAGGACTGATTTCCTTTAGGATGGACTGGTTGGATCTCTTTGCAGTCCAAGGGACTCTCAAGAGTCTTCTCCAACACGACAGTTTGAAAGCATCAGTTCTTTGGCGCTCAGCCTTCTTTATGGTCCAGCTCTCATATCCGTACGTGACCATGGCGAAAACGACAGCTTTGACTAGGTGGACCTTTGGGAGCGACGTGCCGTCTCTTTTTCCGTCTGGCTGCACGGGCTTCAGGCTAACCCCGCTTGCCTTCCCGGGGCTGCAGCCTCACCGGGACCCACTCGGCTGCCTCTGTGGCTTCTCCCTCCCATAAGGGTGAGCACGGGGGCTGCCGGCCCAGGGGTTTAGGCATCCTTGGGCGCCCCTCCTCCCAGGGGCCCCGACCCTCCCCACACAAGGCAGGCCCTCTCTGGGGAGGGAGGGCTGCCCAGGACAGAGGGGCACGGCGCCTAGTCTCAGAGTTTGGCCTCAGGGTGGGTTTGGCACCTGGGTACAGGCATCAGCAGATGCCTCTTGAAGGACAGAGGACTCCTGTTTGCTCTGTGGTCTGAAAGCCATCACCTTGCAGGTTTGTCCAAGCGTGGGGCTGCTCCAGGACGCTGCCCATAGCTACCCCGGGGCCTCAGAGGTGGCTGGGGGTGGGGGCAGGGAGATGGCTGGCTGGGGAGGCCTACAGCCCGACCCAGACACACCAGTGGGTGAGCGTGAACAGAGTGAGCACAGAGGTGCCCGGGGTGCCCTGAGCCCCCGGATCTGGGGGCAGCTACAGGCCAGATGGGCACCGGCCGACTGTACCTGGGTAACTCTCTGGGCAGGCTCTTCCTGCCCCCCTCCAGCCTGCATGCAGGTCGGGTTGGTCCTAGAGAGCTGGGCCGCTCCGTGTCCCTCAGGGCCCCCAGGACTGGACTCTGGGCCTCACTTGCCAGCACCAAGCCCCGCCCTTTCCTTTCCTGCTCTGAGACCCCGTGTCTCCTTGCAGCCCCTTCCCACCCACAGTGCACCCAGCTCAGGCCTCAACTCCTTGCTGGAGCCCTCCCTTCCCTCGGGGGCCCCACTCGAGAGCCCCTCCCCTTCTGGGGCTCCAGGCCCCCAGCTCTAGCCTAGATGCTAAGGTCGGGCAAATGGTGCTGGAAACACTAGACAGATAAACTCGGGCCTGGGCACTGCCTGCCTGGGGAGGACCTGGGGCCCAGGGAGGGTGTCGCTCTGGGGGGCTGGGTCAGGAGTGGGGCTGCAGCTGCTAGATCTCCAGGCAGGGGGCGGCTCTCTCGGCTCAGACCTCAGGCTCACTGTCTCCTGTGGCGGAAGGCAGCCTGTGGGGGCCCTAGGAGCAGAGCTTCGGGATCCACCCAGGAGCACTGCCTTCGTGACGTGAGTCTGCACCTCACAGACCTGGGGAGTAAGTTCACGTCGCCCCTGAGTTCCCAGGGTCAGGGGAGCAGAGCTTCGGGGTCCACCCAGGAGCGGCTGCCTTCATGACGTGAGTCTGCACCTTTCAGACCTGGGGTGTAAGCTCATGCTGTCCCTGCGTTCCCTGGGGTCAAGGTCTGCCGCGGGGGCCTTGGCGGGCACCCCGGAGCTCCCCGCCTGGCTTCTGCGGGCTCCACTAGCTCCAGGCCCCGCCCAAGCCTCCTCTTCCTTCCAAGCTAAATCAGATTGCCACAGCTTTTCCTCGTGGGATGAAGAAGCAGCCTCTGAAACCAGGACACACAGCAGCCTGTCTCCAGGGGGAGCTGGCTCATTAATTGCTCCTAAATTGGACAGAAGCGTGGTGAGACTTCAGGGGAGCCCCTTCTGAGAACCGAGGCCTCGAATTGCAGCCCGAGATGGCCCGCCTCCTGGCCTAGGCTTCCCCCCTCCCCCACTGCCTGCTCCCCACAGACCTGGCCGCTTCCAAAAACATCTGGGGGAGAAGAGTGTGCTGCAGAGGGTTCTGTGAAAGTCAGGGGCAGGGGCATCAGGCTGGTCCAGGGCTGGGCCTGGTGGGAACAGCGAAGCCTCCTCTCTGAGGGCAGGGTGGGTGGGCAGGCACTGCTGCAGGGCACAGGCCAGGCGGGCAAGGGGCCGGCTGGGACCAGGGCAGGGCTGGCAAGCAGGTGGGCTTGTGGCCAGGGCTGGCTGGGACCAGGGCAGGGCTGGCAAGCAGGTGGGCTTGTGGCCAGGGCTGGCTGGGCGCCCCAGAGCTGACGGAGGTGCTCAGGAGCCCAGCACAGCTGGGGGCGCCGGAGTTTGGGGCAGGGCGGGGGCAGGGCTAGGGGTGGGGGTGGGCGGTCTGACCCCTTTCCTGAGGGCTGGCGCTGACGGTGGCCACTCCCTCCATTCCCGGCCAGCCAGCGTCTGGGAACCTCCGCAGGCCTGCTGGAGATGGAGCCAGGACCCCTGCCGGCTGGGCTCCAGGCCTGGGAAGAACTGGCCCTGCTGGCCTCTATCCCCTCGTCAGCCTGAGCTTGCCGGCGAGAGCAGTGCATGAGCTGACTTGTGCTCAGGGACCCCCTTCCCTGAGCCCCCCACCCCCCGCCTCCCCCTGCCCAGCTCCCAGGCCCCAGCACGCAAGGACCGGAAGTGGGGCCTCTCCCCACCTGGAGACCCCTGATCAGGAGGAGAGGACGCTCTCCTGATGGAGGACCACAGCCTGGCTGGCCCTGGCGAGGGGCAGGGTCCCCTCCGCCAAGCTTCTGGCCAGCTCACCCTCCTTGTGCATCTGAGCCTGGATCACCGCCGGCCCGTGGGGCTGAGGGTGGGGGGTCTCCCTCCCAGGCCCCCCAGCCCCAGACAGCAGCTCTGGATTCAAACTGAGCTTGTCTGAATGCCGCCCCCACCCCCTCCCGAGGCCCGGAGCCGGAGCCCCCCTCCTGCCCCCATCGCAGGCCCCACAAGCTGGAGGTGGAGACCAGGCCAGCAGACACCCTAGCTGATGGGCCCCATGGCCCCCCAGGCCAGCACCAGACTGGTCAGGCCTGGCCGCTCCAGCAGTGGAGGCCGCCTCGCCCCGCCCACAGGCCCTGGACGAGCTGCCCGCGTGTGGGGCCAGCGCCTCATGTTTTCTGGCCTCGATGAAAACCAGCTTGTTCTGTCCAAGCCTGGACCCGGCCCCGGCTTCCGGAAAGGTCGAGCCAGCCAGAGTCTCAAGCTTGGCTCTGGGATGGCCCGACCGCTCCAGCATTCCAGAGTCTCTGTGCTACTCGCCTGCCCGGCCTGCGGGGGTGGGGTGGGGGACCTCTGAGTGCCAGCTGACCCCCAGGCCGCTGTGGGTCTGGGCTGGGTGAAGGGAAATTGAAGCCCCGGGGTCGTCACTTCCCCTGGCGGTCAGGCCGGCCCCGAGCCCTCGGGTCTGTGGGCTCACGGCTTCAGACAGGCCCACTTGGTGTCCAGGGGCCTGGGTTTCGTGGGGCCACTTCCCCCGGATGGCAGGAGGACTGCGATGGGACGGGGGTGGGGGTGGAGCCCTCCCCGCAGGGCACCAGAGCTCCCAGGGCAGCTGGCCCTGGGCTGGGGAGGGCAGAGCCAGGCCTGGTTCCCAGCAGGCCAGCTGGTTTTCTTCTCTGGCTGGAGTCCACGGAGGGCCTGTGCCTGCCACGACCTGGAGGGAAGCCTCCAGACTGCCCTGCAGGCTGAGCCACCCGCCCGCGGCCAGGCGGGAGGAGGGAGCTGAGACCCATGCGGGGACCCAGCTGCTTGCTGCAGGGAGCGGGCTCTGTGCTGACCTCGCAGAACGCCCGTCCTTCCGCTGTGAGACGGAAGCCACAGCCTGGCACCTCCGGAGCAGTCACAGGGCCGAGGGGGCTGGCAGTGGCCTGAGGACCACACGGCCAGGGCTGAGCTGGGCCCCCACCCGGCCCGGAGCGGCCACGCTCTTTGCTCCTGAGCCGGACTAGAGCCCGCGCTGGCCCCGCTGGGGCCTTCTCTTCAAGCCCCTCCTGGTGTCGCTCAGGATCCGGCTGAGACCTTCCGGACACAGCGCCCCAGGGCCAGGGGGCCCCACTGGAGCCCTGCGTGGAGGCAGCCCTGAGGCAAGGGCCGTGCGGAAAGCCCTGCTCGCTCCCAGACTGTGGGCGCCTCCTGGAAATACATACCAAGTGCTTCCAGAAACGGTCACTCATGGCCTGCCGCGTTGGTAACCAAGGCTGTCTGTCTCCTGCCTTGGAGACAACCCCAAGTGGCCGCCTTAGCCCTGGGGTGAAGGCTGGGGCAGGGGCCCGGGGGAGAGGCCAGGGCGGGGACTCCTCTCCCAGAAGCCGCTCCTGTTCCAGGCCCCCGGTCTTCCCGGGACTCAGCCCCACTCCAGGGCGGGGTCTGCCCCCTGCTGTCTCTTGGCCCAGAAGGACACAGCTGTCCAAGCTCCCCCTGCCCCAAGCTGGGCCTGGGAGAGGGCCACTCTGGCCGTACTGAGGGAAGCGCCCCGGCACGCAGGCACGATGCTCGATCCCCAGTTGAGGGGTCACCCTGGGGTCGAGGCCCCATGTCCCCCATGCCAGAGGGTCCTGCAGATGGACTGCGGGCTCTGCCATGGGCCCAGGTGGCCGGCCAGCTCCCCGTCCTCTGAGCACTAGACAGGCGGGGGCAGGGCCCTGGGCAGCCTCTGATCTTGTCTGATCAGACCCTTCAGGGGCATTCACACTAGGCCAGGAGGGTCCGCCTGGCTTTGGGTCACAGGGCTGCTGTGATGGCCGGGGTGTGGGTGGAAAGAAAGACCCTCCCCATCCAGCCACTGTGGGCCGAGGTGATGTGGCCTCAACCGCCGAGCTGGAGGCTCGCTGAGGCCAGGATGAGGCCATGCCCAGGGCAGGGGCCGCCTGGGGGACACTCGGGACAAGTCGGGGGCGATGCCTGGAGAGACGTTCGCCTGATGATGGAATGGTCTGGCAGGGGGTCTGCGGCCCAGGCGTCCTGGGTTTGGGCTCAGGGCACGCTCTGGGGGTGGGGTTCGATGACGGGGTATCACCCATCAGGCTGCATACTCGTGCTGCCATCCAGCCCCACGAGTGCCTGGCCCAGGCCGGCCTGTTGCCTCAGCCCCTCCCCGCAGCCCAGCGCCCTCCCCTAGGACCCTCCATCCCAGTGCCCCAGATTCTGCTGCTGGAAATACACTCAATTAAATCGGAAGGCCTGAGGGCCACCTGGAGAGCCAAGCCTGTTACACAACCTCATCTCGCGGCTGGCAAGACACACGTGCCGCTTCCATGGAGCATCATCCTGGGGGGTGGCGAGGAGGGGCTCCCGGATGTGGGGGTCCGTCCCGGGCCCCCTCCCGGCTGGAAGGCGGGCGGCGTGACTTTGCTGGGAAGCTTGGCTTTCTGTGGGGAGCCCCCTACCGGGCCATGCTCGGCAGAAGGTGGCCTGACTGACTGTGGCCAGGCTGAGCCCCTAGGGAGCCGTGGTGCTGAGCAGAGGGGTGCTGACTGTGCGGGGAGGGCGCTCCTGGAGCCCCAAGATCGGGGAGAGGGGCCACAGCCCCCCGTGAAGCTCCCCAGGAGGGGAGCCCTGGAGGCTGGTGGAGGCACAGACGGGGGCCAGTGGGGCAGCCCCAGGGGTCTGAGCCCCCTCCCGATGAGGCCGCAAGCTGGTCAGCCTGTAGGGCACTCGAACAGCACCCCACCCCACGCAGACAAGCGGAGGCTCTAAAGCTCTCTGTGGTCAGCAGTGAAGTGATCCGCACCGGGCAGGGCCCACATGAGAGCAGGGGAACGCGGGCAGGGGGCGCGGGGGCCAGGAGGGCTGCCTGGGGACTCCCTGGCCACGGGCTCCCGGGGACGGGGCCACAGCAGCAGCTCTGATCTGTCCGGGGCGGGCTCTCTGGGCCCCCTCCCCTCCTCCAGCAGTGACTGGGAGTAGCCAGGGCAGAGGCTCCCAGGCCCCATCACAGCCAGGAGGCCCAGGCTGAGCAGGCGCCCACCGCAGGCACCTGGAGGCTTCTGAGCGGGCCACAGTCCAGGGGAGCCCCGCCGGACGCTGCCCCGTGGCCCCGCCTGCCCCCTGCAGCCCTTCTGGGGCAGGCTGCACTCAAGGGGAGCCCCGCCGGACCCTGCCCCGTGGCCCCGCCTGCCCCCTGCAGCCCTTCCTTTGCTGAGGAGCCACAAGGTGAGGACTCGGTGGCTCTGGCATCTGCTCTCCGGCAAAACCACGTGGGCAGCCTCTTCCAGGGGTGGAGCTGATTCGTCTACCGTGAAAGGCAGGTGTCACCTGCATGCCAGGAGCTGGACGGCCTGTGGCGACCGCGTGAGCCGCGGCCTCCAAGCCTGTCCCCAGGACTCCTCCCCGCCAGGTCGAGGCCTGCCCAAGCTTGGGCAGGGTCCCTGTCACCACCCAGCACTTGCCCTGCCAGGGACACTGCTATGTGAAACAGGCGTGGTCAGGCCTCGACAGGGATGTGACCAGTGTGGCCAGGAGTGCAGGGGCCACGGGGCAGCAGGGCTGGCTGCAGGCGGGGCCCGGCGGAGGGGGAGACGTGCAGAAAAAGACCAGACCCGGCACAGGAGGGACAGCAGGACCGTCACGGGAGAGGACGGGGCAGAGCAAAGGCCCTGGGGCAGGCTCGTGGCGGGAGCGGGAATGAACAGGGCCCGTGAGCGAGGCCGCTGGAGGGGGCAGGCCTGGGGAGGTGGGGGGGCCCTGCAGGCACCCCCCCCAGCAGGCCCAGCTGGGCAGGTGTTTGGTGTAGGCAGGTGGGGAGGTGGGGGGTCCCTGCAGGCGACACCCCCAGCAGGCCCACTGGGCAGGTGTTTGGAACAGGTAGGTGGGGGGCAGGAGGCAAACCTGGCTTCTGGGAGTTGGCTTTCAGCGCCCTTTCTGCGCTGGTGGGATTGCCAAGGTTGTCTCCACGGGAAACTGCTTATTTGTTTAGGAAAATATGTTAATGAACCTTTCATTTCTGAAAGGAAAATTCCAGGGCTCAGTCTGGACCCAGAATCAAAACAGAATCAAATTGCACCCCCCCCACCAAGAAGGAGGGAGGTGCTCTGGAGTGAAGCTGTTCGGTGCCCTCCCCTTCTGTGGAGGGGGGAGGGGGGTGGGGGGCAGGGAGGGGCGGGGAGAGGGACTGGCCGGAGGTAAGGACGGAAGGACTAGTTTCCATTTAATTTCGCAGATGGCCTGGGAGCTTAAGTACTTTCACTTTAGACACTTGAATTATTTTATGTAAATTGTTTTATCCTAGTTTTTCCCCATTTTCCATTGGGATATTTGTCTTTTTTATTACTTTTGGAATTCATCTGTTGCAAATATATTTTTCTTATTTGTCACTTGATTTTTAATTTATTAAAGATATGTGTACATAGAAAAATGTTAGAATTCTCTACAATCAAATTTATCTGTATTTTCCTCTCATGATTCTTCTTTGGGTTAGTACTTAGAAAGTTCTTATCAAATTTAAAATTAGTGCAACACCTCCACATGCCTTTTAAATTCATAGCATGATTTTATTTTTTAATTGCTTCTGTAATCCTTCTGGAATTTAATTTATGTGGATACTTGGTTAGAGATACAACCTGGCTTTTGTCTCTGGAGATTCAACCAAGTGTCCTGACAACGCTTGTTAAACATTCACTAACCAACAGTCAGAGCTCTCGTGGTTGGTCTGGTACTTTGACTAAGGCTTAATCAAGGTGGTCACTCAGAGGCGCAGAGGGTTTAAGGGAACAGAGAGGACTGAGGCTTGTCCAGGAGCCTGGAGCCCGGCATCCTAGGCCCAAAGCTTCATGGAGGGGTGCCCCACCGGTCAGGGAGAGACACGGCTTCCTGAGCAAGCTGGCCCAGCTGGTCAGGAAAGAATTTCCTGGCCTCCCCGCCCTCTCCCACTCCCCCAATGCTGGGCAGCAAAGTTCTCCAAGGAGGAGGGAAATTCTTGCAGTTCCATCGCTGGGTGAGGGCTGGCGGGCAGAAAGGGAAGCCCCTCAGCCCCTCCCCCAGGCAGTCTCCAGAGCCCACCTCTCCTCTTGCAGCCCTAGGGGGAGACCTAGGGCAGGCAGGCAGGGAGCAGCCCTGGCCTAACTCCAGCCGCTGTCAGCCTCGCCCAGCCCTGTCTCCACTGGCCACACCGGCCCAGCCCTGGGTCTGGCAGGCTTCTCTGGTGCTCAGATGGTAGAGAATCCACCTGCAGTACTGGAGACCTGGGTTCGATCCCTGGGTGGGGAAGATGCCCTGGAGGAGGGCATGACAACCGACTCCCATACCCTGAGGATCCCATGGACTGAGGAACCTGGCAGGCTAGAGTCACAGAGTCACAGTCAGACAGGACTGAACTGACTGAGCGCAGACACAAAGGGAAGAGAGTGGCTGGGGCAGGAGCAGAGTGCAGACAGAAAAGACCCAGAATGTTCAGCGCTCATGAGACACAGCAACCCATGAGGTTCTGCAAGCCTCAAGCAGAGAAATCAAAGCAATGAAAAATAAGGAGATTACCAACTCCAGGAAAATAAAAAGTTGTATAACAAAGGGAACACAAGCAAACCACATTTCCGGCTTGAGTCTAAATGCCGTTGACCTAATCTAATAACATAGCCATCAGTTTTGATTTAATAAAAAAGTATGATATATCCCATAAAAATAGGGGAAGAGAAAGAAGTTGATGGGTCTGTGTAGTGGGGTGGAGGCAATGGAAGAGAGTTTACCTTCATCATCCAAACCAGGAAGACTGTGTGTGTGTGTGTGTGTGTGTGTGTGTGTGAGTCGCTCAGTCATGTCTGACTATTTGTGACCCCATGAACCACAGCCCGCCAGGTTCTTCTGTCCATGGAATTCTCCAGGCAAGAATACTGGAGTGGGTTGCCATGCCCTTTTCCAGGGGATCTTCCCAACCTGACCCACGGATCGGACCCAGGTCTCCGGCACTGCAGGCAGATTCTTTACCACCTGAGCCACGGGGGATCTTAAAGCACCTAAAACAGACATCAAGCCACGGTGGGATAAGTGTGCTGTTTAGAAACGGATTAGTAAGCACCAGGAGGACTTTCTAAAGAAAGCTGAAAGCGGTGACTTCACAAGAGCAGGAAGTAAAGTAAGAGCGGTTGGCATTATGCTGTAAACCCCAGACAGCTGTGAGTTTTAAAGTCAAAATGTGTATTACTTTGATTAAAATTAAGGTTAACGACGAATGTTCACTGGCAGGTCAATGGATAAAGACGTGGTACCTATATACAATGGAATACTCCTCAGCCACAGAAAGAATGAAATAGTGCCGTCTGTAGCAGCGTGGACTGACCTGGAGATTATCACACAGATGAAGTCAGACAAAGAAAGGCAAACCCCACCTGCCATCACTGACGTGTGGCATCTAAGCTATGACACACATGAGCTCATCCTCACAAACACAGATCAGACTTGGGGTTACGGTGGGAGGGGCTTGAGGAGGGAAGCGCTGTGGTTTTAGGGTGAGGAGGTGCAGACTGTTTTACAGAGAATGGGTAGACAGCAAGATCCTAGTGCATAGCACAGGGAACTATATCCAGTGTTCTTTGATAAGCCATAATAGAAAAGAATGTATAAATATGTAAGCAGAAATCAACACATCATAAGTCAATTATACTTTAATAAAATACTTTTTAAAAAATTTAGGTTAATGAATATTATCAATGTTTTTGTAGTGTCTATTGATAATCAAATTATCATGTTTCTAATGATTAAATTATTGATACAATTTAGATTGTATAATTTTAACTCATTCTTGCCTAGAAAGGATAAAATTAATGCGCTTAATGTATGGTTGATTTAAGATGGTGGCAACTTAATTTGCTAAGAGTTTATTTGGAATGCTTATATTTGCATTCATGATTGAGACTGTATCAAAAGGGTTTTCTTCTAATGCTGGCTGTGCTGAACCAGCACTTAGGGTTGAATCACTGCCGTGGTTCAGTTGTCAAGTCGTGTCCGACTCTTCGAGACCCCATGGGCTGCAGCACGCCAGGCTTCCCTGTCCCTCACCATCTCCTGGAGTTTGCGCCAAGTTCACGTCCACTGAGTCGGTGATGCCATCCAACCGTCTCATCCTCTGTCGTCCCCTTCTCCTCTTGCCCTCAATCTTTCCCAGCATCAGGGTCTTTTCAAATGAGTCAGTTCTTTGCATCAGGTGGCCAAAGGATTGGAGCTTCAGCTTCAGCATCAGTCCTTCCAATGAGTATTCAGGGTTGATTTCCTTTAAGATTGACTCATTTGATCAAGTGGGATAAAATTAATTGGGAAGTTTTCTAGATTTCTCATTAATCAGTTGACATATATATATATATACACATATATGTATACACACACACACACACACACATATGCCCTGGAGAAGGAAATGGCAGCCCACTTCAGTATTCTCACCGGGAAAATCGCATGGACAGAGGAGCCCGGTGGGCTGCAGCCCATGCTGCCACAAGAGTCGGACAAGACGGAGCCACTGAACCACCGAACAGCATTGAAATCTCTGTTCCTTAAATTCTGAAGGGTTGTTGTCCGTCACGCAGGCGTGTCTGACTCTCTGCGAGCCCGTGGACTGCAGCACGCCAGGCTCTCCTGTCCTTCACTGTCTCCCGGAGCTTGCGCAACTCACGTCCATCAAGGCGGCAATGCCATCCAGTCGCCTCATCCTGCCGCCCCCTTCTCCTCTTGTCCTCAGTCTTTCCAGCATCAGGGGCTTTTCCAGTGAGTCAGCTCTTCGCATCCGGTGGCCAGCGTACTGGAGCTTCAGCTTCAGCATCAGTCCTTCCAGTGAATATTCAGGGTTGATTTCCTTTAGGATAGACTGGCTTGACCTCCTTGCTATTCAAGGGACTCTCAAGAGTCTTCTCCAACACCACAGTTCTAAGGCATCAGTTCTTCAGTGCTCAGCCTTTTTTACTGTCCAGCTCTCACATCTGTACATGACTTCTGGAAAAACCATCACTTTGACTAGATGGACCTCTGTCAGCAAAATAATGTCTCTGGTTTTTAAAATACTGTCTAGGTTTGTCACTGCTTTCTTCTAGGGAGCAAGCATTTTTTTTAGTTTCGTGGCTTTGGTCACTATCCACAGTCACTTTGGAGCCCAAGAAAATAAAGTCTGTCACTGTTTCCATTGTTTTCCCATCTATTTGCCTTGAAGTGATGGGACTGGATAATTCACCCATAAAATTGTATTGGCCTGGCACCTCTGTGAATAATTCTTTGGCAGTCCTTTCAGTTTAGGCCATGGTTACTTACTCATCTATTACAGTGTTCAAGTTTCCTCATGACACAATTTTGGAAAAGCACATTTTCCTAGAAAATCAGCCCCTTCTTTGAGATGTGCAAACACTGTAATAGTGTTATGCATGACTTCACTTATTATTTGTATGCTACTGTGTAATTTTTTAAGAATTGTTTTTGACATTTAATTTTGCTTTGTAACCAAATACAAATACTTAGACTAATTCCATGTGTAATTGATTTAAAAGCTCACTACAAATTTTCACAATTTCAGGACATCCTCCTCTCTGCACTCTTGGTCCAGCGTCCTGTCTTGGGGCAGGAGGGGGACGCAGCCATCTGCCTGTCTGATTCCCTCCACTCCAGGTGGCTCTCAGGCCTCTGCTCACGTGCTGGCCGCGACCCCGTCGGTCTCCCTGAACTTACGGCAGCTGCTCTCCTTTTAAAACACACCTCGTTCCTCTCTGGTATCCTCAGTACGTTTATTCTTGATCTTTGACGAAAGCACAAAGCAAACAGTCAGATATATATTCTTCTCTACTAGAAAATATTTTGCAAACTGTGTTTTCCATTTTCACCTTGGTTGCAACATTCTCCATCTGTCAGGATGGAGGACTTTTTTTAAAGGCCCAAGTGGGTTTTTTGGGTGTGGGCACACGGGTGCATGTGGATACACATGTGCACACACGTGTGGGCTGTCCCTGTGCACGCACGTGTGCACAAGCGTGAACCCAAGTGTGTGTATGATGTGAAGGCACTCGGGCAGGTGAGTGTGTGTGCATGACCGTGTGTCCGCGTGCTTGGTGTGCTTGCGTGTGCTTGCATATGTGAGTGTGTATGAGTGTGTGGGTGTGTGTTTGTGTGCCGTGTGTTTATATTTGTGTATCTGTGTGTGTGCGTGTGTACTACGCCAGCGTGCTTCATGTCTGTCACGCTGGAGTGGCCAGAGGCCACCTGATGAAGGGAGATGCCGGTGGGCGGAAGCTGCGGTGCGTGGTGGCCCTGGCCACCTGCCGTCTGCCGGCCCCGCACCTCACGCGGAGGTTGCTGGCCGTCGTCCCCCTTGAGAACTGGATCCTGAGGGCCCCGGCAGCTAGGGCTTGAGCACCGCGGCCCCGGGATTAGTGGCGTCCATCACAGACCGCAGATCCAAGGAAAAGCACCCCAGGGCTGCCTCCAGGAGGGCCGCGTCTGGGAAGCCCCAGGCCCAGAAAGGGCACGGGCAGGCGGCCCAGGACCCCAGCCGCTGCCTGCCATCCAGAGGGAGCACGCGTCCAGCGCCCCCCTGTGGTCTCCGGGGTGTGTGAGAGTCCCCACCCCTCCTCGCAGCATTTCGGCAGAGCAACATCCACCAGCATCACCCTTTGCTTCTGTCCCCGCCCGCCCGCCGCCCACGTGTTCCCAGGCCCCGCCCACGAGTTCCCAGGCCCCGCAGCCACAGCAGGGGGGCCGCCTCCAGGGGGGCTGTGGAGAGGCTCTCCTCCCCCAGGGCCCTGGGGACAGGCGGGCCTCCGCCCCTGGGCGCGCCCCAGGACCCATCTCTTTCTCCAACAAGCACCCTACCTGCCCTCACCCCTGACGACACCAGCGCCCACCCTCCCCACCCCGCAGCCTTCCAGAAAACCAGGCCACTCAGATCCCCCGGCCCTGGGGCTCCATTTCCTGCCCCCTCCCCACCCCCACCTGGAGACCCCTCCTCCTGGCCCCAGGGTCTCCGGCCTCCTCCCCTCAGCCTGACACACAGCAGGGCCTGTCCGTGGTGCTCCGGTAACCAGACGGCCGCCCGCCTGTGTCCCTCACCGTCCTGCATGTGGGGTGACCTGCTCCCCCTGAGATGACCTGGGAGACCCCGGCCCTGTCCAGAGCCCAAGGCCTCTGAGAGATCAAGCCCAGGGGATCCGAAAAGAGTAGGAGCGACCTGTTTCCTGGATGACTTCCGGGGGGGCCCCTCGGTGGGCACCGAGGATGCTGGCAGGCCGTGTGGCAGGGCCAAGTCCAAGACGTGCTGATTCACTAACGAGCGGGCCCGGTGGCCCTAATCCACCAGCTTCTTGCTCAGAGGCGGCCTGGGGCTGAGGGCACTGATGGCCAGCCTGGTAATTCCTGCAAAGCCACCAGCGGCCCCCTCCCCGGCCACCACACGCTGTCCAGATGGACAGGTCTATTTTTAGGCCTGGAGCGCATGCCAGGGTGGGAAGACGCCTCCTGCTGGAGCGGCCGCCAGGGCCTGGGGCCGTCCCTGCTTCCGCAGCAGGTGGAGACGCACCTGTCGGGCTTCCCGTGGCCTCCACGGTCTGGAGAGTGGGTCTCAGGACTGCAGCCGCAGAGCTGTGGACCAGCTGCGGCCAGATGGGGAGGGGCCCAGCCAGGGAGTCTGCACGGAAAGCAGGTACCCTGTAACGTGCCCCCGTCCCCATGTCCCCAAGGCCAGCAGGAGAGGCTCCTGGGAGGCTCTGCCAGGCTGGCTCGGGGTGCAGACGGACAGGGGTACTGGGGGCCTGGGCTTCTGCCCGCGGGGAGGACTGGGGAAGCTGAGCCCCATAACCTGCCTCTGTGTGGAGAGGCCTCCAGGCCCACGGTGCCTGTCCAGCCCTGGGCAGGGGGCTAAGGAAGGAGGGGACAGGTCAGCTCGGGGCCTCCTTCTGCCGAGCAAGGCCACTGAGCGGCTCTGAGCCTGGGGAGGCCTCCTATCCCAGGTCACTGGGCAATTTCTCAGTCTTCTCCATCTCTACGGGGGCGCAGAGGCAGGGCGTGCCCGGTGGTGGCAGGGGTCTGGAGGCCGGCAGCAAGCTCAGAGGCTCTGGAAACCCACCCTCCAGATGCCGGGTCTCCTCGCAGGTGGGGGCCAGAGGCTGGCTGGCCTGGGGCGTTAGGGGCACGGGACAGCGCTGCTGCAGACCATCCAGCCCCGACTGAAGAAGCCACAGGAGGCTCCCAGCCGCCCGACTCCACCGGCCCACCGGCGCCTCCGGGCGCCGCACCCCAGGCCCCCAGGCCCCCAGGCCCCCAGGCCCCCATTTGTTGGCTGTGGTCTCCTCCTACCCACCCCCAACCCGCCCAAGTCCGGGCTGGGTCCCCGCCCTAGATCAGCACAGATGAGCACAGCGCCGGCCCCCCAGGGACCGGGCGGAGCGAAGCAGCGTCAGAAAGCAGAGCGGCCTGGAGCCCCGGGCTCACCCTCACTCCGGAACTCGCTCCGGGGAGGCGCGAGCGGCGGGGGCGGGGCAGGAGGCCCCTCGGCACAAAGCGGCAGTGACTCCTCCAACTAGAAGCCCAGCCCCCGCGGATGGTGCCGAAAGACTCCGACCCACCGGGCATCCCTGCCCCGCCCCCGGGCGAGCCGGGCCGGGCCGGTGGGCTGGGGCCTCCCGGGCTGTGGAGGCGGTTGCGGAGCCGGGGTTGAGGGTGGGGCTCGAGTCTCGGGCAGTCGCCCCGCCTCGCACCCCCGGGAGGAAGAGGCCCCGACCCTGAGCAAGTGGGGACCGGGGCGGAGAACAGGAGGCCCTCCCCACGGGGACGCCCGCCCTGGGGTGGCACAGGGGGCCGGAGCCGGGCAGGGCGGGGAGGGGCTGGGCCTGGCCCCGGCGCCGGTGGGGAGGCGGGGTCCGTCCCGCGCTCCGGCCCCGCCTGCAGGCTTCGCTGCCCAGTGAGAGTGGACACCCCCCCACCCCCGCCGTCGGGCACCCGGACCCCAGAGCGACCCTCCAGGCCCCAGTGCACACGGAACGGGCTCGCCACAACACGGAGCACACCGATTTCCGTGAAATGACCCCTTACGAGGCGCGCTTTCGGATCATAACACAATGAACCAGAAGCGAAAACAATGCTTAGAAGATACTCTTTAATGATTTCAAATTGTGAAAATAATCTTTCAGAATCTCCGTTCATTTGAAAAATAAAACACTTACGAACGAGGCCTGAGTCAAAGCACGAAGCGTCCGGAAAGGAAACAGAAGCGGACTGTGATGGAGACCCTGCGTGCTGCGCGCCGTGGGACACGGCCAGGTGGGGCTCAGGGGGAGCTCTGTCGCCTTCGAAGAAGAAAAGAAAGAAGAAAATAAGCAAGTGTCCAAGTTAAATCAGAAAAACAATAAGGGCTAAATTAATAAAAGGAGGAGGAAAACGCAGAGATTAATACAACCAAATGACAGACAACAGAAATGATTGCGATAGGAAATGAGAGCCGGAGAATCGAGGACGAAAGCTGGTCGGTGGCCGGGAAGAGGA
>NW_024070198.1:49620805-49636384 GCF_014754425.2 Oryx dammah
GGGGAGGGGGGGCGGTGGAGGGGTTCCGAATGAGCGATAAGGACAAATTAACATTCGAATGTAAAGGGGAAACCGTCTCACACAGAGGCTTTAAAAGATAAAAATGTCATGAGCCGCTCAGTTTGAAATCTTATTCCAACTGAACAAATTCCCAGGAAATTATGACTTAAAAAAATTGATTCAAGAGGAAAGAGAAGACCAAACGTTTCTATGACATTTAAGGACATTTGACCATTAGCTGAAAATTGTCCTGCAAGATAACTCACTTCTGGGATTATTCAGATATATTCTACCAAATTTCCAAGGAATGATTTTTTCAGTTTTCTATGAAGCGAGAAACCTCCCCGGATTATTTTGGAGCCAGCACAACTTTTAAAACAAAACCAGACAAGAACAGCACCAGAAGCACATTTTAGTCCAGTCTCTTAAGAAAGGACATAAAAATCCTAAACACATTATTAGCAAACTTCACCCTGTAAACTGTATATTTTTTAAAAGGGATGACACTCATGATCAAGTTGGGTTTATCCCAGGAATGTGAGGGTGTGAAATAATACGAAATATTATCTTAGATGAAAATACCTGATAGTTTTCCTGACGTTGTCATAAGGCAGACATTATGACATAAAAAGGTCAGATTTAGGCCAGACATAAAAAGATTAACCATAGAAGAAAATATTTCCGAAAGTGACTGTATTAGAATCCAAAACCTCCATTCACTAGGAAGCACCATGTGGAAACGCAAGCCACTCACCAGAGGAAGGTGTTTGCTGTTTCCAGTTTTATTGAAATATAATTGACATATGACATTGTTCAAATGTAAGATGTATAACATAGTGATTTAATATGTGGACATATTGTGAAGTCATAGCCACAAGTTCAATTCCATCACCTCACCTGTGTGTGTGAGTCGCTCAGTCGTGTCTGACTCTTTGCAGCCCCACGGACGGCAGCCTGCTAGGCTCCTCTGTCCATGGGATTCTCCAGGCAAGAATATTGGAGTGGGTTGCCATTCCCTTCTCCAGGGGATCTTCCTGATGCAGGGATCGAACCTACCTCTCCTGCATTGCAGGCAGATGCTTTACTTTCTGAGCCACCAGGGAAACCAGCTAGGGTAAAATAAAAGGGCTCAATACTAAAGTAACTGAATGCCGAAGTATTAGAAAGCAGACAAATGGCAGTTCATGATCACAAAGGCCTAGTGGGGAGAGGAGAAAAATTTTCCAATTAAGTAACTGAAGCAATTTCTGTATTTTCACCTCACATAGTTGCGAATATTTTTTCTTTGTGATGAGAACTTTTGAGACGTATCTACCCTCTTAGCAACTTTCAAATGTGCAGTGCGTGCCTGCGTGCTAAGTCGCTTTAGTCAAGTCTGACTCTTTGTGACACCATGGACTGCCGCCCGCCAGGCTGCTCTGTCCATGGGATTCTCCAGGCGAGAACACTGGAGCTGGTTGCCCTGTCCTCCTCCAGGGGATCTTCCTGACCCAGGGAGCAGATCTGTATCTCCTGAGTCTCCTGCACTGCAGGCGGATTCTTTACCTGCTGAGCCACTGGGAAAGCCCCATAAAGACACTTGCGACGTACAAGCGTACATTGCAAATGATGATTATCCAGCACTTTTCAAGGTACACTACAAACGTGTGTACACATACTTGAGAATCAAGGAAAAGCAAATGGCCCAGTATAAAGATGGGCGAAAGGCCTGAGCAGCTGAGAAGGAGCAGAGAGGGAGACAGTGATCCCAGACCACGAGGAGGGAGGGCCTTCATCACTGTCCTGCGGGAAATGCGAACAGCGAAAATCGGGAAGTCTGACCAGATGGAGTTGAAAGGCCCTGTTCCAAAAAGAGCTCCCCCAGAGCAGGGCTGGGTGTGCGTGCAGGCCTGGCCTGCTCAGGACGCATGTTGGTCTTCCAAAGGGTTTAATATTCACGCAGCTTTGACTCTGCAAAGTGACCCCTAGACAGACCCAGCTCCTTGGGCGCGAGGGCCGCCTTCCTCAGGCCCCTTCTCAGCAGGGCTCCCTGGCACCTCCTGTGCCAGCTGTCTCCATGCTTTCCCCCAGCCAGTGCTCCCGGGCCTCCCGTGTGTTTCCTCCGTCTCCCGCCTCCTCCAGGACGGCGGCGTGTGGGGCTGGGTGTTCTGCCACGCTCTGCAGTGCTCTGTGCCCAGGGCCGTGCCCGGCACATTCTAGACACCGGTAAGTATCAGGAGAATAAAGGAGTGAAGGTGTGGGTAGGGGGTGAACCGCCTATGGCAGGCACGCCTGCAGAATTTCAGGGCCCGGTGCTGTGTGGGCTGAGTCACCTCGATCACATGCGACTCCTTGTGAGCCCGTGGGCTGAGCCCTCCAGGCTCCTCTGTCTGTGGGATTTTCCAGGCAAGGATACTGGAGTGGGTTGCGTGCCCTCCTCCAGGGGATCTTCCCCATGCAGGGATTGAACCTGTGTCTCTTACGTCTCCCACCTTGGAACAGGCGGGTTCTTTACCCCTAGTGCCACCTGGCAAGCCCTTCAGGGCCTGGGCAAAGGGGTGACTGAGGCCCCTGTCACTAAGCCTAAGCCTTCGGCGCCGTACCTCATCCTCAGTGAGGGGCTTCCACGTCTCCTGCGGACAGGCCTCGGGCAGGAGCTCCTGTAGGCCCCCAGGAGCTCCTCAGGCCGTGGGGTGGCGGTGGGGTCCTGGGCTCCCTGCCTGTGTTCCAGAGGAGGGCCATGGCTGTGCATAGACGACTCCTCCGTGGGCTGGGGCAAAGTCTGAGGAGGGCAGAGTGGTCCTTCCAAAAGGGCGCCTTGGGCCCGCGAGGGACACTGGGTCCTGTGGGCTCTTACTGGCAGGCGAGCCTTACGTGGTGCCCTGGGGGCCTGAGGCTCTGCATTCTAACAAGCTCCCAGGTGACGCTGGCCCTCCTTGGAGGTCAGAGACCGCGGGCGCAGGGCTGGGGGCAGGTGGGATAGGGGACTGTGCGTGAGGGGCCTCATGTTCTGTCTCTAAGGAGAAGTGACAGCCCCTGAAGGCAGAGCTGCCAGCCTCTGAAAAGCTGCACTCGGTCAACAAATGGCTAAACGTGTTAGCGCGGCCTGGGAGGGGCCCCAGGGCCTGGACAGGCCAGCAGAGAATCCAGAATCAAATCAAGGAGCCCATTTAGTGCGGCAGGGCCGGTTTTGCAGCAGAGAGAATCGCATCAGAGGCCTGGAGCCCGGAGCCAACGAGATTACCGCTCAGGGTGGACTGAGCCGGCTGATGAGGGCACCTGGGCTCCCCTGCCCATCCAGAGGGCACGAGCTCCTGCTGGTGGGAACGTGCTGCTTCCTAAATGGGAGACACGGAGCCTGGTCCACTGATGCCCGATCCTCCTGGTCCTCCTCACACCATCCTCCCCAGGCTCCTCGGGCCCCCCGGCTGCCAGCCTGGAGGAGGGGGCACAGCCCAGCCGGAGGGGGGAGCACAGCCCGCCTGGAGGGGAGGAAAACAGCCCGCCTGGAGAAGGGGGCACAGCCCAGCTGGAGCGGGGAGCACAGCCCGTCTGGAGGAGGGAGCAGAGCCTGCCTGGAGGGGGGAGTGCAGCCCGCCTGGAGGAGGGAGCACAGCCCGCCTGGAGGAGGGGGGAGCGCAGCCCAGAGAGTCTCCTCGTGTCTGCGAGTGAGGGTCACCCCCGGGCCTTCTGGGCTGGACAGCTGAGAGCAGCAGGAGTGCACGCCCGCGTGGCCTCGTCACCTACACGCTTACACGTTGGTGCTTGTGGTCCACCTCACACGGATTAAACTGTGAGCCGCTGAGGCCTCTGACCTTCAACAGTGCCTGAAGGAGCTCAGGCGGAGAGCAGGAATGAGGGCCTGGGCACGGGCGGAGGCGGTGTGGAACTGGCAGAACAGGCCTTCGGACGGTGAGGTATGTTCAGGAGCCGACTTTATGAGCCCGATTCTTCTATCTCCTCCGATCTAGAAAAGCACTAGAGTCCTTCACGGTGACGACTGCTCCTCGTGACTCACAGAAGCATCATGAGACTGGCTGAAACCTGCAAGAATGTGAGCTTGGCTTTACGTGCCCCCCTTCACCAGGGCCACATTTGCACTGACCTTTGCCCCGCCTTTCCGGGGCAAGCTCTCAGTCTGAGGTGCTGTCTCCTGGGCTGCAGTCTCCATTTTGCCCCAGATAAAGCATAACTCCCAGCTCTCACATTGTGCGTTTTCAGTTAGTAGCCTCCGCCCCCTCAGTGGGGAGCAGACCCTTCTCTGCCCCCTCGCCACCCCCGTGCCGGCTCTGGGAGCAGCAGGGGCTGGGGGAGCTGGGCTGGGGTCCCTCTGTGGGGCTGTGGGCCTGCCCTCCACCCCCAGGGCGCCCAGGGTGGGCAGAAGCCACAGTCCTGGGTTTGCCCCAGGGCCCAGGCCTTGCATGTGTCCCTGGCCGTGTGTCTGCTCCCGCCCCAGTGCCCCCCACCTCCAGTGGGTGTCCCCTGCCGCTTCATGACAGCAACAGCGGCTGCTGGTCCGTCTTGTGCCTTCCGTGGACCCCTGCGCAGGGCCCGGCCGAGGTGGGCACAGTGGGAACAGGGCAGCTGCTCCCTGAGGGCCCCTGGGCTCCGTGGTCAGCTCCTGTTGGTGCCCAGGGCCTGCTGAAGTTTCTCGAGCCCACCCAGCAATGCCCACCCCCAACTAAGCAGGATACCCCCACCTCTACCCCAGGGCTGGGTCCCGGTGGCGTTAAGCCCATGGGGCACCCCCAGGTTCCGCACGTGACTTAGCAGGTCCCACTGGCCAAGTCTCACTGGGAACAGAGGCAGAAGCCGGCTCTCCTGTCCTGTTAGAACTGGCGGCTTGTGGCCTCCAGGCCCCCAGCCTCCCCTAGAGCCAGAGGCGGGGCTGGGGGGCTGGGGCCTGCTGCTTGGGGAGCAGCTCCAGCAGCTCACGGCCCTCCCACCCTCTGCTGCAGAAAGCCCTCCTCTGGCCAACGGGCCATGTTTTCAAGCCCATCTTGGGGCTGGACTATGTCCTGTCTTTGAACGGCTGAAACCCCTTCCCCTGCTGGTCATCAGGCCACTGCTTCCTTAAATGGGGTCATCTCTCAGTTGCCTTTATCTGCTTTTAGTTTTTTAATTGAAACGACTGGCTTTCAAAGGAATACCACTTTATGATAAAAATCTGGTCAATATGTTGTAGCCGCACGTCCGGGAAACAAACTCACTCAGAAGGACAATGCAGATAGTGGAGTGCAGTTTATTACACCGGCGCGCCCAAGGCAGAGTCTCCTCTTAGCCAAGGACCCCGACCAGCATTTGTGAAAATCTTTTATACCCCATGTGTATGTGTCTGAACCCACCACTCCAAATTCCTTGAGACTGACATAAACCAAGGAAAATACAATCCAACAAGCCCATCATTCACATGCTATGTGCTCATATGCTCAGTCTAACAATTAGCCAATAATCAATAACCCTGAGGTTACACTCCGATAGATACAGAAAAATTTATGGCTGTCTGGGGGAAGGGGTGATTAGTGTATGTTTTCTCTTAGGTGATGAGTAACCTACATACGATCTTCAAGGCTCCCCTGTCTGGAGGGGGTCTCATCCTTCTGTTGTTGTTTCCATAGGCACTAAACACAAGAGTTCAGAGTCCACTGGAGAGGTGGCCGAGCATGATCAGCATGAACAGGCCTAGGATGGAGTCTAGGCCCCGTGAATTCCTTTTTCAAATACATAAACCAGAAGGAGGAACACGCGCGCCCACAGCCCACGGGCAGTAATACGTGCTGTCACCCGAGGGGGACAGAGTGCACGGATGGCGCTGAACGCACCAGTTGCCAGCGCCTCCTTTGGTCGTGAAGGGGACGCACGCACATTCCAGAAGGCTGGACGCCACAGGAACGAGCCAAGCGGGAGCCCGGCGCTGCCCTGGAGCACCGGCTCAGCCCTACGAGCAGACGCGCCTCTCTGGGGTTGTCTCGGGGGCTCTGCTCCAGGTCAGCCTCTTGGCCAGATGAGTGTGAAAGTATCCACCATCCAGAACGGGGGAAGGCGAGGAGGAGCTGGGAGTCAGGAGCCCCTGGTCATGGCCTTCCATTCTCTGTGAGTGGAAATAAACGCACGCTTCAGCGAGAGGCTCCGTGGGGCAGGGCTGGTCCTTCCCAGCTCACAGCCTCTGCAGGAGCTGGGCCCTGGGCATAGCCTTGCCTTGGAGGGGGCCGTGGGCTCCTGCGGTGCTTCTGCCGCCAGGGTCTCAACCACGGGAAGGGTCCTGCCGGAGCTGGGACAGACAGGCTAGCCCTGAGCCCTGGGGTCCAAAGGCAGAGGGTGGGGGTGAGGGTGGGGGGTGAGATGCAGAAACACACCCACAGAACTGGGCCAGGCCAGGGGCGGGAGAGGGCGCTGAGCAGCCCGGCTCTGGCTGCAGAGTCTGGGGGCGCGGGGAACACGCTGTTTCATTTCTCATTTGGCTGAAGCCTGTCTTCAGGGCTGCTTGGACAGCGTTATGAACCTTATCACAATCCTTATCACTGCCCTTCCTATACTGACAAGTACAATACATGTGGTTCTGTCAATAATGAAAGGTATTGTTTTCTGCCTTGGGGATAGTGTAATAGCTTTGCTCGCATATTTGATGGGTGTGCTTGCCTGCATGGTCACTTCAGTCATGTCTGAGTCTCTGCGAGCCCACAGACTGCAGCCCGCCAGGCTCCTCTGTCCACGGGACTCTCCAGACAAGAACACTGGAGTGTGTTGCCATGCCCTCCTCCAAGGGATCTTCCCAACCCAGGGATCAAACCGCATCTCTTACGTCTCCTGCACCGGCAGGCAGGTTCTTTACCACTAGCACCACCTGTTTGATGGGCAGCGGCTTGGTATTTGCAGCGTGTTGAGGCCAAGTGGACTGGGAGTTGTTACCGCTGCTCTGCACAGTGTCCTCTCCAGGGGACACGGCAGGTATCCTCCACCAGCAGAGTGCCTGAACACCGCCTCCCGCTTCGCTGCTGACAGTGGGTTTGGCCCCTCAGATGCCGGACGCTTTGTCCCGGTCCTGCCCTTGGACTGACCGCCGGCCCTGGAAAGGTCCCTGGGTCTGCTCTTCACACGCAGGGTCTTCCTGGCTGAGCGTGCTTGTCCCCCGCCCCGCTGGCCCGCCCTCAGCACCGAAGTTTTCTGCTGAAGCCTCCTGACACGCTCCTGCTGCCTGTCTCTGAGCGCGGCTCTCTGGAGGGCGTCTCCCACCCCGGGTGGGGCTGGGCCTCCCACATCCTGCTGCGACTCTCAGTCTTCTTCTTGTCTTCTCATCTGCAGAATGGCGCTCCATCTCCTGTTTTACACTCTTTCCCTGTGGTCCCCTAAGACCCTCACTCTGCTAGGGGCTGGCCAGACCGCCGATGGCCCACCCCGAGGTGAGGGGGCCACAGAGCCTCCTCCCCCTTGGTACGGGCCCCCTGCTCCGCCTCCTTCCCACCGCAGGGCGCTGGGCTGTGACTCTCGCTCCCCCTCTCCCTCATCCCTGGTCCCCAGCTCCTGCCCAGCCTGTGGCTCCGTCAGATCCAGGCCTGTCAGCTGACCCTTCCCCGGGGCCCAGGCGGGCTTGGCGCTGCCTCTGCAGGGTGACCTGAAGCTCTTGACGGTACTGAGCCCTGATCTCTTCCTGCCAGCCATCAAGAGCCTCCCACACGAGCGTGTCAGTCTCAGAGCAGATGGCTGCTAGGCACCTCTGCGGAGACCGAGGCTCATCCACCTCAGGAAGCTGCCTTGGTCGGGGGGCCGGGCCTGTGCCAGGAGAAGGCTGGGCACAGAGCAGGGATGCCCACTGCTCGACATCTACTCTGCCCACCTCTTTTTGTTAAAATAAAACTCAGGTGCAGAAAACCACACCAGGAAGACACGCGGGTGAGTGAGTGTCAACTGGGCATCCTTGGAACAATAACCCCAGTCAAGGTAGGACTCAGCCGGCCACCCCCCAGGCCCAGGAAATGCCCTGCACCCCCAGGACCCCTGCCCCCCCAGGACCCCCGGCCCCGAGGACACACAGAGGGAGGCGTTCCGAGCACCGACCCTGGAACCTCGTGACGGGCTTGTGGTGTTTCCAGGACTTTGGGAATCGGGTGGTGGTTTGATTCAAGGGAGGCACTAAAGAAACCCACTCCTGGGGATTCGTGGACCTGGAGACCCAGGGAGGGGACACCTTTCGCGTCACCCCTCAATTGTTGCTTCTTCAGGAAGGCCATGCAGACCCACAGCCAGGTCACCTCCCCTCACCCCTTGGAGAGTCCCGTGCATTGGGGACAGGTCCTACAGTGGGGACAGGCCCTGTGGGGACACGCCCTGCACTGGGACACGCCCTGTGGGGACACGCCCTATGGGGACACGCCCTGCACTGGGACACGCCCTGCATTGGGGACATTCCTTATAGTGGGGATATTTCCTGCAGTGGAAACACACCCTGCGGGGACACACCCTGCCACGTGGGGACAGGCCTAGAGCTGATCCCATCTGGTTGGTCTGGTTTCTTAGGGTGTCTGTGAGCACCTTCACCCAGAGAAGCTGAGAGGGTCCGGCTGGGAGGAAGGTGCTCGGTCCTCCTGCCCTACCCAAGGCCAAACGCCATCTGGGGCCCATCTCCTCCACGACAGACAACCCGGGCTGGAGCAGGCACCCTCAGAGTGAGCTCTGTGGTGGGTCCAGGCCCCGGGTCAGCTCTGCTTTCCCACAGTCGCCCTTAGGAGCCGGGCAGGCCTGGGGAGCAGATGGCTGGAGCAGCAGACTGCCACTCAGGGAGCCTCGGCCCTCCGTGTGGGTGGGGAACCTGCCTGGATGCCCCCAGCGGGCCTGGCTGCCTCCTCCCAGCCCAGGGGCCCCTTGGGAACATGGGCTCCACCCTGGCCATGTCTGGCCCCACACACACCAGGGCCAGAGAGGGACCGCGGCCGGAACCCGAGAGCTCCTGGAGCTTGAGTTCTTGGAACTCGAACAAGGATGTACCAAGTGCACGCACGTCCTGGGTGCAGGGTCGGGGGTCTGTTCAGAGATGAAGTTAGAGGAAGTCTGCCATCCCAGCAACGTCCGGAGCTGGGGCTGCAGAGACCGTCAGTCGGGCTGTTTAGGGCAGGTGGTCCCCAAAGGGTAGGCGTTCCTTTTCTGGGTAATGAAATGTTCTGGAAAGGGGCCTGGTGACGGCTGTGCATACCTATGAGCACCGCGAAAGTGTCAGGCTGTAGGCTTCAGAGAGGTGAAGTGTGCGCGCTGTGGGTTACAGCCCTCAAAGCTGTTTTACTCATTTCTTTATTTTGAAGGCAGCATTCCAACAGAATTTTCTCAGCAGATGTTTCTAAGGGCTGGCACTGTGAGGACAGGATCCCAGGCCAAGACCCAGCCTTGGCGCCCGGGTACGGGGAGGCTGACCTGCTCCCCCGCGGCCTCACTGGCCTGGCCTTCCACTGAGGAGCCCGCCACGGACGGGTGGCCGCAGGGCGCTGGGCCCGCCTGGAGCAGGCCAGCCCCTGCTCCGCGCGTGCGGGCATCTGTGGACTCCGGGTGTGGACGGCACGAGCAGTCATGGAAATTTCCCACGATATTTAGGCCAAGATGACTCAAAGGCAAAGGAAACCTTTTTTTGGCTTCATCCCTCCTAAGGATGACTTAAAAGGGCCATTGTTAAGGATATGCAGAGATAACGGTTTCTATGACTCTCACTCAGAGTGAGCTTGTTCTCAGCCTCCACGTGAGGACTTGGGGGGAGTGTGTGTGCGTGTTTGGGGTGGCACTTATCTTTCATTGTTAAAAAGAGTCTTCAGTAATAATTCTGAGGGGTTTGATTTTCCTGCCAGGAAGGCCTGGAAGGTTCCAGAAAGCAGCCTCTCCCACGGCAGCACTTCAGACGCAGAGGGTGGGGGCTGCCTGTCTGTGTGCACCTCCGTGGGAGGGAGGCAGCTTCTGGCTGGACCTCCGGGGACGGGGGCTCCGAGACCGCAGGCCCTCCAAGTGGGCTCCAGCAGGAGCCTGCCAGCACCCCCTGGGGGTCCTCTTTGTGACCTTGGAGACCAGCCCTTCATTTCTCGGCCTCCCTTCCCGGGGTCACCCCATGGTCTGGGGGCCTTGGCTGGCCCTGCACACACTCCCCCTGGGAAGGGCCCGGTCCAGCTCTGCGGACAGAGGGTGCATCCCACGTGCTGGCCAAACCAGCTCCGGGAGCTGCTCAGGTCAAAGGGTGCTACTGCCCTGGGTTCGGAAGATAGGCAGCTGACCTCCCCCTCCCCCCAGACCCCCGTCCCCTGGTTCTGATTGCAGCCCCAGCCTGAGAACAGCCACTGCCAAGGGGACGTTTCCGGGGAAGCGTGCTGCCCCCATCCAGGGCCCCGTCAGTGCAGGCTCAGAGACAGGCCTGCCCGAGATGTGGCGACACCCACAGGCCCTGGTGGCCCCAGGCTTCCCCAGAGCTGACCGAGGCTGGTAGCCTGCGGAATCCTCTGCCCAGGCCGCCCGTCTCCCAGAGCGGGGGTCCCGGGAGCCGCCCTCTGGGCTGGATGCAAGCTGCACGGCTCACGGTGGGTGGGCCCCTTTTTACAAAGGACGGTGAGTGGGTTCAGGGGCTGTGCCCGCCCTGGGAGTAAGTAGTCTCTGCTTTTGGAGACAGTGGGAGCTTGTTCTTGGTGGACATTATCTGAATTACCAAACGCAAAAATGAGCTGTCTTATTCAGGCTGGTGAGCGTGGCAGGCGGAGCCAGGGGCCTAGAGGGCGTCCCAGGCTCACGGCCGCCCACCCCCAGCAGCCCTGCTGCCTGCTCCCGAACCAGGCTGGGCCCGTGCGGCTGTGCAGTGAGTGCCCTGGAAAGGGCCACCGCTTTACCCAGGTGAGCCTGGCCCCTGTGCTGGTCATCCCTGGGCCGGAGGGGCCGTCCTCACCTGTGAGCTCACACACACACCTGACCCTGGAGGGGCTTCTGTACGTGAGGAGGGGGTTGGGCCCTTGAAGGCTTAGGCCGGGACGGGGTCCTTGCACTGAGCTGAGCCCCAGGGTGTCTTGCCGAAGCCCTTGGCCCTCGACTCTCCCATGCCCCCAGGCCCAGTCTCCCCGCATGCCAGGCCAGGCCAGGACCGGACCCCTGCCCCCACCCCCACGATAACCTGGGGCTCGGTGCCCTGGGTCCCCGTGGGTCACACCCAGAGTGGACCAGTCACAGCAGAGAGTGGGCCTGGCCCCAGCGTGAACTGCCGCCTGAGGTCAGTGCCCCCGGCGTGGCCACCGAGCCCTTCCTGATGTGGGGCTGGCTGTGCCATCTAGGGGGCAGTCCTTCCACCGAGCCGGTGGTGTGTGCCAGGCAAGACTGTCCTGATTGTAAGTAGGTGGCTCACATTTCAATTTGGTGAGAATATTACAAGACGTCCCAGAGGAGGCCGCCAGAGGCTGGGCAGGGGAGCTGAGGCTCCAAGGAAACCCTGGGAAAGCGGGCCGTGGGCTCTCCTCTGGCCGGGCAGGCGGCTGCAGGGGTGCAGGGCCATGCTCTGCACACCCGGGAAGGCCGTTCATGGCCCCCACAGGCTGCAGCAAGGCAGCAAGAGGGGCCTGAAGCCTGCAGCCCTGCTGGGGTCTCCCCCACCGAGGGTAGGTGTGAGAGTGGCCTCCCCACGCCCCTCCCCAGAGTGGCCTGGGGCCCTCGCCTCCCGGACGGTGCAGCCCCATGTCCCTGGAGACCCACCTGGACCTTGACCTTCCAGCCGGCACCTTGCTCCAGGCCGCCCGGCACCTCAAAATGGAGGCGATGGGGCTGGGGTAGCCGGCGGACCTCCTATCCTCTCCGGACGGCCCTGTGCCACCTGAGTTGACTGAACTGGGGTGTGAAGTGACTCCAGGAAGGTTAGGGGGACCCAAGGGGCCACAGCGAGGGGGCGTGTGGTAAGGGGGGCCCTGACATCAGCCAGTGGTTGGGCTCCTGGAGCCCTGTGTCCGGGGCTGGTCGGGAAGGCGTGAGGGCCCACCACGGGCATGTATGAACCTCCTCTCAACCGTCATCATGGGTCCCGGGCTTTGTCAGAGAGGGGGGCTCTCCCAGGAGATTGAGAAGTCCCGAGTCTAGGCCTTGCCGCTCCGTGGGGCCCCCGGCATTAGCACCTCTATGAAGCAGCCCTCGTCCTTGAGAAGCCCGACACCTCGCAAATGGAAACAGGTGCCCAGGCCCCGACCACGCCAGAGCTCTGGGCCCTGTGAGCAGCCGGCAGCCTCTCAGGTGCCCGGGCCGAGTCTGGCAGGGCGGACGTGAGCTCGAGGCTCCAGGCGTCATGCAGGCCGTCTGGCAGGGCCCCACGGCTCAGGCCTTGTCAGCCACTGGATTCTCAGTGGCCAGTTCTAGGCCCAGCGTCCCGAGAACCCATCTCGTGTGCCTACCTGGAGCCGACACCACAGAGCCCAGTCCTGCCTCCACGCAGCAGCCCCAGGCGGTCCTGGGGAGGCCTGCCCTCAGCCCAGAGGTCACAACCGGCTGGCCCGGCTCGCCACCTGCCAGTCCGGGCCGACGTGAGTTTATAGTTTACTGTGCAAACTAGGAAGAAACCCTCGGAAGCACTCAGAACAGTCAGCAGCGTCCCGAGTTGGCATGCGAGGGGACCATGGCCACCAGGACAGAGGGCCTCCTGGTGGACTGGAAGCGGTCAAGCTCTAGACAGTGACCGACCACACCCCGGTCAGCAGGGGGCAGAAACCAAAGCGCTTTCCACGTTCACTTCCTCGAGCCTAAGGGCTGAGACAGGGCGTTCTCTTGGGGTGTCCTTGGGGCTGTGAGCAGACAGCCCCAGCCCTCTCCACGGGAAGTCAGCTGAGTCCCCGGCAAAACCCTCAGAGGGCCCAGCAGAGCCCGGACCTGCTGCCCTGGCCGTGGAGGCTGGTGGGTCAAACAGGGAAGGGGCATTCCCCACCCGACGACTGGGATCTGGGGGCACACCCCTCCCCTGAGCCACTTTTGCAGCCTCTCCTGACCCTGAAGGGGGTCAGCCTGCAGACCCCTGGGCCCTTCGGGGCTCCAGACTCTTGTCAGCAAACAGGGATCCAGTCGACAACTCTCCTCCACGTGGAACTGACGTCCCTTTTGGAGCCCCCGGGACAGTCCTGGTCCCCACGCCTCGCCCGCGGGGGCAGGGCACCGGGGGTGCACACGGGGCAGAGCCGTCCTGCTGGGACCGGCCACTCCCAGACACGGGGTCCTTGCCCTGCTCGCGGGGCCCCAGGGAGCCGGGAGGACCATGGTTGATTTTTTTTTTCTAATTTCACAATCTTTTCTTCTGGAGTGATCTGTTCTCCCCCCGAGTTTATTTTTAAGTTTATTTTACTGATTCCAGATCTTCCATCTTATTTAGAACGGCACCATTTAGGTCCATCCACTTACGCCTGCGGATAGCTGCTGGCACCTCCCAGAACTGTGACGAGCGGTGTCTTCCACTTCACTGTGCTTTCCACACCCTGGGGTTGTGGTTTTGCTGATCTCTTTGACCCAAGAGCTATTGTGGGGGATTCTCTTTACTTTCGAGCTGCCAGGGGTCTCCACGTGAGCTGTCAGGGTGGCCCAGGCCAACAGGGAGGAGGGCTCCAAGCCCAGCTCCCCTTATCCTTGGGTGGCTCTGGTCTGGAGCCGGGCCCCTTCGTCCCTTCTCCTGGGGGTGGGGGGCACCGGGGGTCCCTTCTCAGAAGTGACGGGTCAACAGACCTGCAGCCCGGCCCCAGTGCATGAGCTTAAACTACTTCACAGCTGTTATCAAGTTGCCATCCACGTCTAGTTCATTTCGTTGCAGTGAAAAATACATGATTTCTGTAAAAAAATTCTTTTTGGAATTACTGAGGTCTAGCAGGTGGCACGGTGGTAAAGAGCCCATTTGCCGATGCAGGAGACGTGAGACGCGAGTTTGACCCCTGGGGGGAAAAGAAGCCCCGGAGGAGGGCGTGGCGACCCCCTGCGGCATTCCTGCCTGAAGAATCCCGTGGACTGAGGAGCCCGATGGGCTACTGTCCGTGGGGGTCACACAGAGTCGGACATGAGTGAGCGGCTGAGCGCGCCCACACAGTATAGAAACACATGTTAGAAAGCTCTAAATATGCTTGCAAACAAACCTGCTCTTTATATGACACGTGGCGTTTGGTGGGACAAGCGGTTCTACTTCGTTATTGAAAGCTTAATCTCCCTCAGTGTCATTATCTCCCAGAACAAATGGACCCTGTAAGTGGACCTCGGCATCCCGAGTGTCTACCGTCTTACTTGATATGTTGTTCAAACCCAAGGCTCCGCGCCTTCATGCACCACCACGTTGTTACATCCTGTCTCCACCACTCACCTTGCCGGCTCCTCCTCCTTCATGGAAACCAGGCCCCCTGGAGCTTACAGCCTCCCCGACTACCTGCAAGTCTTCTGACTCCAGAGATTTGTTCTTCTGAGTCATCAGAATGATGGCGTTGTGTCTCCTTATACAGGGCTGGGATGTGAGCTCTATGACGTGTGCCTGTGTGTGTTGTCAGTCGTGTGTGACGGTGTGTGTGTGTGTTGTGTTGTGGGTCGGGGGATCCACCAGGTGCCGTGGGGTTTTGTGTTCCTCCCTGTCTTTGGGGGTCTCTTACTGGGAAGTTTAAGAGGACACCTGGGGTAGCGAGTATCAGCCCGATATTTTTAATAGAAAACTTTTTTCCAAGTGATTTTGAAGTTAATGAAAAACAACACAATGCTTTCATTCTAGAAAATGGCTTTCATAAATCTTTTTATTTTCCATTGCTTTATGAAAGACACACCTAGGAATAAAAAACAAAAAGATGCAGAATCAACAAGGTAAAATTTCCTGTCATTATCCATCTTTAGGAAGCAATTTCTTCCCTAAATATAACAGCATCCTAACACTTGAAGCAGAGAAAAGAACCCACAGACCAGGCGAAAGCTGTGAGTCCAAGGTCGGAAACAGCAGGACCGTCTCTTGCTGACCTCATTCTGGGAAACACAGGACCGCACGCCTGCAGCTGGACACCCCTGGGCGGGGGAGACCAGCAGGCCGACCGGGCGGGGGCAGGGCCTCCGCCTCCTGGCATCTGCTGCTCGGGTTTGCTGAGGCAAAGGCGGCCAAAACCACAAGGAACTGCTGGGAAGTTTCAGAGTCAGGGCTTGTGAGAACTGCCCTTTCCGGCCAGAGGGCTCTGGGGTCTCGGTCCAGCTCTCCACGTCCACGCTCACCCCCAGCTCCAAGCCGCCGCGGGTTCAGGCCCCGCCCACCACAGAGTCGCCTCGCAGCACCCCCGCCCCCTCCGCTGCTGAGCCCTGTGCTCCCGCGGAACTGCTGCTCCCGCCCCACACAGGCCCTGGCTTCGAGTGGTCCTCCTCCTCCCCTCTCAGCCCGGGGCCGTTGGGAGACCTGGCCGCCAGAGTACTGGCCGTACAAACCTGCCGGGAGGAAGTGCCAGCGAGCGGACCTCCCTCAGGCTCTTTCCCCTGGACCAAAAGATGCTGAAGAAACGGCAGTTCACGCCAAAGGACCAGAGCACCTACACACACGAGCAGGCACGTACACGTGTGCACAGGAGCACACGAGTGAGCATGTACACGTGTGTGCACAGTGTATACCCATGCGAGTGAGCA
>NW_024070198.1:49636394-49685917 GCF_014754425.2 Oryx dammah
CATGTACACGTGTGCACAGCATATACACAGGAGTGAGCTCACAGTGTCGACACACATGACTGTGCATGTACGCATGAGCACATGAGCACGCACGTGTACATGGGAGCACATGTGCCCACACACACGTGTGCCCAGCGCCCTCCCCCCATTCCACACATGTGTCCCCCAGGAGAGGAGGGGGATGCACTTCCACACCAGCCAGGTGGTCCAGTGACACAGGCCAGGGACAGGAGGGCAGCTTCCCTGCTCCCCTCCGGCCAGGTGACCTGCTCCAGAAACACTTCCAGTAACAAACCGCCCGGCCTGCCAGTCGCACCCAGGAACTGGGCTGCTGGGGGCAGGACCAGCCTGGGACACTCAGGAGGCATCTCGGGTGCTTGGTGCCAGGGAGAGATTACCAGAGGCCGTGGGGCCAGGGCTGCCCTGGGGGCAGGGGAGGGGTAGGGGTAGGTGGCCCCCAGGACTCCCGGAGGCCTGCAGGGAGGGGGGACTCAGGCCTGGCCCCCCGAGGGGCTCCACGCAGCTCCGCAGGAGGTGGAGGTCAGGTCACGTTCTTTGCTGAGGCTGGAATTCTGACATCATATTTTCCATGCTCTGCTTGGGGGAGGAGCTGCCAGTGCAGGGCAGGAATAGAGGGTGGGGCGGGGCAGGCAGCGGCCTGGAAGCTGCAAGGCACCCACAGCTCAAGGCCCGAGGGCTCCACTGGCCCCGGCCTGACTGTGCCTGGGCCTGGGCTGCCCACGCTCCTGCCTGGCGCATCCCGGCCATCGGCCAGCGTGCGACTTTTTCATCCCAGCAGGGGCCTTGCCGAGTCACATGGGGCTGCGTTAGGGACTCTAAAAATAGCCTGATGGCCGGGCCAGCGCAGGAGTTATTAATAGGTTGGGACAGAGCCCCTCCTCCCGGGGGGCCTCCCTTCTAAGGGCCGGAAGAGCTGCGGCCTTGGCCAGGGAGGCTGAGCTGCTGGCCGGTCCCGCTCTGCACGCTCTAGCCCGTCAGCCCCTCCGGGGCCAGGAGTTGCTCCTCTTTCATCTGAACCTCCCCACCCCCGACACCCTCATCTCCCCCTAACCCCAAAGTGCCCCCCAAGAGCCTGCAGACGGGGCAGCCCCTCGTTCAGACGATCGGGGATCTCAGAGAGAGCCCAGAACCAAGGAACTGGCCCAGCTGCAGCCACTCAGGGGCGTGAGGGGTCCGGAAGCCCCAGGCCCCAGCTCATTACCACACCAGGGGTTGAGGGGGGGGGGTCCCTAATGGCCAGGCTGTGTTTGTTTCCACAGGAAAAGCAGCTGCCTGGCAGCACCTCTTGGGCTCCCACCTGTTCCTGTGAACCCGTGGACCTCGGAGTGGCCGTGACCTCCAGTGCAGGAGCAGGGATCCCCCGACACAGTCTGTGGGCAGACCCCAGAGTAGAAGGCTATGCTCCAAGCCCCTCCCTGAAGCTCGTGGACTGAGCCTCCAGACAGGGGGCTGACCCGCGGGCAGGCACTGCTGGGCCAGAGGACCACCCCCCCGGACTCCAGCCGTTTCTCCTTCCCCCTCAGTCAACCGCCATCTGACCTGGCACTTTTGTAACCGGAGGCCTTGGCAACTGAGCAAACCTCAGTGCACACTCAGCCACCGTACCACCAACCGTGGGACCCCGAGAGGGGCGCCCGCCCCCAGGGCTGGACCCTGGGACCCCAGGAGGGGCACCAACCCCCAGGGCTGGACTCTGGGACCTCGCAGAGGGATGCCCATCCCCAGGGCTGGACTCTGAGACCCCGGGAGGGGGGCCCGCCCCCAGGGCTGGACCCTGGGACCCTGGGAGGGGCGCCGCTCCAGGGCTGGACCTTGGCCTGGCCCCCAGAGGGCCTGCCCTGTCCTGCCTACACGGTCATCGTGGGGCTTATGCTGCCTCCAAGCAGCGGTGCAGAAAAGCGCTCATCCGCAGAGCGGACCCCTGGACACAGCAGGGCAAAGCAGACAGCCGGGGGCACAGCCCCGTGCTCCGTTTCCAGAGAGAAAAGAAATGAGGTCCATGGGGCTGGTGGGTGACCCAGGAATCTTGGGTCCGGGTGGGGCCTGCTGTGACTTACAGATGCTGACAAGTGGAGCCCCTCAGTCAGGCTGCTGGAGAGGGGCTCAGCCACCCTCAGGGAGGCAGCCTCCAGGGAGCCAGGGACCGCATCTGTCAAGCCTGCGGGGCCATCCCCAAGTGCCCACAGCCACCCCGGGCTGAGATGCGGGAGGCTGAGGCTGAGGCGGGCCCCTGTGCCGGGCTGTCCTCCCCCCATTCCCGTGTTCACCCCTGACCCACAGCAGTGCCTCCCGTCGAGCCTGTGGGTCACTTGACCTTTTGGAAGAAGTGAGTGTTTCCACGCTTGCCTCACAGACCTTCTGGCAAGCGCGAGGCTTTTCCTCCTGAAAAACAATTCATGGCCTGAAATGGGGTGCGAGCCACCCCTGCCGTCCCCGCACCGGGCCGTGAGCAGTGCACGCGCGGGGTGGCTGTCTGGCCCCCACCTCAGCTAGCCCCCCATCCTTGGCAGGGCCCCCCAGGGTTGCAGCTGCTGCTCTGCCGACAAAGGTCACTGTTCTCGTCCCGCCTGGGCTCGTGAGGTGGCGGATCAGAGCGGGTGGGACGAGAACAGGTCCGTCCAGGAGCCCAGGGCCGCCCGGGGCATGGGGCACCCACCTGCGAACGGCTGACGTCACCCCCCTCCAGCCATCTCAGTGCATCTCCAACCACAGTGCGTCTTCCCAGAGGCGGAGGGGACCCAGGCGCCCTGTCCTTGGCTTCCAGCCAGTGCCCACACGGGGCCCCCTTCCCACGTGTCTGGCTCCACCCAGCACCCAGTGTCCCCCAGGCTCTCAGCCTGGGCAGGCACCTGCAGCAACAGAGGCCCTACAGGAGGGGGACCCTGCCACGGACACCGCCCTGCGTGAGCGGCGCAGCGTCAGGACCCACAGAGCCAGCACCCCAGGCTGCAGTGCCCGAGGTGCGGGAGCTGGCGTCAGGATGCGGGCCTACCCACGCCTGCCCTTCCGGGATCATGGGCGGCTCCCCAGAAGGAGCCGGGTGGGTTCTGAGCCCGGGGTGGAGGAGGGGTGGGCGGCCGGGTAAGTGGGACTCTTGCCCACCTGCCTACAAGCCTTGAGGAAAGACTGAACACCCACACCCACATTTTTGCTCAGAGTGAGCTCTGCCCTTGGAGGGGAGACTTCAGGGGAAGAGAGGCCTGATAAGGGGGCAGGTGGGACACCCCCTGCCAAGGTCAAGGTCTTGGCCCAGCAAAGGGAGGCCACGGAGAGGAAAGAGAACGGGGCCAGGAGGGGGCCACCTGCCCATGGGAGCTGGGAGCCCTGGGGGGCTGAGGGCCTCCCAGGCGGCCCTGACACCCGCCACAGGTCGTCCATGCACGCGGCCTTCTGCTCGGCCACCATCTGCTGCCACACGTCCAGCCCTGGGGTCCACTGGCCCTGCCTTGCCAGCCAGTCGTGGAGACAAGGAGAGCTCAGCGCAAGGGCTGGGCCTTCTCCCAGAGGAAGCAGAGGGCGGGTGGGGGCTGGGGGTGGGCTTCTCCTCAAGCTGTGGGGGAGGGTCTTCGTCCCGCTGATCTGCTGATCCGGAGAGCAGGGTCTGCGTGAACAGTGAACACGGGCGTTCCCCCTCCCAGCGCTGGATTCTGTTTTAGAAATCCTGCTTGCAGACCGACTCCGGAGGGCCCCTTTCTCTCCACTTCCATCCGGGCCCTCCTCCTCCTCCTCCCTCTCACCACCTCCCTCCCCTCTCAGAGTGTGGGAACTCCCCCCACCTCTAGGCCTCGAGGAGGCCAGACAGAGCCCAGAGGCCTGGGGGGTGGGGGGGCGGGCACAAGAGGCTAAGACCCAGGAGACCCCGGGGCCACGGGGGGCCGTGGGAAAGCCCGGGAGGATGTGGAGCAGGACAGGAGGCTGCCCACTGAGCGCTGTGCCCTGTGCCCCCCTCAGGACGGGGCCTGGTCCTCAGAGCAGGGGGTGGCCGGGCCTCGGGGCTCGAGCTGGGTGGGGCAGGGGGCCCCTCAGCAAAGAGCTGCTGCCCCCTGGGGAGGTGAGAGGCAGGCAGTCAGGCCCCAAGGGGGCGGGAGGTAGTCCAGTGCCTGGGGCTGGAGACCCCTGGCCCGGGAGAGAGTGACAACCTGGGGTGGGGGTCCCACCAGCCCTGAGCCCCCCGGTGAGCACAGCTGAGTCGGACCCAGAGATGGGACCCTCGGCACCGACCTAGCCCTGGACGCAGGAGAAGGGTGGTCTTGGGACCTGCAGTTCCTAAGGACTTGCCTCCCAAGCCCCGCAGTCTGCATCGAGGTGTCCAGCCCCAAACACGCTGGACGAGGCGTGGCCAGTGGGGACCTTTAAGGGGTGGGGGGATACACAGAGGGAGCAGGCAGCCGAGGATGCAGGCACCTGGCGGGGTAGAAGGTAGAAAGGGCTCACAGACCCCACTGGGGACCCCGGCTGCAGCCCGAGGCGTGGTCCAGGCTAAGATGGAGCCACAGGGGCACAGCCTGGCAGGCCTGCAGAGGGAACCGGGGCAGGGCTGTGCTCTCTTTCCTGAGTCCCGGGAGGTGGGGGGCTCTGCTGGCCATGCCCAGCCTGGCCTCTGTCCAGCACCCACACCAATGAGCCGCTGCCCCTCGGCCCTGATGGGCCTGCTGAGCCGGGCTGCCTGCCGGCATCGGGCTGCGCCACCCACGGAGCGGGGCTGCCGCAGAGCCTGGACGCTGGGCCGCTCGGCTGCTGGACAGCCCTCGGCTCTGCCGCCCTAGGACGTGGATGTGTTCCTAAAACCGCTCACACTGCAGCTGCCTTTACTTCTAGGCCTGTGCTTAAAATAGCCTGGGTCGGGCCCCTCTTCGTGGTGAGAAGCCGTCTGCTGTGCAGGCAGAGGGCAGCCCACGGGGAGGCCTTCTCCTGTGGCTCGCGGCCATAACACTTCCGAAAGTGGGTCTGGTTGGCCAGTCGCTTTCTCTGACGTGGACGGAGGGTCGCACAGGGCCGGGCAGGGCGGAGGCTGCTCCTCCCACACACTCTTCCAGCTCAGACTGGGGATGGATCCACACTCGGCCTGGCGCCCAGGCTGGGGGCTGGCTGGGCTCTCACCTGCCATCACGTCCTTGCTAAGGTTGGGGCTTCTCTGCTCTCTGCCAAAGTCCCTCAGGGGCTGAGGAAGCCACCCGGAGGCCCGTACCTCCTGGCCCGACCAGGACCATATCTCTGTGGGGATGTCCCAGGGGGCCACCAAGCTATGCCTCCTCTTTTGGGGAGGGCGCAGGTCTTCCTGTCGACCCTGGAGAAGCAGGCTGCCCACAGGGCGCCGCCGGGCTCCCCCCATCCTGGGGCTCACCTTCCTGCACCCTGGTGCCCCTCAGGCTACACCTAACCTGGGCAGCCCAGGAGGCTCTGCAGGGACAGTGGCCGGTGAGCTGGCCTCCTTGGGACAATGTGATACCAGCCCCAGCTCTGCTGGATGCTGAGGAGACTCCCCAGGCCTGGAGCTGAGGGACGCCTGAGGCCCAGTTTAAATTAAGCAAGTGTACCCCCCCCTGCAGGGCACCACGGGGCGCCTGTGAGGGTGGGATCAGGCCCAGCCAGCGGCTCTGTGCCACCAACCACACAGGCTGAGAATCCCTACAGGGTGCCTGAGTGTCCACAGAGGGTCCCCCCGCCCCCGCCAACCCCGGCTGAAGGCAGGCAGCTCCGTGGCCCCTCCCCACCCGTCCACTTCCCTTTCCTTCCTGCCCTCCCCGTGGCCCTGGGCTGACCACACCCAGGTCTTTCCAGGCCATCTCCGGGCCTCACCCCCTGAGCCCTGCAGCTCAGCTGGTGGTGCTGGCAGCTGCAGACCCCGCAGGGCCTGCCTGCTGTTTCCCCTCGCTCTGCCCCCCGGGCCAGCCCCCTGCCCTGGCTAACCCTGCTGCCTAGGGTCCCCTCCAGCGGGCAGAAAGCCTGGCCTGCCAGGAAGGAAGAGACGCGGTGTGGACTGGGGCCCAGGGGGGGGTCCTTCCTGGCCGTCTCGGGGGGCCAGGCGCCACTGAGCAGAGCCCCAAGAGCTGCAATGTCAGAGGATCACTGGGAGCCCACGGAGAGCGCAGCATCCCCGGAACCCGGTTCACAGGGACGGAGGACCTCGAGGGTCCCTGCAGAAGGGGCCTGGCCTCAGGCACTTTGCTGCGGGGTGAGCCAGGACTTTGAGGGCAGGTCCCAGGGTCCGGACCTGGGTGTGCCCCACAGCAGGTGTGGTTGGCCTCCTGTGGAGGGGTCTGTAGGGAAGTGAAGCATGGAAAGTGGTTCTGGGAGCTTGACCTGTTGACAGGCAAGGGAACATGAGCTGCCCCAGGGAGGAAGCCGGCCCAGCGGGAGAGCCCATCCCCCAGAACCGCTCAGCGGGGACCCCCTGGGGACTGGAGGGCCCCCAGGAGTGAGGCCTGGCTGCTGAGCCGGAGGATGCAGGGTGCAAACCTGGGCTGTGGGTGTCCCCCCGCTGCTCAAACTTGGAGGCTAGAGAGAACTTATGAAGGGCCTTGGGGTTGGAGGGGACGCTCAGTCCCCATCTTCCCTCTCTGCTGCGGCTCAGAGGCTGAGAGGCTGAACTGAGGCCTGCCTGCAGACCCCTGCCTGGGTCCAGCGACAACAGGGCCCTTCTCTCTGCCCACCCTTCTCACCCCGGGCTGCGGGGCCTCCCCTCCTCTCTCCCTGAAGGTCAACTTCTGTGCCGAGGCCTGAGGACTTCCTGGCGGACCTGAGCTGAGACTCCAGCTACATGTCCTGTGCTTTGGCACAAACGTGACTCATCCTGTGAGCAGGTCTCCCACGACTCCGATTCCATTCTCATGAAGGTTTCATCTCTGCTCACATGAATATTTCATTCCGAGCTTAGTTAATATCAACCCTTTGTCTCTGGACAGAACAGATCGAGAGGCTCCTCGATGGGCACCACTGCCCAGCCCTTCTGCCCCTGCGTTTGGTCACCAGGAGGAGCCTCACAATCACACTGTCACTCAGGCCAGTGGTTGGGGGCCTCGTCCCTGCTCCCCCACATGCATGAAGGGCCCCAATGTGTTGCGGGTCACCCCTGAGACATTGCCCGGGTGGGGTTCTCCAAGGGGGTTGGGGTTCTCCAAGGGGGTTGGGGTTCTCCAAGGGGGTTGGGGTTCTCCAAGGGGGTTGGGACGAGGCTGACCATGGTGGGCACCTCGCTGGACAGAGCCTCCTGGTCTGGGTGCTGACGTCTGGAGCTGCTGGTGGGTGGCCGGGGCTCCAGCCCCGCCCGGTGTCATCTGCTGCCCGTCAGTCTGTCTGCATCCAAGCTCCGTCGGCCTGTCTGTGGGCTCCTGCCTTCCTCCCTGTCGTGAGGAAGTTTGCAGAAGCGGCTCCGGTCCATCTCGTCTTCCCGTCTGGGGATGTGGAGCCCCTGGACCCTGCACCCCCATGAGAGGACAAACCCAGTCATTGGCACCAACAGAACAGGAGAGAGGTCCCCCAGGGGAGGGAGCCGGCAGAGCCTGCGTCCTGCCAGCCTCGAGGGGACGCGTGAAGGGAGCGGGACTCTGTTCTGCAGACCAAGAGCAGGCAGGGTGCCCGGGGGACCATGGAGGGTGTCCCGCCCCAACTCGTGCCCCTTGGAAGCCAGGCTGTTCAGAAATCAGCCACGAAGGGTAGGGGGGCTTCCCAGGCCTGCTGGGAGGAGCTGGGAGGAGCCAGTGGACTCTGAAGGACAACGGACAGAGGGGTCCAGAGGCTGATTCCCTGTCCCTCCCTCCCCAGGCAGGGCCCAGTGGGTGCCCACGAGGCCAGGGTGACCTCTCTCTCAGTGCCCTCAGAGGCTGGGAATCGGCCGCACTCTGCGCCTCAAAGGAGGAACCAGTTCTGAAAGTCCTGCCAGAGGCACACAGTGGTGCCTGGTACCAGGACTGGGTTCTCTAAACCGTGTTAGCAGAGCGGGCCTCACTCGCCACAGGCTCAGACTCAGCCCTGGGAAGACCCCCTGCCACCCCCAGGGAAGCAGCCCGAATGATCAGAAGCCCACCTCCCCACAATCTGGGTCCTCTGGGGCAGCCCGCCATCCCACCAGCCCTGGGTGTGACCCGCTACCCTAGGCCTCCCTGCAGCACCCCTGGCCTCAGTGCCCAGAGGTAGGGAGCAGGGGCTGCTGGGCCTCCCCCCACACAGGGTGGGGGACCGCTGCCCCAGAGCCACAAGGGGTCAGGTTGGGCATCCTCTGTTTCCCCAGAGTCTCAGGGGCACCTGCATTTCCTGGACCTTGGTTGGAAAAGGCAGAATAAGCTGCATTTAAGCAGGCTTTCAATTTTGAATGAATCTTGTAACTAGCATGACTTCCACTGGAGGTGGAGCAGAGCGGGCCCTGGACTCACTGTCAAGGCTGGAGGGTGAGGGTGCCTGGGGTGATCATACCCTCTGCACTCGTCCAGGTTTGCGGCAGTTTCCCTGCCAGCTCAGAGGTCACCCGTGGAAAGTGGCTACTGAGCTGAGCACAGGCGAGCCAGGCCTCAGGCCAGACCCCGCCCCACCCTGCACCCCCTCCCCTCCAGGCTTGCTGGGCCAGCAGGATGCACCAGCAAGGTCTTTCTTCTGAAAAAGTTGCTTGGAATGGTTTATTACTCAAGGAAGGACATTTAACACGTTATGGTAGGACGCGTTGTAAATATTTCACTGGGCTCATTTCAAAAAATAAACAGTTTAATTGAATCTATTTATGGTTTGAAAAGCTATCTGTCCTGTCTTTTCCATCCTTGGGGGATATCGTAATTTATCTTTAAATAGCATTAATGCCAAATCTGTCCATGCGACTGCCTGCCTGAAAAATCCAAGAGAATGTCTAATAAATAACTAAAGAGAGAAAACCAGAAGCATTACTTTTAAATTTTAAGTATATATTTAGACTAGTCAACGTTTCTGTTCACAAACCACACCAGTCTATGTGATTGAGGCTGTCACGTTGCTAACGACATGCAGAAGATTAAAATACCCAGGAGCACATTTGAGAAGTATGCATGACGTGAAAATTTAAAGAAAGTTATACAAAGGATATATATGAATCCTTGCATTAATAGAAAAGCTTGCTTTTTATACTGACATATTTTACCTTTATAATTAAGACGATAATAAAAACGTCTTACCAAATAAAAGCAATACATTGTATAATATCAGAATACTCCTAATATTATTAACGATATATTTGTTTAATAGAGGAACCAAGAAAGCATAAATACGTATAACAGGAAAATGAAATATTTGATCTTTGCTAATTTTTCTTCTTAGACTTGAGTTTCCCTAAGATATGAACAAATGGTCATGCAGTGATGTAGGTGTGCCTGTCTTAATTATATTAATATCCAGACAACCCTGTTATTAGGCGTGAAGCTGTTTCAATATTACCAGCTATAACTAAGGGAATACTTTAAATGAAAGAACACTTGAAGACACGCGGCCTTTGTAACAGAGGTGAGGCCAGTGGTGGGGGTCGCCCTAGAAGGACCGCTCGTACTGGGAGGACACTGGAGTGACCTTCAGCCTTGAGGAGGCAGAGTCTGAGGAGACTGAACTGTCCTGAGCGGGTGGGAAACTTTCAGGGGTCGTGGTGACCAGCTCTTCTTCTTTCTCTCCCTTCTTTCCTCCCTTCCTTTTTTTTAACTCAGAAAAACTAGCTCTAGAGTGCAGCCCCGTGACGCTGGCCTGCGCAGGAGAGCTCTCTCCCCTGACTGGAGGGCAGGTGGAGGGGCTGCCCTGCGTGTCCCACCATTTTCCTTAAAAACACAGGAAGTAGCACAGGAAGTGATTAAGGAGGATCCGCCAAGAAAGACGTCGTGGGTTGGCGAAAACAAATCACCGAGAAGCTCATTTTAATAGAAACATGGAACCCACGTAAGTAGTGAGGTTTGAGATGACCAGGCCGCTGAGGATGGCAGCATTTATAGGATGGTATCTTCTCATTAACCCATCCCGCCTCGTGGGTCCTTTGTTCCCGTGTTTGCCGGCTTATTCACCATCTATTCACTTCCATGGGCTTCCCTGGGGGTTCAGCTGGTAGAGAACCCACCTGCCAGTGCAGGAGACGCGAATCCGATCCCTTGGTTGGGAAGATGCCCTGGAGGAGGAAACGGCCCCCCACTCCAGTATTCCTCCTGGGGAGAGTCCTCGGACAGGGAGCCTGGCGGGGTGTGGGCTACAAGCTTGCAAAGAGTCAGACATGGCTGAGCGACTAACGGAAGCTTTCACTTCCACACAGGGCCTCGTTCCCATGTTGACAAATAAAACCAACAGGACCCTCTTTATACAAAGCTCAGAAAAAAGGGGAGCAGAAAAAGAAGAAAAGAAGAGGTGTGTGCTCACAGACTGCTGCTGATTAAGGGCTTAGCTACTTGCGGAGGGTTTTTTCTTATAAAATAAAGTTAGGGTATTTTTGAAGGGAAAATGGAGATGAATCTTCATAAAGCTGATTTCATAAAAACAGAGTTGCGAAACAGAAATTACAGTTGGGCTGAGAATCCTTAAAAAGCCACGGCTGTGAATGGCCCTTTTGAGCAGTGCTGATTATCAGAGGAGGAGTCTGCGAGTCTTCAATGCCTGGTCAGCGGGAGAAAGAACAGCCTCTCTTTACCCTCAAAAGGAGCCGACGAGCTGGGAGCTCTGACAACTTTAAAAGAGCGTTGCCAACGCTGACACAGATTTTCCCGTGCAATGCTCCGCACTTGTCTCAGTTATCAGTCAGGATTCAACGATTCTGGAACCTCCTTGTCCTTTGACTACAGAGGGTTAATTAACCCTGGCTGGTGGTCCCTTGGCCTGGGCAGCAATACCCAGGAACCCACCTGATGGATGTGTGAGCACTTACCTGCCAGAACCACAGAGAGGCCAGCATCTGTCTGCATAATTTTATGTAAATTACTTGGCCCCGTCAGCAATGTTTCTGCCAAGGGGGCGGGGTTTAACCACCCTCCCCAGACAGCAGGCCTCACTGAGACTCTGCCTTGAGGAACCACAGTTCACTCTGATTCCCCCTAAAGTCAAGTGCCAGGCTCACCCCTAGGTCAGGCTGCAAGGGGAAGGTTAGGATGGGTCAGCGTTTGGGGGTGAGTGGCCAAAGGGTCCAGACTGCGAGGCCCAGGCCAGCAGGTTGCCCCAAACCTTAGAAGTTTGGGAACAGTGATGGCACTATTAATTTTATGGAGCGGGCAAGAACAAACCAAAAGGAGGAGCTGTCAAGGGCCGACCCGGATGGAGCCTCCTCCCAGCCCTGTAGGGGTGCGTCCCGCGATGCTGGAGCCCGGGTTAGTGATCCCCTCACTCGGAGGCTCCGTTTCTCCAGCAGAGCAGTACTGTTGACACCGCTCTGGGTCCAGGCCAGTCTCACAGCCGGGTGCCCCTCTGCCCCGCAACCAGCTGCCTGCAACTCCTTGGGCTCTGGTCTGATCAGACCCCCGGGAGGCTGGGGGGATGGGGCAGGTGGACGGAGAGCAGCCTCTTGCTGTTCCTTTTCCAGAGGCTGGAGTGCATTTTCTAAGGATGAAAGTGCAGGTCTGAACCGGTCTGTCTTCTCAGGCGCTGTCACAATTCAAGCTCCATATCTCTCACCCGAAACCCTTGGGACCAGATAGAATTTAGGTGCAGATTTTAGAAAGATTTATGTTTCTGCATACCGCACATACCACGCAACCTGAAGAGCAGGGGTCGGGGGACCCACGTCTGCACCGGAGACACACGGATTCTCGGGCTGGGAAGTCTCCAGCTTGCTGTACTTTCCGGGTTATGCCAATAAACAAATTAAAGAAGAACGTCCCAGTTTTAGAGGATTTGAGTTTATGTTGTCGTGTGTAAGAAATTGCAGATGGGACTTGCCTGGAGGTTAGGAATCCGCCTGCTGATGCAGGGGACAAGGGTTTGACCCCTGCCTGGTCTGGGAAGATTCCACCTGCCGAGGGGCAGCTGAGCCCGTTTGCCCTAGAGCCCACGCTCTGCAGTAAGAGGAACCCTCGCTCGCCACAGCTAGAGGAAGCCTGCCTGCGGCAGCAGACTCAGAGAGGCCAAAATCAGTAAATAAATAAAATAAAAAATAAAGTAGTGAAAATCTTTAAAAAAGAAATTGTAGATGTGCACAACCATAATGGTTAGTCTACTTTCCTCTCCAAATGGTTCCGATCCACCCTATTGAGGTTTTCTTACAGTGAAATGCACGTGTGTTCAGTGGACAGTTCTGTGAGTTTCAACAAACGTATACAGCGCCTATCACCACCACTGTAATCCACATCAGGGATGCTTCCTTCTCCCAACAAGCTCCCTCGTCTGCCCCTGGCCCGCAACCCTCTCCCACCCTGGGCCCCGCAGCCACTGGTCCCCTCTGCCACGGGGGACAGAGGTGCCCTTTTCAGAAGTCACAGTGAGTGACGTGTTTGTGTACGGTGCACCTGAGCCCGGCTTGTGTCATTTCTGTTACTGAACTGTTACTCTGTTTTATGCGGGCACGAGGATTCTTACTCCACCCATTCTCCTGATGGACGCTGGAGCATTAAAAGGGTGCCTCTTTCTATTTTATTAACATTATTTCTCAAAGAACACAGTTTCAGAATTTCTATAAAATGCATTTTTTTCTTTTTCTCTTTCTTTTCTAAGCAGCGAGTTTGGTGTCCTCTCTAAGAGAGCTGCGCAGCTCCAAGTCCCAGAAATGCCCTCAAGTGTCTGGAAACGTTAGCTGCTGTGCTGGGTCTACGACCCATTTCTAGGTCCCTTTGATACCATGTGCATCAAGCTTTATTTTACTTCACATGGATGTCCAACGGGTCCCAGAGCGGTCAGTTGAAAAGACAATCCTTTCCCCATGGATTTTGCTCCTTTGTGCCCTGTCCTGCCCTCTGATCTACGTGTCTGTCCTGCCCTAACCCTAACTGTCCTTGTTTCTGCAGCTTCACGGTCAGGCTTGATCCAGGCACTGTGAGGGCCCCAGCTTTGCTCTTTTCACAACTCTCCTATCTAGTCTACGTATTTCATCTCTCCATATATATTTTAGAATTGACCTGTTAATTTCTAAAGAAAATCAAACAAAAAAAAGCTTTCTGAGGTTAGAGTGGGATTGCCTGAAATCTGTGCATCAGTTGAAGAAAACCAACATTTTCACATCTCCGAATTTTTCAACCCATGAACACTGCGTATCTCCCCATTTACTTAGATGTTCTTTAATTAAATTTTCTGAGCGGATCATCTTTAGAGCCTTTGTTGAATTTGTTACAGTGTTGCTTCTGTTTCATGGTTTGGTTTTTGGCTGTGAGGCGTGTGGGATCCTAACTCCCCAACTAGGGACGGACGCTCACCCCCTGCGTTTATTGGAAAGCAGAGCTGTAACCACTGGACCTCCAGGGCAGTCCTCAGCTCTTCTTTACCTTTAATTCTCCATGTTCTGTAGGTTTCTTGTACACCTTTTGTTACATTTATTCCTACACATTTTCACTTTCTCACTATTATAAATGGAAATGATTTAGAATTTTATTCTTCCAATGTTCATTCTGATACATAGCTATACAACTGATTTCTGAATACTGACTTGAATTCCATGAACTTGTTAAATTCACTTTTTCGGTGGCATGTTTTGTAGATTGTTGAGGATTTTCTATGTAGATGATCAAAGGCAGAAAGCAAAGGCAGGTGGGCCAGTTCTCTCCTGAAACTTTGAGAACTTTTTCTCCTCCTCCTTCTCCTTATTATTATTGCAAAGGTAGCAAACATGGAACAATGTTCAAAAGGCAAAGAAGGGCATCGAGCAAAACCGATTTCGTGAACGTGGCTTCTAACACAGGTGATCAACGCTCAGTTCCACTCTGAAGGTTGGGCAGCCCTGGCCCTGGGCACAGAGATGACTCCTGCGTGTCACTGACTCACGCGATACATTTCTGGAGTGTTTCTCTGTGGCAGGCTGTGCCGCGTGGTACAGGAGGGGAGGCAGTTGACAGGCCGAGGGGACCGGAGAGTCTGGTTTCCTTGGTGAGGTGGGTGATGTGACATGGCTGTGTGGGGTACAGTGGCAGGGGTCAGTGGGGTGCGGTGGCAGGAGTCAGAGGGGTCTGATGCACCCAGGGGCACTGAGAAACCTAACAAGCCGGAAGAAGCTGGTTGAGTCACCCCCGGGGCACATGGCCTGGACCCTGCCGTGGTAGCGGGTCCGGGACAGCGGGAATCAGGAATCTGTGGCCACGCGCTGGGTCTGAGATGGCCCTGTCCAGTGAGGCACCCGGGCGCACGGCTGAATTAGGAGACCGTGATCACAGTGAGGGTCCCCAGTGTGCTCCGAGGGCCTGGGAGGGAGCAGCCCACTGGCCCTGGGGAGAGACGGCCCGACTCTAAGGACCGGGTCTGCAGCAAAGGGAGTGGACAGAGGGAAGGAAACGGTGGCTGCAGAGCTGGCGGAACCACGTGGACGGGGTGGCCAGAGGGAGGAGGAACAGGTGCCGAAGGCCTGCCGACCGAGCAGGAACACCTCTGACTACAAATCCTCCCCTGCTGAGGGGTCAGGGCATCCCTGGGCGGGAGGACCTGTTGACGGCTTGGAGCAGGAGGGGAAGGGGTGCCATCTTGCAGTGATGGGGGCACAAGCAGCCAGAAGTCCTGGTATTCAGCGTGGACATCCCTGAGGTCGGCGTGATGTTGGCTGGGGGCGCGGGGTTAGAGTCTCTAGTTTTCCCTAACCTAGGCACAGTCTCAGAGTGAATGTGTGTGTGCAGGTGTGCACGTGTGCAGGTGTGCACGTGTGCAGTGGAGTTTGCTCCTGACCACAGTGAACTGGGGCAGGAGGGAGAAAACAGCCGAGGTAGGGGGCGATGCCACTGCCCAGGAAACAGGTTCTGCGCGGCAGCCAGGCCTCCGGACCAGCCTCTGTGAGGGTGCCCTCGGCGCAGGCTGCTCCTGTCAGAGGGCAAGAGACGCAGTGTCAGCCAGCTCACACTGCTGAGCCCGGACACCACAGCCCTGCGCCCAGGCGACAGCGAGTTCTTCCTTCCAGTTCTGTCTCTGGTTTGTGGATGGGCTGTGTTCCCATGACCTCTTCTTGTTTCCTGTCCAAAGTGGGAGCTGGCAGGGGGAAGCGAGTGCCCTGGGTCTCTTCTTATAGAAGCAAGGCTCATCACCGCCTGTAACCTTAATTAATCTCCAGAGGCAGGTCACGCAGGTGGCCACACTGGGAGCGGGCCTCACCTGGGGACTCTGGGGACATGTTCGGTCCACAGCCAGCCGCCGCGGGGACTGGACAGGCTTTATGCGGGCAGGAGGGGACGCCTTCCCCGCAGGGCTGTGCCCTGCCCCGTGTCCCTAGGACACTGTCTCTCTGGACACGCCCCCGGACCCCAGCGCCGCGGGGAGGAGGCCGTGGGGCAGGCGCCTTCAGAACCCCGGGAACCACGTGCCACCCGCATCGGCCGCGCGGACGGCGCCAGCTTCAGCGCGGCTCCCTGTCGCCTATTCCCAAGTCCAGTCTCCTCCGTGGACCGCCGGGCGCGCGACGTGCGCTGGGGGACACCATCGGCCCGGCACACCGGGGGCCCTCAGCCCGCGGCCCGGCGGCCTGGCCTCGCCGCCCTCCTCTGTGCGGGTCCGGCGCAGTTCGCACGGGGCCACGCGCTCCCGCCACAATCCTCGCCTGAGGGCCAGGGGGTCGCGCCGGGCAGCCGCCACGAACAGCGCGCGGCCCCTTTAAGACGTGCCCTGTGGGAGCAGGGCCGTGACGTCATGGGCCGCGGGAGGAGTCTGTGCGCAGCCGCGGCGCGGGGGAAGGCGGGGCGGCCGCTGACTGACAGGAGCGCGGCGGAGGCTAACGACCGAGCGCCCCGCGCAGACCCCGCCCTTCGGGCCCCGCCCCGTCCAAAGCCCCGCCCCTCCTATGGCCTCCCCGCCCTCCTCGCACGCCCCTCCCCTTCCCCGCCCCACCCCGCCCTCATGCCCCTCCCCTCCCCAGTGCCCGCCCCGCCCCGCAGGCCCCGCCCCCCTCGTACCCCGCCCTCGCCCCGCCCCCGGCCCGGGCGGGCCTCGCCTCTGCTCTCGGCGGCGGTGGCGCTGCGGGAGCTCCGGCGGCCGCGAATCTAATGGCTGCGCCCGGGCCGCGGTGATCGCCGGCGGAGAGCGACGGGCGTGGGGCCGCGGAGATCGAGAGCGAGCGCGGCTGGACCCCGGCCCGGCCCGGCCCGACCGGCCGAGCCCGCGATGCGCCCCGGGGCCGGCCCTCGGCGCAGCTGACGCCGCGGCGCGCGGAGACCCCGGCCGGCCGGCTCCGGAGAGCGGCTGCCCCGGCCCAGGCCGCGATGGCGGGCAAGGCGGCTGCTCCGGGCACCGCGGTGCTGCTGGTCACGGCCAACGTGGGCTCGCTCTTCGACGACGTAAGTGTGGCGCCGGACCCGGGATCCCGGACCCCCGGACCGCGGACCCTGAGCCCTGGGACCAGGATCTCGGTCCCGAAGCCCGAAGTCCCAGGACCCAGAACCCGAGTCCTGAGCCCCGGGACTCCGGGACTCGGGCCGGATCCCTGGCACCCAGGCACAGACTTGAGCGCTGGACCCGGGAGCCTAGCTCCGTCCCTGGAATCCTGGTCTGCGGGTCCAGCCTTCAAACTCCATGGGTTGAACCCGGAGACCAGCCCCTGAACCCAGGCCCCTAAATCCTAGTCCTGATCCCTGTCCAGGGTCCCCAAATCCTGACCCCAAACCCCAGTTCGAGGGCCCCACACCCTGGTACCCAATGTTGACCCAGGAAGCTTGACTCTGAACCCTGGTTCCCAGACCCCAGCCCGTGTCTCCTGGGCCCCAATCCCTGACTTCTGGCCGCCGACTCCCAACTCTCCAGTCCATGGCCCTGGCCTCTGCCGGTCTGCCTGTCTCCCTGCCGAGCTGCCTGTGGCTGCCCCGAAGTGTGGGCGCCCTCATTTTACCTTGTAACTTAGTATCTCTCTAGTTCTCAAACAAGGGGCTTCTGTTGAAAGCCTGGAAGACTATGTTTCTTGCCTGTTAAAGAGAAAGATGCGAGAAGCTTTTCAAGGCCAGAAAAAGGATGCTGACTGTCCAAGGCCTTTACCTTCTGGGGCCGCCCACCCGGCACCCGAGGCCACTGGGAGAAGAGTCAGCCAAGGCCTGGTGCTCCCCCGGCTCCGGAGGCAGGCCCAGGCTGACCTAGTTCACGTTGCAGCCGCGGTGCCACCCCGCTGTTGGTACTTACATTGCCAACCCAAATAAAGCAGAATGCGGCTCCAAGTGGCGTGCTCGTTTAGGAAAAGAGGGTGATGGCCCAGATGGAGCTCCAGGCAGCCCCGCACTACACCCCCCCACCACCTCCGCGGAGGTGAGCGGTGGGGCAGCCCCTTGACCAAGCAGACCATGGGCAAACATGCCTTCCACCCCTGCCTTCCTTTGCTGGCTGGCAGTGAGCATTGGTGAGGTGTTTCTTAGGCTAAGTTCATGCACAGGCGAGGAGTGATTTTATTAATCAAAGGTAGGCGCTATTTTTGCGTTTTTCTGTTTTAGCTTCCAGGCACAATGTTTTGTACTTCCCTGCTAGAGGTGAGCTGCTTGCTCTCTGGCATGGACAGGACACTCTATCTAGTTTCACGTTCGATCATTTTCTACAAAAGTGCCTGGTCTGGGTGTGTGTCTGTATATTTAGCATTCTATTCTTGGCTTTCCAGTAACATCCACTCTAACATGGTTTTACTCACATGATTCAGACCCGTTAGCTGTGGCTTCAGAGCCTCAGAAATGTCAGGAAAATTAAGCACGGTGGGGCATTTCAGTCTCAAAGGGAAGAGAATTTTGCTGTGCAGACATTCTTCCCAATAATTTCTTGATTCCGAGTTCTAGCGTTTTTGTTGTGTTTCAGCTGTATACACACGCTTCCCTCCATGGACGTTAAAGTGGCTCACTTGGTTTGCTTTTGGTTAGCACCAGACTCTCTCCGGCTTTCCATTCTTCTGAAAGGCTGTGTGGAGTGCTGCGTCTTGTTTGTATCACGAAGGAGCCTTTGTCTTGGTAAGCAGTGCGCAGGTTAATTCTGCTCGGTGGCTTTCGACTCAAGGGCCAGGAGAGACGTATCTGTCCTCATCCTCACCCACGTCTTTCTTAACGTGCGCAGCTTGGCTGGGGACCGTCCCTCCTCAGCGGCCTGGAGAAGCAGGGGTGGGTGTGGACCCGTGCCCCGGAGCCTGGCCGGGGAAAGGAGCCGATGCCTGAGTGAAGGACGCTTTGACTCTTCGGTTCGTAGGAGGCCTCAGGAGGGCTGCTCCGTGACTCTGTCTTGTGGCGTGCGCCCTGCACACGATGCTGTTCAGATGGCCCAGTTTCATCATCTGGAATCCACGCTCCGCCGTGTGGCCGGGCCGCGCGGTGGGCGGCATCGGCCCCCTCCTGGAGGGTGCGGGCGGGTGGGCGATGGCCCCTCTGGGGTGGGCACATTCTCCTTTCGTGCTCAAGCGACAGGTGACTGCTTGTGCAGCCCTGTGGGCTCCCCTGGCTACCCCTCCTCGTCCAGCCGTGACCCCCTGGAGCGCTGGATATAGACTTCCACGTGGCTTGGCCCTGACCCCCTGCGACCCGCAGAGCGTCCCGTCTGTGGTCGGCTGTGTCCTCGCCGGCCCCCCGTTCCCTCGGGTCTGGGACGGCTCAGCACCTTGTCCCCGACAGGCCCCCGGGGTGCTCCCCACTGTGCGCTGCTGTACACCAGGGGGTGGGCGGAGGCCACAGGACAGTGGTTAGCACTTTTCCTGCCTGATTAAGGAGCTCCCGAAGAGCCCTCGGTCAGCCCCTACCGGTCAGCCCAGAGAGACAGGATGGCGGAAACTGAGTCCGCTGAAGGTGCTCTTGGAAGGAAGGTGTCCTCGCCAGTCATAGCCCTGGCAGGCCCTGCCGGCCACGCGGGAGACGGTGGGACGAGCGTGAGCCCTCGTGTTGTCCTGCTGTGGACAAAGCTGCTGGACCCAGGGCCTCTGTCCTGGCTGGGGGCGAGCCTTCAGCGGGAGGCTGCCCCCTGGCTGGGGCCTGGCATTGGCTGCGCAGCCCGCCTGTTCTGGGTGTCCCCAGGGAGCCCGGGGCTCTCCGCAGTCGCCGGTTAGCCTCCTGCTGTCCCCAACCGCTTGCTAGCAAGCGCTCCTCACCTGACTGCTTTGCTTGAGATGGCTGGCTTTTAGACAAGTGAGGTTGCTAGCTTTTGGTTCTTCACGTGGTGGGCTTGTTTTTTGCCAGAAGTTAGCTGGGAAGGTGGATTCTTGCAGCTGTGGCTTCAGAGCTCGGTCCCACCCTTACATGGTAAGGCTGCTTCTTGGGAAGGAGATGAAGCCAACAGCGGGGCTCTGAGAGCGCAGCTCGCTCTTGGGTGTCTGCCTGGAGCACCGGTCCTGCCGTGCCTTCCCGGCCGCTTCCCTTCCTGAGCTGCTTCCTGTCTCCCCTGGTCTGCTCAGGAGCAGCCCTCTCTGTGCCCGGAGCTGGGGCTGCCGCCGGCTGTGCGTCGGGGTCTGGGAGCCCCTGCCCCGGGCTGGGCGCCTCAATCACTTGTGTGTCTCTCTCCAGCACCGTCCGTTTGCTCTGTAGCCCCGTTCCCATTCCGTCCTGAAAGCCCCCTGCCCTGGGACCCCCTCCAGCTCTGTCTCTGCCTCCCCAGCCCTGTGTGCAGGGCTGCCCCCTCCAACCCAGGGTGCGGGGCCCCCGCGGGGGCCTCGTGCGGGGCCGGCCTTGGTCCTGGCCCGCTCGCTTGCTCTGACGGGGGGAGTCCCCCCACTTCTTCGAGGAGTTGCATCTGGCGATGGCTTCACCAGGGTGTCATTCACGTACACGGACCTCACTCCTGTGAGGTGTGCAGCCCAGCGGTTTCTGGTGTCACACAGCTGTGTGACTGTCCCCACAGTTGGCGTAAACTTGTTTTCTGGAAAGGACACCCCATACGCCTGAGCTGCCCCCTCCCCCTAAATCTCGCCGTCTCCCCAGAAGCCCCCAGCGCCTGGTCACCGCCTGTCTGCTTCCTGTCTCTCTGTGCCTCTGCCTGTCCTGGGGGTCTCACGTGAGTCTGTAAAACAGCTGGCTCGGCGTTTTCAGAGCTCAGCAGCTGGATGTCAGCGTGTCAGTCACTCTGGCGGCCGAGGACCATTCTGCCGTCCGGCCGTGTTTGTCCTCCGCTGGCGCTGGCTGTCCGGGCACCCTGCCGTGCACATTCTGCTTCTGCTGAGCCCGTTCCTGGGACGGGGGTCGGCCGGGCCTGTGGGGACTCGCGTGGAGCCTTTCGAGGAACTGCCGGCCGTCCTGCAGCATCGCGTGCTCTGCGTCCTCACCAGCCCAGCTCTCCACTTCCGCCAGCACCCAGCGTCCCCTTGTCTTTCCTCGAAGTCTTGTGCTGGGCCTCTCCCCCGCCTCCCAGGAGCACGTCTCCTCACTCCCGCCTCACGGGAGCTCGTCTCTCTGGACTCTGGTCTTTAACAAGCTCTCTACACAGACACCCAGGAGGCAGGAGGAGACCCCAACCCCAGGGAAGGGCCAGAGCATCTGGCTGGAGCTGAGGACCGGTGGCCAGGTCTCCTCGCATCTCAGTTTCAGAGGCGGTGCTTCCTGCACTGTCCCTTAAGCCCCGAGGCCCCCGAGAGCTGTGGAGCCGGCCAGGGTGAGGCTGAGCCCTGGGCCTCTCTGCAGACCTCTCCCGGCCCCCTGGCAGCGTGGGGACGGCTGTGGGGGAGAGACGGACAGCGGGGAGGTGTCTCCATGTCCTTCTGGCTTGACTGCCTCTGACCTGGGGCCTCTGCGTACTTCCCCTGTGGGAATTTGGTCTGTGTGCCTGAGTTTGGGTCTCTCTGTAGATGGGGTCCCGCCTGGCTCCAGGGTGGTGGGGTTCAGCCTGGCGGGGTTTCGGGGTTGCTCCCCCAGGTCAGGAGGCCGTGCCTGCACTACACACTTCCTTGCGGCCGCAGCGAGCTTCGGTCCCACCACTGCGGTGCGCCTGGGGTCTGCAGCCCGTTGTCTGTCCGCAGGTGTCCCTGCCCCCTCCGTCTGCCACCATCCCGCTGGCCGCTGCTGCGCACGGGCACCTGTGGCCTCTCCTGCTTTATCAGCGCTGCAGGCGCGGGGGGAGGGCGGAGGCTGCTGCGGTGGAGACGCTGCTCAGCTTTAACGTGGTGGATGTTTTGCGTGTTTGGAACCCAGTGGCGTGAGCCCTGAGGGGCAGCCGGGGGGACAGCCCTGAAGGATGGGGTCCCGGGGCGCATTCACACCCGCTGCCTCTCAGCCTGCGTCTTTCCGCACGGTCAGGCTCTGGGCCCGTAGACCGAGCCTTCCGGGGAGGAGGGGCTGCCGCTGCTGACTGGGGTCGTCTCCGGTGGGCGTTTGCCTCTGGGAAGGGAGCCCCTGCTGGGAGCGATTCCACGATGTGCCAGATCTGATTCGGAAGTTACAGAACTTGGACCAGGCCTGCCTCCCAGCAGACGTCCCTTGTTTATGGAGCCCGCTGTCTGACCAGGAGTAGGGATGAGGAAGCAGGGAGGCTGCCTAGGGGAGGGGGCGAGCCTTGCTGAGGAGCCGGGGCAGGACAGCTCCTTCAGTGTGGACCCCCCAGTGCCTGCCCTGGTGGGCAGGGGTGGGAAGCAGGGTGGCAGCTTCTGCGGGGAGGTGGGCCCCGTCCAGGAATAGGCTCCGATGCCGAGGGGTCAGCACCGGGCTGGGAGGCTCTTCCAAAAGGTGGCGGTGGGTCTGAGGGGCGTCTCAGCCCTGTGCTCTGTGTCTCCTGGGCCACGGCCCTGCTCGCTCCGTGTCTGCGGGGCAGGGGCCCCTTCCCACCTGAGTGAGTTTCAGGGGGTTGGTCGTGGGCCCGGGGAGGGAGGGGGGAGGGGTGAGACTGTGGCGCGTCCCCTAGTGGACACAGAGGCAGCTGCCTCGGCTAACCGGGGCCCAGGGTGCTCTGCTGATGAGCCCGAGGGGTGACTGGACATGAGGTCTTGCGCCGGCCGGGGTGGGCAGTACACCCCAAGAAAGGCTCTGAGCTGCAGGACGGCCCACCCTGGGGGACACGGGCTCTGAGCTTCGGGACGGCCCCCCCCAGGGGACGATGGGAGTCTCGCCCTCGGTGATGCGTGCGGGTGAAGGGCCGCTCCCTGGGGCGGCTGAGACGTGGGGCCGGCGCAGGGCTGCCGGCTGTCGAGGTGACGAGAGGCGTCACCGGCGCTGTTGCTGTGACGGTTTCTGTAACTCCGGGGTTGGAGGGTAGGGGTGGCCCGTGTGTTCCTGAGCCTGTGTGGATATCCTTTCCTTGCCCATCTGGGTGAGGCTGGGCACACATGGGCCTCAGTCTGGGGAGCATCCTGGGCTTCCCGGGGTCTTCCCGACCCTTCTTCAGTCGTGGTCCCTGCATCCACTTAGTTCTGGTGATGAGACCTGTTTTCTAAAGCAAACTGTGAGTGCTGCTCGAGGGACTGCTGGCTTCTTTCTTTGGGAGGTGGGCGTGGCTCTGGGGCAGGGGTCCCCTCTGGTCACTGCGTGTGCGGGGACGGGGGCGGCATGGGGCTTAGGCTGCACCTCGGGAGGAGGCGAGCGGGCTGAACAGCGAGGGCTGCAGGACGTGGGGGCCCCCTGCACTTGACCCCGCACGCCGCCTGCTCAGCACCAGGCCCCGAGCTCCTGGAGCGGGTCGGGGTGGGCGGCCGTGCACGCGGCGAGGGGTCCTGACCGGCAGGGACACACACTGCATTGCCCAGGCTCACGGAGCTCTGCTTTTCCCTCGAGTAAGAAGCGCAGCCACCTGGGGAGCACACCGTGGGTCAGCGTGGGTCCTCTTGACCCTGGGCCGTTTGTGCCTCAGGCAGGGAGGAGGAACAGTGGCGCGGTGGCCGCCGGGGGTTGTAGTGGGATGGGGTGCCCCGGCGGGCGTGGGGCCCTGGCACTGGCCGGCCTGTCCCGGCCGTCCCCACAAGGCCTCAGTGGGCCGCGGCCTCATCCTCCCCCGTGTCCCGGGCCGGGCGTGCTCAGGCTTCCTGGCGGGTCCCTCGCCACGGGTGTGGCCAGCAGGACGGCCCAGCACGCTCACGTGTTCCTTCCCAGAGTCCCTGACGCGTGACCCCAGCCCACGCTCCCATGAGTGCCTGCAGCTGTGCCCCCATCCTCCAGCGGGACGCGCTCTCCCGTCTCCGTGCTTTGGCTTCAGGCCAGGAGTCCCGGCCCCTGGGGTGGCAGCACACACCCTCTCGGCACAGGTCACTGCCCGGCTCTCTGGCGCCTTCTCTGCCCCCCCATTAATTACAAGCTCTGGGCTTTTGTCGTGCTTTGGGGTGATCGAGCCTGCTGGTCTCTGACCAGCAGTGCAGGGCCAGGATTTGGGGTCCCGCCCCGATGGCCGTGGAACCGGATTTGCAGCCAGCCCGCTGGCCGGCAGGACCCCGTCAGAGCTGGGCGGGCGCTGAGTTGGGGAAGGTGAGTGCCCCCCAGCCTGGCACCTTGTGGGCACCAGGGCCCAGTGTCAGAGCTGTCCTCGCTCCGGTGCACAGGTGTGGCTGTCGGGGAGGACGGGACTTGCATTTCCGGCGGTTCGCCCCACGAGAGTGGAGCCCCCGGTCTGAGAATGAACGTTTGCCACCGTGCAGCGGTCCCCACCGTCCAGCCTGAAGCCCTGCCCTCCTGGCCATCTGCGGGGCTGAGCCCCCAGCTGCTCACCCCCAGCTGCCGTCACCGCAGGTCCACAGCTTGGGCTGTCTGGGGCCCTTCTGCCAAGCGCTGCTCTGCTGGCTGGACAGACCAGCCAGCGTCCCACACAGGTGGACAGTTTGCCATGTTTCACGGATGGTTTTTGGCAAACTGTTGACTGTGTGGACGGCAGTGGCTCCTTGGGGGTCACGCTCCGCACTCTCTGGGTGTGGCGTGCAGAGGGAGCCACTAGAGGCCTGCTTTGTCCGGACAGCAGTAGGTTATGACTTGGGCGCCCCTCTGAGCAGTGTCCTGTGGGGGCGCGGGGCTGCCGTCCGGGGCTCTGCTGTGGCTGGGGGTGACGGACAGCGCCCCTCCCTGCGGGGCTGGCGGGCTGGCCGAGTCCCGCGCCCTGCCCGGGTGAGTGGTTCTGCTCAGTCTGTTTGAGGGGAGGGCTCGGGCGCGCCCCCTCCCGCTGACCCCGACACGGGGTGCGCCTCCCAAGTTAGGGGCTGGCCCCCACGCCCGCTCTGCTGCCTTCTCTCCTGGCAGAGGGGCTGTGAGCCCAGCACGGCCTCGGGTCAGCTCCGACCGGCCTGTGGGTGCCTCGCCTGCCCCTGGGGCTCAGGGTCCCTGGGAAGCTGCCCCAGGACAGCCCCGCGGGCATGTCCGTGCCCGTCTGGGCTCGAGGGCGGGGAGGGCGGTGTTGCGCAGGGCAGCAGGGTGCGGGCTGGTGCCTGTGTTTCCAGCCACTTGGTGCTGGAAGAGCAAGAGGCGGCCCTGTGGCCTGTGCCACCCCCGTTAGGGACAGCGTCTGCCTCTGGTCCCTGTGTGGGGGCAGGTGTTCAGGCTCCGAGAGGGCTGCCCCCAGCCTAGCCCGGCCTCTTGCCGTCTGTGTCTGGCCCGGTGGTCATTTCTGCACATTGGGCCTCTGCGGAGGCATGTGGGGTATGGCGGTCCCTGCTCAGGCCTGTGTCCCCGGGGAGGGGGCTCAGGACCCTGTGGCCCTCCTGGAGGGGCTGCTCTGGGGTCCACCTGGGCTGGGCCAGAGGCCTGAGACCCGCGCTCCGAGCCCCCGTCCCGCCTTCAGGGGCTTCGGGGCAGCGTCCACATGGGTGGTGGAGAGCTGGGCAGGGATGCTCTGGCCCCGCGGTGAGCTCAGGCGTTGGGGGCAGCCCTGGCTCCAGCCGTCAGCGCTGCCAGCACCCTCAGGGGCTCCTCCCACAGTGTCGCTGGGGCCCCTGCCCCTGGAGGCACACCATCCGGTTTGCCTGCTGGCGCCCCGGGCACGCTCCCCTGCTGCATCTCTTCTGCCCAGGGCTCAGCTGGGGCGTCTTGGGGGCACACGCCCGGTCCAGGGCAGGGCTGTCTGCCCCACGCCACAGGGCGGGATGCGGCGTGTGGTGGCTGTGCTGGAATTTGCGGTGATGTGGGCTTTCCTTTCAGTTGGGTTCACTCTGTTAAGAACAGCATCTGTCCGAGTAGCCAGCAAGTCTGTGGGGACAGCTGCTCAGCTGCTCAGCTTTTGTTTTCTCCTCCATCCCTGTCACAGTTTGCAGACCTGTTGTAACTTCCTGTTTTTGCTGAGGCGCGGTTGCTTCCCTCCCGGCCGCCTGCGGGGTGAGCGGCCCAGGCAGGGGGGCAGCAGGCCGGCGGGGACGGGGTCGTGGTTATCAGCACAGCTGGCAGGACATGGGCGTGTGGCGGGAGCTGGACAGCGGGGTGGATGCAGGGCTGTCTCAGCAGAGCAGGTGGCGGCTTGCCTCGGTGGCCGAGAGCGGCCCCCGGGACCTCGGCCTTGCGCGCGTGGCCCTGGGGACACTGGGGCTGCTGGGGGCACAGGGCAGGGGGTGCAGGTGGCCCGGGGCTCTCGGGCCTCGGCGCCAGCCTCCACCGAGCGCAGGTATGCGCTGACACCCGCATTGCAGAGGCTCGTGTTTGAGGGTGGTGAGTGCAGCTGCCCACCCAGGGGAGCTCACTGGGCACCCTGCAGGCAGGCCCCTCCCCCAGGGCCTGAGCCTGGAGGCGGTGCCCCGGGCCCCTCCCCACACCACACTCCCACCAGCCCAGCCCCAAAGCTCCTCCAGGCGGCTCTGAAGTGGCGGCCTCCCTCGAGCTGGCCCCGGCCCGACACACCCATGCCTGTCCCTCCCGTCCTCGGCTGTCGGAGCAGGGGTCTGTGGCCGGGAGAGACCGGGCAGGTGGGGCCTGGGGGGGGCAGGGTCTGGAGGGGTGTTCTGGGAGTGGGCGGAGTGTTTGGAGGAGGTGCTGGGGGTCCCGAGGCCCAGGGTCCGGGAGGCTCTAGGAGCCCGCAGGTCCACCTGCACATGGCCTGTGGGGCCGGCGCGTCCCCTGGGCGTCGGCCTCTGGGGCCGGGCTCCCGACCCCCTTGGCTTACAGGGCAGAGGGTTCACTCCCGACCCCCTTGGCTTACAGGGCAGAAGGTGCACTGACCCTGACCCCCTGGCTCACGGCTTGTGTGCGGTCCCAGGCCGCCCCGGCTGCTGAGTGCAAGCCGGAGACCATCAGGGACCTCGGCAGTGACTCGCTCGGGCGATGCCCCGACACAGAGGCCACGGAGCGGCTCCTGGGCCGGGACGCAGGGCCAGGTGCTGAAGGCTCTGGGACACGCGAGTCAGCCGGCGAGCTCAGGCAGGGTGGCCGCTGGGGCCGTCGCAGGCGGCAGCAGTGCAGGAAACGGGGAGCCGGGCCTGCTAGGGAGGCCGCGTGGCCCGCGTGAGCTGGCCTGGCCTGCATGGGCGGTGAGCTGGAAGCTGGCGCTGCAGGACGGTAACGGTCTGTGCACCTGATCACGCCGGGCCCCGGGCCCTGCAGGGGATGAGCGGGGGCCAGACCTTGGTGTGGACAGTCGGCTCCCTCCTCTAGGGAGCTGCCTGTGACCCGTCTGCCTGTTGAACAACTGATAAGAGTCGGTGCGGAAGGGGAGGATGCGGGGACTCAGGCCCAGGAGGGTGCGCGCTCTGACCGCTCGGGGGTGCCGCTGGAGACCGCCGGCCCGTGGAGGTGTACCAGGTGCGGGGGGTCCCTCGGGAGGGCTGCCTGAGGAGCCCAGGGTGGCAAAGTGGAAGCACCAGTGTGTGACCTCTCCACTCAGAAAGTTGAGAATAGCTTCCAGGGGGAAGTTGACGTCTGTGTGCCGTGATGATCCTGAGAGTTTGTTTTTCATAAGGACAGTCCCGTGGCAAGCCCCGGAGTTCCCCGAAGCGCCTCCTCTGCTTTCTGCAGGGCGCTGCCTTCGGGGCGCTGCCTTCGACCCGCTGGCCCAGACGGACCCCGGGGAGACCTCAGTGTTTTGGGCAGCTGCTGCACCACAGACCTGTGCTGTGGACACAAAACGAGGTTCTGACGTTTAGTAAGAGAATGGAGCCCTAACTGCTGGGTGGAGCCCGCCCGGTGGGGCCGTGGAACTGCGCCCCTGTGCTGGGTCTGCTTCTCTGGAACGGGCTGGGCGGGCGCGGTGCCCCGTCCAGAGCCTGGCTGCGTGTCTGTCCATGTGTCCTGGCGAGTGGAGCTTGGATGCAGGCACCACCAGCACAGTCCTGCCTTGTTGCGGACGGGCTGCTGAGTCCCTGGGCCTGGCCTCGAGCTTCCGGACTGTTCGAGGCAGAACTGGTCCCCGATGGCACGTCCCTGCAGCCCGGCGCCTTCTGTCGGCCGAGTTCTGGGCTCCCTGCAAGACCTAGCCCCGCAGGGCCTCTTCCTGTCCTCGTGGGGTCCCCACGCCCAGGAGACACCAGGGCCCAAGGCTGCGTGACCTCACAGGGAATGCTGGGCCTCTCCTTGCTGCCCCTTCAGCCCCAGCCTGGCACCCTCGGGCCCCCGAGTGTCCTCTCCTCCTCTCGGGGTAAGGACCTGGTGAGGTGCTGCTGAGCCAGAGCGGGTGGTGAGGTCCCTCCTGGCTCCGCAGGGAACCCGCTCAGCACGCCTGGGGCGCTCTGCTCTGGCCTTTGTGCTTGCTGTCGGGCAGGTGACACGGTGGCTCCCTCCCCCGTGGCCCCTTAGGCCTGGACCCCCATCCTGTCTCGCCTCCAGCTGCGGCCCACGTGTTGTGAAGGTTTCCCACAGTGGAGGGTCCGTTGTTCCGCTGGGAGGTCTGCACTGGCTGCATTCATTTGTTGTTATCATCATCTATGGAGAAGGACATGGCCGCCCACTCCAGCATTCCTACCTGGAGAATCCCATGGACAAAAGGCCAGACGGGCTACAGTCCATGGGGGTTGCAAAGAGTTGGACTCGACTGACTAACTCACACACACATTATCATCTAAACTTTGAGACAGACTTCAGACACTGCGAGTTCCGCTCTTCCTGTGCCTGCCACTCAGCATTTTTGCGTATTCTCCAGGCTGAGCAGCCGCCACACTGCCCTGCCCTCGGGGCACCGTCGGCGGTCACTCCCCGCCCCCCCGCCCCAGACCGTGGCCTCCGCTGGTCCACCCCGTGTCTGTGGATCGGCCTGTTCTGGACGTGTCCTGCACATGGCTTCGGACACCTGATCTGACTCCTCTTTCTTACCCTGTGGTCAGGGCTCATCCACCTCATGTGTGTAGCAGAGCCCGAGCACCGCCTCCGAGAAGCACAGACCACCCTGCGTCCGTCCAGCAGCTGACGGACCTTTGGCTTTTGTGAACCATGTGGCTGTGAACATTTGTGTGTAAGGTTCTGTGTGAACATGTTTTAGACTCCCTTGGGTATGTATCCAGGCATGGACTTGCTGAGTCATAGGATAGCTGTGTATAACTTCTCAAGGAACTGCCAGACTGTTTCCCGGAGTGTCTGCACCATTTTGAATTCCCACCAGCATCGCGCAAGGGTTCCGGTTTTTCCACATCCAGAAACCACACTTGTTATTATTCGTCTGTTTGAGTCTAGCCGCCCTGCTGGGCGTGTAGCGCGTTGATCCGCGCTTCCCTGACCACTGGTGATCCTGAAAGTCCCTCCTCCCGCAGCCAGGTGCTTCTTGGGTATTTGTTTATTTGTTTACCTACTTTGGAAAAGCATTTATTTAAATCTTTTGCCCATAAAATTTCTTTCTTTAATTGTTGAACTTTTCTGGATTCGTTCTGGATGTAGATTCTTAGCATACCGATGATTTGAAAAGTTTTCTCTCATTTTTTGTGCTTTCTTTTCACATCCTTGAAGCCCTAGCATCCCAAACATTGATAAAGTCCAGTTTGTTTGTTTTTTCTTTGGTTGTGCTTCAGATGTCATATCTAAGAAGCAGTCCCCAGCCCTCCTCCACTGCTAGGGGGAATGTGAACTGGCCCAGCCACTGTGGGGAACAGTGTGGAGACTCCGTGTACATCAGACGCAGAGCCACCTAGGGTCCTGCAGGCCCACTCCTGGGCGCGTACCTGGAAAAGATGAGAGCTGATTCCAGCGGAGGCCTGTGCCCCGGTGCCATTCACAGCGGTAGTTTTCACAGCAGGCCCGACACAGAGGCAGCCTGCCTGTCCACAGACAGATGGGCAGATAAGGAAGGCGTGGTGCACACGGGCATGGAATGCCGCTCAGCTGTAAGAGTGAGCGAGTCCCATTTGCAGCAGCACGGATGGGCCTAGAGAGCAACATACTGAGTGAAATAAGTCAGAGAAATACATATATTACTTACATGTGGACTCTGCAGTATGGAACGAATGAACCTGTCTATGAAACAGAAATAGATTCACAGACGCAGAAAACAAAGTTATAGGTTACAAAGGGGCCGGGGTGGGGGTAACATGGGAATTTGGGACTAACAGGCGCGCACTGCCGAGTACAAGGCTTCCCAGTGGCTCAGCGGTGAAGAACCCGCCTGCAGTGCCTGAGACGCAGGAGATGTGGGTTTGATACCCGGGTCGGGAAGACACCCTGGAGGAGGGCATGGCAACCCACCCCAGTGTTCTTGCCTGGAGAATCCCATGGACAGAGGAGCCTGGCGGGCGACAGTCCCTGGGGTCGCACAGAGTCAGGCGCGACTGATGTGACTGAGTACGTACTACTGACTATAAAACTAGGTAAAACAACAAGGCCCTGCTGTACAGCACGGTGGACTCCATTCAGTATCTTATTATAACCTGTAATGGAAAAGAGCCTGAAAAAGAATGTGTGCACACAGACATACACACACACGCACACACATGTGCACACACACATGCACACACACATGCATATGTGCATGTGCGTGCACACATGCAAACGCACACACATGCACACACGTACACACACACGTGCACATGCACACACACGTACACACATGTACACATGCACGCGCGCACACATGCACACACGCACACACATACACACATGCGCACGGACACGTGCACACGCACACACGCACATGCATACATGCATGCACATGCACACACATGTACGCACATGCGTGCACGCACACGTGCACATGCACGCACACACGCACACACGGGCTTCCCTGGTGGCTCAAATCACTCGGTCATGTCCGACTCTTTGTGACCCCATGGTCTATACAGTCCATGGACTTCTCCAGGCCAGAATACTGGAGTGGGCAGCCTTTCCCTTCTGCAGGGGATCGAACCCGGGCCTCCCACACTGCAGGTGGGTTCTTTACCATCTGAGCCACAAGGGAGGCCTAGATGCTAAAGAGTCTGCCTGTAATGTAGGAGGCCTCCAGGTTCAGTCCTTGGGTCCGGAGGAATGACTACCCACTTCAGCATTTTTGCCTGGAGAGTTCCATAGAGGAGCCTGGCAGGATATAGTCCATGGGGTTGCAAAGAGTTGGACATGACTGAGCGATTCACATACACACACACACATACATGTAACTGGGTCGTTTTGCTGTGCACCTGAGACATTGTCAATCAGCTATGAGTTTAAAAAATACAGGGAAGACAGAGGGAGAGAGAGCAGAGAGAACAGAGCCCATTGCCAGTCCAAGGCCATGAAGATTTATTCCTGTCTTTCTTCTAAAGCTAATAGTTTTAGCTCTTCCATGCAGATTCTAGATTCACCTTGCCTTAGGAGGCTCAGACAGTAAAGAATCTGCCTGCAACGCAGGAGACCTGGGTTGGATCCCTGGGTCAGGAAGACCCCCTGCAGGAGGGCATGGCAACCCACTGCAGTCTTCTCGCCTAGAGAATCCCATGGACAGAGGAGCCTGGCGGGGCTGCAAAGAGTGGGGCGTGACTGTGCACACTCAGCGCGCAGTTCCCAGCATAATCCTGACTTCGATGTGCCTGGTGTGAGCTGGGGCGGTGCCCTCGTTCTTGGGTGTGTGCATGTCTCGCTGCCCTGCACTGTTTGTTGGAAAGACTGTTCTCCCCATTGAACCGCCTTGCTGGTTCAGTGTAGTTACCCACCTTAGCGGACCGTAGACGTGTAGACTTTCTCCTGGCCTCTCATTTCTGTTTCTTCATCTTTCATCTGTCCACGTGCCAGGACCAGAGGGTCTTGGCAACTGCAGTTAGTAGGGAGCTTTTAAATAGGAGATGTGTGTCCTCCAGCTTCTTCTTTTTCAAGTTTCTTACGTCTGCCCTGGGTCTCTGCGTTTCCACGTGAACTCTGGGCTTTGCCCGTCACCCCCAGCTGGCATTCTGATGGTGGCTGCTGGCTCTGACTTCGGGTCCCCTTCCTGCATGAAGAGCTTCGGGCAGTTTTCCTCTGCGCCCAGCCCTGGGCAGGTGGCCCTCCCTGCAGTTTGCTTGCTGCGCCTGCTGCTTTAATGAATGTGAGCAGGGCCCCTGCACACTCTGGCTTCCCGGGCCCCACACTGGCAGCTCTGAGTCCCTGAGGGCCGTCACGGGCTCGCTTCTTGGTGGGCTCCCTCTCTGGCACAGACAGGCACAGTGTGTCTAGGGTCATCCGAGTCGACCCCAGGGGAGTCTGTCCAGCCTCCTGGTGGCCTGAGGAGCCCTCCGACCCGGAGGAGCCATGCGGCTGGCTCTGGGGGCTGCCCCTGCGTCCGGCCCTGGTCCCCGAGTGTGGACACTCTCTGCCTCGGGGGGTTTCCTGGAGCCCGTGAGGACCAGAGGCGGCCTCGAGCCCCGCTGCTGTTGCCCTGCGTCCCAGGAGAGAAGCAGCTTCTCGCAGCCAGGCGGGCCTGGCGCCATCAGTGTGAGCAGGGGGTTGACGCGAGTCCTCGGGAAACAGTTTCCTGTGGGACGCACCGACCCCACGTGCCCCACCCGCCTGCCCTGCCCTCTCTCCCTGAGGCTGCTGGTGGCCGGCCCCCTGCTACCACTCAGACACCTCACGGCTAAAGGTCAAGGTCACGGCTCCCAGCACAGAGTTGCTTTTGGGGGGCCCGAGAGAGTCTCAGCTCTGGGGCTGGCTGGAGTGCTGGGCTGGCTCTCGCCGACCACACTCCGGACCCTGCCTGGGTGGGAAGAGGCCCGCCTTGGCCTGAGTGGTCGGCCTGGCGTCCACGCCTAGCACTCGGGTTCCTTAGGGGTCCACGGAGACGCTTCCATCCCCGCAGAGCCTGAGCCGTGTCCTGGGCTCTGTCTGAGGCGATCACCAGGCCCTCCCGGGGCAGAGGCCGCTCCGGAAGTGGCGTGGCCGCGCTGACCTGGGTCTGATCCCCGCCATCAGTGGCAGGGGACCACGGCCGGTTACCCGCTCTCAGCCTCGGGCGCAGGCGCCGGAGGCAGAGCTGGTCTTGCTTGTCTGAGCGGAAAGGGAAGTTTAACAAGCAGGCGGCTCCTCTGGGCCGAGTCCACCCTCGTGCTGCTGTGGGGCAGAAGGCGGGGCGGCGGGCCTGGCCGGGGGCCTGAGGCAGCGGGTCCTGCAGCCTTGCCGAGGTGGGCGTGGGCAGGCCTCCTCCGCTCAGCGCTGGGGTGGGGCCCGGGAGCCGCGGGGGCCCTGGCTGGCCGGGGTGCTGTCACCCTGAGGCTGCGTGACCCCCGCTGGGCACGCCTGCCGGTAGGTCTTTACATGCCCCGTGTGAAATTCTGGTCACTATGAACAGCAATACTTTGGCCTAAAATATTCTTTTCCAGCAGCTTGTCATTAGCAGCCTAAAAACAGATGTTTTAGTCTCAAGCAGAAAAGGAAGAGCTATTAATAGAATGAAGGGCAGGAAAGCCTGGCGCGCTGCAGCCCGTGGGGTCGCGGAGTCGGATGCGGCTTAGTGACGGGACAAGAGCGTCGGCAGAGGGAAGGCTGTTCGTGGTTCCTTGCCCGCGGCCGCACCCGAGCCGGCGACCCTGGGTGAGTGCAGGGCTGGGTGCTCGGGGCCGGGGCCGTCAGGGCCTGCAGGGCCCGAGCGCGGAGCTGCCCGCCTGTCTCCTCTGCCCCCCGAGCCGCCTGACATCGGTCTGCGATGGGACATGGCGTGTTTGTGACCGCTGTGCTGGAGATGTTTAAACATGGGCCTTGCTGGATGTTTATGGCTCTGAGATAGAGACCACGTGAGCGTGTGTGTAGGTTTGACACGTCTGTACGTGGACAGGCGTTGTCGTAACATAAACTGCCTTCCGTTTATTGCTCCTTCGCAAACACTGGTTTTTAGAAACACAGGAGCAGTGAGTGCTGTGGTCTCTGTTGACTTTAAGGAGGCGTTGGGCTCGCAGGGCCCCCCTTCCTGAGTCTGGACTGCAGGGAGGAGCCGCTGGCCAGGACCTCGTGGACACCGTCCTGGGTTCAGACGCGGCCCAGGGACCGTCGCTAAGCAGTGGGGTCTTGGACGTCTGCTCAGGCCGCTGACCCAGAAGGAAGAGGGAGGCCCCCGTGCGGGTCAGGGTCTCTAGGCGCAGCGAGGCCTTGCAGGACTGGCCCTGTGCCCGGGCTCTCTCAGGACCACCACAGATGCAGCCCCCAGCCCCACGCCCCACGCCTCTGGGCCCTCTGGTTCCTGAGCCCGAGACGCCTCCCTGCGTGTCCAGGCATCGGGCAGCCGTCGCTGGCTTAGACACCATGGGAGGGACTTGGGTTCATCTCACCGCGTGTGCTGGTCAGCCTGGGTGGTCTGCCTCCCACCCTTGAGGCAGAGGGCAGAGACACCCTGGTCAGAAGGGGATGAGGGGTGGTGTCCCCGCGGGGCTGTCCTGGCCGCAGTGCATGGCTCCTCTGAGGCCCGCTGAGGCTGACCTGCTGCCGGCCGCCCTGGGCCTTTCTCTGCTACGAGGGCACCCACCTGCGGGCTGGCCTGTGGGGCTGGCATCGTGCTGCCCATGCGAGTGCTGGGGAGGCCCTCAGAGGCTCACCGGGCGGTTTCCAAGCTCTTCACACCTGGCAGGGCCGTCTGAGGTGGTCGGTGTCCCCTCGCCCCTGGTACCCACGGAGATGGAGCTGTGGAGCGGAGGCTCCCTGGCCCTGCCTGGGTGGGGCTGAAGCAGGGCTGGGGACGCGGAGGTGTCTTGGACCCCCGGCCACCACGATGGGGGCCTGCGTCCTTGCGGCCATTGCATGCTTTCTCTCTGGGCCTCCTTTGGCCGTCGGAACAGGGGCGACGGGGCCATAGGTTCAGGGGTGATGGGGGCCGTCGTAGCAGGGGTGACGGGGCCATAGGTTCAAGGGTGACGGGGGCCGTCGGAACAGGGGTAACGGGGGCCGTCGTAGCAGGGGTGATGGGGCTGTGGTCTGAGTTGGGAGCCTGGGCAGGACCAGGCAGGAGCTCGGTCAGAGTCCGGGCCATGACACCCCGGGCCCAGGGCTGGTCTCGGGCTTGGATCTGGTACCAGGGTCTCCTCACTGCCTCCCGGGCAGCCCCTGACCCCTGGCCCTGGACCAGGTTTCTGGTTCTGGGGCTTCCACTGGGGAGTGGCCTGGGACCCCCTGTGAGGCCTGAAGTCAGGCTGTCCCTGCGGGGGCGGCTCCGTCTTTCCTGGCGGATGAGGGCTCTCTGGTGCGGATGCTGGCATTGCATTCAAGACAGAAATTAAACAGGCGCGTGTTCGTGCCCCGAGTTTTGCAGGAAGGCTCAGGTGTCGTGTGTTAGTGAGTGAGCGTGAAGCGTGCACAGGCAGGGGGAGCGACGAAGACGCCCCCGGCTGAGAGGGTTGTCACCACACTGCGTGGCGAGTGACCTTAAGATCGAAGGCCTTCTTTTCTCAGCGCTGCGCCTGAAAAGCAAAGTGTGCGGGGGTGCCCCTCGAAAGAGAAAGGAGGCAAAGAGGGCTATGAGCCCAGACCCCCGCACACGGGCGGGCGTGTGGCGTCGCCGTGACCGCTGCTCGGGCCAGGCCCTCGGGGTCCAAGTGCCAGTCCCCGTCACTCCGTGTTTCGGGAGGCAAGGACGTCCGTCCTCTCGGAGCTCGCCAGCCAGGGCCCCCAGCACAGGCTTACAGACCCCGTCTCGGGAGCCGGCGGGCCTGCCGCGCACAGCGGCAAGGCTCCCGCCGCCCCTGCGGGCTCCTCTGCCGTACACCACGCCCCTTCAGCCGGCGCCCTGAAGCCCGTGAGCTGCAACAGGAGAGTGGCCCCCACCCGCTGCAGCCAGGGAAAGCCCCCGCAGCAACAGAGACCCAGCGGGGCCAAAACAATGGATAAATGAACAAATAAGGTAAACGGGGCAGTTAACGAAGTCAGCAGTGGATGGGCAGCGTGAGGAGGGTACAGTGTGGCTCTGGGCGCCCAGCACAGCGGGCGGTGGGGTGACTCCCCTCGGGACCCTCGCAGCTCCCTTGGGGTTGACTCCTGTGGCGTGTGTTGCTGCGTGCCCACTGTGTGCCCGGCCCTGCATGGCCTGGGGGACGGTGCCAGTGGACGAGCTGTGCTTGGAGGCCCAGCTGGCCCTGCTCTGTGGTAGGGCATGGACACCCCGACCCCATGGCGTGCCCTGCAGCCTCGGCCGAGTGTGACACGTCCCCACACGTTCGTGCCACGTGTTGCCTGTTTGAAGACTTATTTTCATTCCAAATCTAAACATTTAAGAAGTGAGCTAGACTTTTCTTTAGGCACTTTTCACCTCTCCGTCTTCAACATGCCATCTGTTGGTGTGGACGACACGCACGGTGTTTGGGGTCTGCCACGATCTGAGCGCCCCCCTTGAAGATGCCCTGGACTTGAGAGTGGAACAGGGGCGCGGTCCAGACTCTCCACATACCTGTGTACAGCTCTGCCTCCTAGTTGCGAGGCTCTGAGTTTGGGCTGTGTCAGGAGGTGACTTCAGCAGGATCTTGGGAAAGGGACGAGGTGGTCACTGGCCTCGCAGGCAGCGAGGCCCCGTCGTCCCAGCTGGCCGCTGGGAGCAGTCTCGGCGTGCCTGTCATCTGCCCACCTGCAGTGACCCCCTGGGTTCCCCAAGGGCCCTATGGAAAGGGAAACATCTTTAAGGTGTTAATTTATTCAAATCTGTTCAAATAACTTTGAAAACATTGATGAACGGGATAGTTTTCTAGCAAAATGTATGTGAGCACGCTGACCCTAGAGAAGAGAGAAAAGCGGAAGCTGCCAGTCATTTGAGCTGAGAGATCAGCGGGCTTGTGAGGGCCTGGCCCCAGGAGGCTCGGGGCGCAGGTGTCCTGGAGTGGGCCCCGCTGGACGCTCCGGGGGCCCTGCCTGCGGTTCTGCCTGAGCTGCCACGAGGCCCCGGGGCTGCGGAGGCAGCACCAGACGACTGCAGGTGGGCCCTTCTGCCCGGCCGCAAGATGGCCCTGGAGGGCGCGCTGGCCAGCAGCAGATCAGGAAGGTCAGACCCAGAGGGGCGGGGCTGGGCAGTCGAGCTTATTAGAGTTACTAGTTTTATGAAATTACTGTTTGTTCTAGTTGGGGGATAATCACAGTGGTGTGGTGGTTTCTGCGATGCCTCAGCATGATTGACCACAGGGGCCCACGTGTCCCCCATCCTGAACCCGCCTCCCACCTCCCTCTCATCCTGTCCCTCGGGTCGTCCCAGAGCACCCGCCTTGTGTGCCCAGCTTCAGGTTGTGTATTTCCCGCACGGAGATACATGTTTCAATGCCATTCTCTCAAACCACCCCACCCTCGCCCTCTCCCACAGAGTCCAAAGGTCTGTTTACATCTGTGTCTCTTTTGCTGTCTCGCATACAGGGTCATCGTTACCATCTTTCTAAATTCCATATATATGTGTTAATATACTGTATTGGTGTTTTTCTTTCTGGCTTTCTTCACTCTGTATGATAGGCTCCAGTTTCATCCACCTCATTAGAACTGATTCAAACGTATTCTTTTTAATGGCTGAGTAATACTCCATTGTGTATATGTACCACAGCTTTCTTATCCATTCATCTGCTGATATACGTCTAGGTTGGGTCATAAGGCAGTTCTATTTCCAGTTTTTTAAGGAATCTCCACACTGTTCTCCATAGTGGCTGTACTAGTTTGCATTCCCACCGACAGTGTAAGAGGGTTCCCTTTTCTCCACAGAGTTAATAATTTACCAGTAGGAAATCCCTTACTGAGTCATCTCCATAAATGCTAAAGTATACTTGATAAAGTTCAGCATCTCTTGACAAAATTGAAACCAGTAGCTCTATCCTTAATATGATTTTAAAACTTGGAAATCAGACATCTCCACTAGATTCAGGGGTTTAAGGCAAAGATATCTGACGTGAACGTGATTGTCTGGGGCTTCCCAGGCGGTGCTGGTGGTGAAGAGTCTCCCTGCAGTACAGCAGATGCAGGAGCTGTGAGCTTGATGCCCGGGTCAGGAAGGTCCCCTGGAGGAGTGAAGGGCAGCCCACTTTGGTATTCTTGCCTGGAGAGTCCCGTGGACAAAGGAGCCTGGTGGGCTACAGTCCATGGGGCCTGAAGAGATGAGCATGAGTGAACACCCACACCCACACCCCCACCCGTGATCGCTTAACATGTTCGAGAAAGCTGGCTCGTCTCGTCAGCAGGTGGCCGAGAGGAGCGTAGCTGCTGCGCTGTCAGTGGCCACGGCGACCCGCGACTGGAAACGCTGGAGCGTCTCCTGAAAGCCCACCGCTCGCAGCGAAAGCTCTCAGCAGTGCGCTCAATGCGTTCTTATACATCCAGCCAGGAAACACCCAGGAACGAACTGTCACGCAGGGGGCTGACCCCGGCAGGACCTGATGCGGTGATGCTGACCCCTGTCCCGGGTGAGCTGGTGCTGGCGTCTCCCCACCGTCCCCCCCTGCCCTGCTGGTCACTGGGTGCCCCCACTCCAGTTTCTGCTGGTTTTCCCATTTATCCGTTGGTTCAGCTGTCCTTCAGCGTGGACTCACGGACTTTCATCCTGTTCCTGAGTTGCAGCCGTCACTGTCACACATAGGGGCGCGGGTGAGCGGCGCTGGCCAGGGCGCGTCTTGCAGCCGGCTCCGCGTTCACCCCCATCCTGCTGTTTTCTGAGCGCTTCCTGACTTTGGGCCCGACATGGTGCTCCCAGCAGCATGTCTTGGACTTTCCCTGCCCAGCCCTGGAGTTGGCCAGTTCTCCAGAGTCTGGCTCTTTCCTTGGAGACAGGGTCTGGGTGCTTATTCCTGGGAGTGTCACCGGAGACTTCCTGTCACAGACAAGCCTGCCTGGAAGGCGCCCCAGGGCCCCCAGTCTTGTCCAGACCGTCTGCCAGCCGATCAGGCCAGCCAGCCTGCTTACAGGGACCTGGGGCCACCCCTGGATGGGCACGTGTGCCCCTAGACCAGCAGCACTGCTGGCACGTCTCCAGGTAGGGCACCTGCAGTGGCGTCTGGGACTGCTCTGAGAGGGGTGGCGGGCACTCGGCCGCTGGTGCCGGGGCGCACGCCGGGGACGCCAGCATGTGGAGCCGCTGTCGGGAGGCGTCAGGTGGCCGCAGCTCGCACGGCCGTACTGTGGACTTGCACGCTGCCGGGAGAGTCGAGGGGTAGAGGTTAGACTTCCTCGTCTCACGGGGAGGGCTGTGGCCCTGTGAGGCGAGCTGCCAGCGCCCCTGCTGCCGCGGCTGTTCTGCCCCATGAACAGGTGTCCAGGCTAACTTCGTGCGGCTGAGAACGCATGCGACGTGCCGTGTCAGTTACGTCTCCGAGAAGCTGGGGACGAGGTCGGGGGGCGCAAAGAACCAGAAAGACCCAGAACTGCATGCGAACTTGCCCTCCAAGCCGGCAGGGCTCTGCGGTGTCCGCAGCGGCCCGGCGGCCCGTGAAGAGCAGAGCTGAGTCAGACCTACTGCTGTCCCCACACCCGAGAGCATCGCTGGGGCGGGGCAGCTTCACCTTCTGCACCGAATTCTCAGGAAGGGCCCAGGAAAGCACTGTGGAGGGTCCCCACTGGGTGCTCGCTGGGCAGGGCGCTGAATGCGCATGCCGAGCAGATGAGACACAGGAAAGCACCAAGGAAGTGAAAGGAAGCGGAAGTCGCTCAGCCGTGTCTGACTCTGCGACCGCAGGGATTCTACAGTCCACGGAACTCTCCAGGCCAGAACACTGGAGTGGGCAGCCTTTCCCTTCTCCAGGGGATCTTCCCGACCCGGGGATTGAACCAGGGTCTCCCGCATTGCAGGAGGATTCTTAACCAACTGAGCCATCAGGGAAAGTACCAAAGTGAGTCTTTAAAAAATACAGGCATAGAGAAGACCTTTCTGAGTAGCACGCACACACAAGTACAGGCTGGCACACATGCACTGGTGCACACACACACTCATGTACACACACTTGTGCACACACACTCGTGTACACACACACTCATGCACACACGCACTCATGCACACACACACTCGTGTACACACACACACTCATGCACACACACGCACAGCATCCACAGCCATCTTTGCAAAGGTCAGTCCGTCGGTCCTGCCTGTGTTGGCCTGTCCGTCCTGCTCCAGCCTCGCTCTAGGCTCTGGGGAGAAGCTGGTGAACAGGACAGAGCAGACAGCCCGCGTGTCCGAGCGGCTTGCCTTCCAGCCGGCATCTGACTGACGTTCACGTTCAGAGTGTTTGCTTCCACTTAAGGCGGCCTCGCGAGGTGACTGCGCAGCTTGCTGTGCTTCTCACGGCCGCGCCTGGTCCCCGGGCCCTGCCGTCTGCCCCGAGGCCCGCTGACCGTCCCCCATCATTATTTCAGTGCCTGATTATTGATGATATGTTGTTAATTTTCTCTAAATGCAAAGCTTATTGTGATGTGAATTATACTCCCAACTTGTTTGTCATCACACGATAGCCTAGTGCTCAGTGACAGCATCTGGAAAACGCTTCTGTAACGTCTGGGGAGAGCCCAGCCACTCCTCCTCGTGGTCGCTCTCCTCGTGTGAGGTCCAGATGAGGCTTTGCATGCAGACCCTTGCAAAGACCACTTTCGTCAGTGCTAATAGGGAGGTCTGTCCTGGAAGTTCAGAAGTGTGTCTGGCAGCCCCATGAGGGCAACAGGCTTTTCAAACAATTTTAATTAACCCTCGAGCTTTCCATTTCAAGCAAATCTTTATGAATTTTGTGAAACAAGGGAAGCTTAGTTAATAAAGATTGAAATTTTATTGCCAAAAACAGTAAATGTGAATTCATGACATATATTTGCAAAAATAAATGTAGATCGCAAGTGATATGTGTATGTTTTGAAGTTTCTTTTCAACACTGGACATCCAGAAATGTCTGATGAACCCTGGTCACGCAATAAACAGATTTGGACACCGCATCTTGTTCTTTCAGCTTGTTATTGACTCTCTGAGGTTAAAAGCAATTTGAGTTTACTTGGTTCACTTTAGTTCAGTTGCTGAGTCGTGTCTGACTCTTTGCAACCCCATGGACTGCATCACGCCAAGCTTCCCTGTCCCTCACCAACTCCTGGAGTTCACTCAAACTCATGTCCATTGAGTCGGTGATGCCATCCAACCATCTCATCCTCTGTTGTCCCCTTCTCTTCCCACCCTCAGTCTTTCCCAGCGTCAGGGTCTTTTCCAGTGAGTCAGTTCTTCGGATCAGGTGGCCAAAGGACTAGAGTTTCAGCTTCAGCATCAGTCCTTCCAATGAATATTCAGGACTGATCTCCTGTAGGATGGACTGGTTGGATCACCTTGCAGTCCAAGGGACTCTCAAGAGTCTCCTCCAAGACCACAGTTCAAAAGCATCAATTCTTTGGCACTCAGCTTTCTTTACGGTCCAACTCTCACATCCACACATGACCACTGGAAAAACCATAGCTTTGACTAGATGGACCTTTGTTGGCAAAGTAATGTCTCTGCTTTTGAATATGCTATCTAGGTTAGTCAGCTTTTCTTCCAAGGAGCAAGTGTCTTTTAATCTCATGGCTGCAGTGATTTTGGAGCCCCAAAAATAAAGTTGACGCCATTTCCATTGTTTCCTCATCTGTTTGCCATGAAGTGTGGGACTAGATGCCATGAGCTTAGTTTTTTGAATGTTGAGCTTTAAGCTAGCTTTTTTGCTCTCCACTTTCATCAGGAGGCTCTTTTGTTCTTCTTCACTTTCTGCCATAAGGGTAGTGTCATCTGCATATCTGAGGTTATTGATATTTCTCCTGGCAATCTTGATTCCAGCTTGTGCTTCTTCCAGCCCAGTGTTTCTCATGATGTACTCTGAATATAAGTTAAATAAACAGGCTGACAATATACAGCCTTGATGTACTCCAAATTGAGAAATTTGGAACCAGTCCATTGTTCTCTGTTCGAGTCTAACTGTTGCTTCCTGACCTGTATACAGTTTCTCAAGAGGCAGGTCAGGTGGTCTGGTATTCCCATCTCTCTCAGAATTTTCCACAGTTTGTTGTGATCCACACAGTCAAAGGCTTTGGCATAGTCAATGAAACAGAAGTAGATGTTTTTCTGGAATTCTCTTGCTTTTTCGATGATCCAGTGGATGTTGGCAGTTTGATCTCTGGTTCCTCTGCCTTTTCTAAAACCAGCTTGGACATCTGGAAGTTCTCAGTTGACGGAATGCTGAAGCCTGGCTTGGAGGATTTGCGCATTACTTTGCCAGCGTGTGGGATGAGTGCAATTGTGTGGTAGTTTGAGCATTTTTTGGCATTGCCTTTCTTTGGGATTGGAATGAAAACTGAGCTTTTCCAGTCCTGTGGCCCCTGCTGGGTTTTCCAAATTTGCTGGCATATTGAGTGCAGCACTTTCATAGCATCATCTTTTAGGATTTGAAATAGCTCAGCTGAGTTTTACTTACATGTCTTATTTTGAGGCTGACTTAGGATAGTCTTGTAAAGGCTCCTCGTTGGTGAGCCCCATTTGCACCCTTGAGGTGAGCCGTGGCTGCCTGGACCCCCGGGACCCAGGGCAGCAGGATGCCCCCTGAGCCACTGGCCACTGGCATGAGCTTGGGGAGTGGTATCACGGGGAGGGGTCCCTCCTGATTCTGTTCATACACTCTGACAGGTGCCCCACGCTTCTGGGCAGTGTCACTGGCTGCAGGGGGAGACTGGGGGAGAGGGAGGACCCCTGGGGCTCCTGAGACCCCGCCCCATGTCTTGGGTGTTTGCATTTCACGCTCTTACACGTCCTTGTCTTTCTGAGTGCCGACATCCTTGGTTTCCCCCACTCCAGAGCACTAACAGCGAACCGGAGGCTCCAGCCGGACCACCCGGAAGGGCAGTAGCAGAGGAGCGGGGTGTGGACGCGGGACTGAGGGAGGCCGGCTGACTCAGCTCTCAGGACATCGGGGGGGCCTCGCACGCCGGTGCCCGCGACCTTGGGGGCACACTGGCGTCCCCTCTGCCTCTCAGCCAGGCGGGGTCGAGGGGCTCGCTGCTCTGCTGAGGGTGGCCGCGTGGGGACCTGGGTCATTTCCTGGGTCAGTGGAGGCGTGTGTCAGCCCAGCTGAGTCTGTCTGCTCTCTGCAGATGGCACTGGTGGGCATTGAGCTCGTGGTGGGCGTGGCGCACATGGGCCCATGAGGACAGGCTGGTTCCCGCTTAGGTTGCCCCTGGGGCTGGCCGGGTCCTGGTGGATGTGGACTGAGGGTGGCTGTGCTGCCCCCTGAATTAAAGGGGGCTGTGAAGGTGGCTTCCATCCAGTGCACCTGAAGCTGCGGGCTCGGGGGCAGGGCAGGCAGGCTGCCTGCTTTCCTGGTGGGGGGCCTCCTGTCTAGAAGCCTCGCAGCCAAGCGACGATGGTGAGTGCAGAGCACGACTCGGGGGCTCGGTCCGTGGACCGGCGCCGACGCCGTCTCCATGTGATCCGGGCCTTCTCTCTCCAGCATGCCCGCCACAGAAGGCGTCTGCTCCTGTGGGGCGGTTTTCGCGTTAACTCGCAAGGAGGGTCTCAAGCTCACTGCAGCCGCCCGGGCTCTTCTGTGAGAAGGCCCGTGGTCTCCCTGCCGCTCGAGGCCTGCACGTCTCTTCAGGACGGCCTGGCGCCTGCCTGCCTGCCTGCGGCCTGTGGACGGCGCCTGCTCTCCGCCCGAGTGTTGGTGCTTCTCCCTGACCCCTGGCCCCCCTGCAGACGCCTTCCCTGTGAGCTCCCCGGGCTCAGAGCAGGTGGGCTGCACAGGCAGGAGTGAGCCAGCGCCCTCTGCAGACCCACCGTTGGCACGTCCGGCGGCTGGACGCTCAGGCGAGTAACCGCATCCAGTCACATGGAACCAGAGAGAAAGGGAAAGACCGCGCTGTCCACTTCCTCAGCAGACCACAGCGGGCGTGTATTTACTTCTAGGCTTTTTCCTGCAGAAATCCGTTTATTTGAAATTCTGAAAGCTGTGTTTACACTGGCGAGGAGCAATCGAGAGTGAACTCGAGCCCGTGGCTTGCGGGGCCCTCCACCATCGGCCGTCAGAGCGGCCCTCCCCGCAGCTCCGCCCGTGCCTGCACGCAGGTCCTGTTGGGGGGGCCTCTTCTTTTTGTTCCTGTGCTGACCTCCAGGCGGCCGTCCAAGGGAGTGGACACTGTGGCTCCTGCCCGCTCCTGGATGGGGGACTTCAGGAAAACAACTCTCCCTGCCCCGCTGCCACTGCCTCCCCCGCGAGGCCCCGCACTGGCCGATCTCTGCCCTCCACTCACCCTTGGCCGTGCGCACAGCCCCGACGCAGCAGCGGGGTGCCGGCTGGGGAGGGGGCCCAGGCCGCAGTCCCTCCCTCTGAGGACCTGCCCTGCTGTGCTGATCACGGTGGACCGAGCTCTGGGTTTGTAGAGTTTGCGTTCTGTTTGCAGGGTGAAGGGTGGGCTCAGGGTTCGGGGACAGATGTTTCTAGCACCTAGTCCCAGGGGGATCGGGGGTCCCCCAGGGCGGCCTCCTCCTCCTGCCCCTCCATTCCACCTGGCCCCAAGCCTGCACTGCACGACGTGGGCATCTGCCTTGCAATCTGCTGGCCAGCATTGCACGTGTTGGGACTTTAGCTCAGACCTTCCGCATTGCTTCTAAGAGCTGTGTTAGCTGTTGAGATCACGGGGCCCCCTCGACGGGTCCAAGTCCCGCTCTTGCTGCCTGGAGTACACGCTGTCAGCTCTCTCAGCCCAGGGCCCTGGGAGAGGCCCGGCCAGAAGGTGGACCACACTCCCCAGTCGATCTCAGAGGTCCTGTCTCTGCGGGCAGGGCAGCGTTCCTGGCATGTGTCCCGGATGCTGGGCAGCTCTCCGTCCCCCTCTGTCCTTCTCCGTCCCCCTCTGGCTCTCCTCTCTCTCTGGTTCCTGGGTAGCCGTCAAGCTCCTGACTTGGGAGACAAGTGTGGGCTTTCAGGCCTTTAGGGGCTCTGAGGCTGTTCCCCGGGTGAGCTCCACAGGGCGGGCAGCAAGCGGCTGAGATGTTGAGGTTTCTGGGTTATTTTAGTTGTGCGGACGTTTGCTAAAAGTCAGCAGTCTGGTCTCAGCATCTGTTTTGAGATTAGACTCAATATTGAACTTGCATCAAAAGCAGAAACTAGAACCCTCAAACTAAATAGGAGGAGAGAGCTTTGTACCCCTCAGGGGCTGGTCATGCCCGCGGCAGAGTAGGCCCGTGCTCACACTCGGCTGCGGTGCCAGGCAGGGCCCCCCGACCTTGTGCCCGTCCCTGGCTCGGTGACATGGACCCTCCAGCCCCAGACTCCGCCATGCACGTTGGTAGGGTGGGCTTCCCAGGGGGGTGTGCAAGGGGTCGGCAGGGAGCACGGGGGGCACTGGTCCCCTGCTGGCCTCTGGATGCCGCAGGGAGTGAGACCCGGCAGAGGGGCCCTGCTGGGGCAAGGTGCAGCCTGTCCTCTGCCGTCCGGGGGGGTGTGCAGAGGTCTGGACGGCAGGCCCTGCGAGGGTGGGTGGCAGCAGGGGTCAGGGGGCCAGGAGGGCAGGCGGTGGGGGCCTGGCCCAGCACAGGGGTGCAGCCGTAGGGAGGGTCTCCCAAGGCCGCGGAGGAGCCGAAGAGCCGCGGGGCCTATGGGGGTCTCTGGGGAGAGTGTGACGATGTGGAAGGGTCGCTCTGGAGTGAGCTGGTGGGAAGACAGTCTCTGGGGAGGGCACCTGGGGGTCAGGTGGCCTCCAGGTGACCTTGTGGAGGACAGAGGCTTGCTAAGGCGAGGGGCCCTGCAGGGCTGGGGCCAGGTCACTGGAAGTCATGCCTTCTCCTGGATGCGGGGGGCAGCAGTCCTGGAGGGGCAGGGCCCTCTGTGGGCTCATGGAAAATAGTGGGAGAGGCCGCTGTCTGCGAGCAGAGTTGTCCGGGGGGTCGGGTGGCAGGAGGCAGAGGGCAGTACCTGATTGTTGGGGCCGGTGAGGGGCTCCGTCGGGTTGACTGATTTCTTTGGGAACAACGCTGTGGTCTGGGGAAAGCACAGATTGTTTTCTAGGCCTGCGTTCAGAGCCGGACGTGGGGAAGCCTGGCGCTCAGGGTTGCTCACTGCCGCTGTTTCCCTGCAAACTGGAGGCCGGGCCGCCGTCCCCCGCGAGGACGATGCAGGGAGAGATGGCCTCCCGCGCTCGGGAGCCCTGCAGGCCGGGCCGCTGGAGATGGGGAAGCCTGGCCCGCACGCCAGGGACGCGGCCTCGTCCTCGCCAGGCCTCAGGCTCCTGGCTGGCCCCCCCCACCAGTCAGCAGTGGGCACGCATGTGGGGGGCAGTGGGATTCTGTCTCAGCTGCGGGCAGCCTCATGTGGGCCCGGAGGTCTGTCTGCCGAGTGCCGAGGGCCCCCGGGCACTGTGGCTCCGGCTGCGGGCAGGGCAGGGGACGGGGCCCATGAGGCACTTGGGGCTCAGGCTCCCTCGCAGGGGGGCCGGGGACAAGGGGAGGGTGGGGCCCTTGGCCTCCGGGGTCAGCCGCTTTCCAGGCTCCATCTTCCCCGGGCACACTGCTGGCGCCCACCCTGCCAGCAGGGCTGGGGGACTGGTGCTGGTGGTGGGGGGGAGTGCGTCTCCACGCCCCTCAGCCCAGCTCCCCCTCCTCACCCTGATCCCTGCCCGCCGCGCGCGTGTGTGTGTGTGTGTGTGTGTGTGTGAGAGAGAGCCAGCCCTGCCTGTGTGTGTATGTGAGAGAGTGTGTGTGTGAGAGAGAGCCAGCCCTGCCTCTGCCTGTGTGTGTGTGTGTGTGTGTGTGTGTGTGTGAGCCAGCCCTGCCTGTGTGTGTGTGTGAGAGTGTGTGAGTGTGTGTGAGAGCCAGCCCTGCCTCTGCCTCTGTGTGTGTGTGTGTGTGTGTAGCCAGCCCTGCCTGTGTGTGTGTGAGAGAGTGTGTGAGAGTGTGTGAGTGTGTGTGAGAGCCAGCCCTGCCTCTGTGTGTGTGTGTGTGTGTGTGTGTGAGAGAGAGAGAGAGAGCCAGCCCTGCCTCTCCCTGTGTGTGTGTGTGTGTGTGTGAGAGAGAGCCAGCCCTGCCCATGCTGGGGGCCTTGGGGGACCCTCGCCAGGGCCAGGGTCCCACGGAGCTTGGGGGGCGCTGTGACACCCGGCACCACTCAGAGGCTGGTTCCCTTATGTTTGCCAGTGAGGAGAGGAGAAGCTGGAAAGATTTCGAGTGTGTTTATTTTGCAGGGGCCCTATTTTTAGACTTCAGTTATTCTGGACTTGAGTTTTACATTTTTCAGAAGTCTCCCGAGACGCAGAATTAGCGTGTCTGATGGAGGCAGGGTACTCTGCTTCGCTGCCCTGTGACCCGGCCGTCTTTCCTCCCATCTCCCACTCAGCCCCTGCTGCTGAGGCTCGAGGGCCGCTTGCTCTGTCCCACAGCCTGGACTGAGGGGCCCCCCGGCTGGAGAGGCCTCCCTGCGCCGCGGTGTCCTCCTCCCGTGGGGACTCCACGGCTCCGGGGCTTGGGCTGGGTCAGCTCAATGCCGTGGCCCGCCCAGAGGTTCTGGGGACAGCAGATCTGCCTGCCTGCTTCGAGCAGAGAGGAATTCTGCTTGAAAAGAAGGAAAGCAAACTCTGCTTCACGGCGGAAGTCATAGAAAGGACCTCAGAGACTGTCAGCATCAACCCTTTGTTATTTCTTTTAAACTCTTTCCCAGAGTTTTATGATAAAAGTTCCGAGAATAGTGTCAAGTTGAGAGAATTTCATCGTTAGCGCTTGCTTGTCACCCGTCTAGACGCTGTCACGACCGAGGCACCAGGCTTCTATCGCGTTTGTCCGCCTGCTCACCTGTTGGTCGGTCTCGTCTTCCACGCGTTTCACAGCCAATTGCAGCTGTCAGGGGGTGGGGGCAGTTTAGTCGACCAGTCGTGTCCAACTCTTTGCGGCCCCGTGGACTGTAGCCCGCCAGGCTCCTCCGTCCATGGGATTCTCCAGGCATGAATACTGGAGTGGGTCGCCACTTCCTCCTCCAGGGGACCTTCCCCACCCAGGGATCGAACCCGGGTCTCCTGCGTTGCAGGCAGATGCTTTACGAACTGAGCCAGGAGGGAAGCCGCCCTCTCAGCACTTCGGTAGGAATGTCATTGGCTAGAGTTCGTTATTGGTTCAGTTCTTTCTCTGAGACAAAATTTATGGGCAGTGAGACGTACACATTTAGGCATACATTTGCAGAGTTTTCACGAATGCTTATGTTTAACCCAAACTGTTATCGTAATATAGAACCCGACCATCACCCAGGAAGGCTCCCCTTCTGTTTCCCTGGCTGGCCCCTGCCAGGCCCCGGGCTCCGATTGACCGCTTGCAGAGAGTTCTGCCTGTCCTAGGACGTCCTGTCGGGGGTCCCACCTGTGTCCCTGCTCTGTCGGCCTCAGCCCGTCGGGGCGGGTCTTGATGTTGGCTGAAGGTCCTTCCCCGTCTTGGCAGGCAGCGCCCTGCCCGGTGCCCCGAGTGCCACAGTGGCTTTGGCACGTCGGACCGTGTGGGATCGGCCATCGAACCCTCGTCCCCTGCGTTGGCAAGCAGAGTCTGAACCACTGGACCACCAGCCAAGTGCTGCTTGAGCCCCAGGAGTTCTCACCCGGGGCCCCTGCACCATCCTCAGCCTCTGTGCCCTGAGAAGTCTTTGCCCACCACCTAGTCGTGAAGACGGACTCGTCGCTTCTTTCAGGAGCGCCTTGGCTTCCCCGTCTGCGTCTCAGGGCTCCGTCCTTCACAGGGGCATTTGTGTGCGACGTGAGCTGGGGTTGCAGGGTGCGGTCCACCACCTCCCGTTGCGATTTTGTTTCCCCGGGCATTGCTTTGGCACCTTTGTTGAAAATCACTGTCTGCGTGGCTGTTTCTGGACCCTATCCTGCCCCATTGGTCTGCCCAGTGAGGTTTGCCCCAGGGCCACCTGTCTCGGCGACTGTGGCCTGCCGCCGGGGTGTCTGGGGAGGGCCTCCCAGTGTTGCTCTCACCGTGGCGTTCCAGGCCCGCTGCACCTCCAGGCACGTCTTGGAGTCAGTTTGTCAGCTTCTGCAGATCGCCTGCTGAGATAACGGCCAGCGTTGCACTGGGTCCAGGGGCCAGTGTGGGGAGAGCTGATGTTTCAGCGATTTCATGGCTTTGCTTTCGGATGAGGCATCACTTCCTTTATTTAGGTCTTTAGTTTTTCCCACAGCATTTTGTGGTTTCCAGTGTAGAGGCTTGGCGTGTCTTTTGTTAAATGTATTCCTATGTAATTTGCGTTTTTTGGACGCTGCAGTAAATGGTATTTTTAAACGTTTCATTTTCCAGTTGTCTGCTGTTGTTAAATAGAAATGCAAATGAGGCTTGTGTATTAATCTGGTGTCCCGTGACTTTGCTAGACTGTAGCTGCTCTGGGAGGTCAGGACTCTGTGTCGGCGTCTGCAGGCTGTCTGTCCCGCTCCCTGCCTGCCTGCCCGCTCAGGACCGGCCGTGCCTTGGCAATCAGGTAGTGAGTGTGGGCCGCTGTGCCTCTCTTTCAGGCAAAGCATTGACTAGCTCGTCAGTAACCATGGTGGCAGCTGGGGGCTGTTTTTCCTCTTTTTCAGTTGTCCTTTATCAGTCTGAAGAGGTTTCTATTTCTTACTTTGCCAAGAGGTTGTTTTGTTTGTTTGTTTAGCCATGAAAGAATGTTGGATGCTGTTAAATACTTTTTCTGCATGTACTGAAATGATCCTATAGTTTTTCTTTTTTGTCTGTAAATTTGGTGGATTATGTCAGTTTTTCAAATGTTAAACCAAACGATTGCATTCCTGGGCTGCTTACTTGGTCAAGTCACATTCTTTTTTATGTATTTCTGCATTTGGTTTCTGTATGCATTCACGAGAGGCGCTGGTCTGTAAGTTTCTTCCTCTGCCGCTGACCTGCCACCCTCTTCCTCTTCCTCCTCCTCCTCTTCCTCTCCCTCTTCCTCTCCCTCCTCCTCCTCCTCTTTCTCCTCCTCCTCTTCCTCTTCCCCCTCCCCTTCCTCCTCCTCTGCCCCCCCCCCTTCCATGAACAGCTTTGGGTGTTGGCATCGTGTTCGCTTCTTAGAAGAAATTGGAACGTGTTCTCCTGTTTTGAGAGAGCTGAGTGAGACGGGAGTGTTTCTTCCTTAAGTGATCAATGGAACTCACTAGTGCAACCATCTGTGTTTTTGGTGCACACCCAGTCTCTTTAATAGATAGAAGCTATTGTTTCCTCCCGAGTTGCCTATTTTTCAGGCGTTTGTTGGTGCAGTGTTCAGACGCCCCTGTCGTTCCGTGCGCGTCTGTGCTGGCAGCCCCTCCTGCCTCTGGCCCTGCCCTCTGTGCCCTTCTCCTCCGGCT
>NW_024070198.1:49685927-49697108 GCF_014754425.2 Oryx dammah
CCTCTGGCCCTGCCCTCTGTGCCCTTCTCCTCCGGCTCCTCTGCCCGGGGCTCTTCAGCATTGCCAGTCTGCTCCCTGCCGCCCTGGCCCAGGCGGCCGGGGGCAGCTTGTTTCCGCCCAGGGCTCCCCGGCCCTGTGGGGCTGCTGCACCTCCGTAGGCTGGAGCGGAGGGTCCCAGCCCCGCGTTAGTGTTTCCAGGGCCAGGTGTGGCTTCTTCACAAGCCTGAGTGACGCCAGTGCTGGCCCCGCGTGCTTGGCCTCCCTGCCGGCCCACCTGGAGTCGCTCCCAGGGGCTGTCCTGCGTCCTTACGAGCACTGTGTAAGCACTCTGTACTGCGGCCTGAGCTGTCCAGGGGGCTGGTGGGTGGGCGCTGGCTCGGCCTCCACCTAGGCGGGGCGAGCTCTCTCCTTGCTTTTCCCCCGTGGTCCCGAGGTGTGTCTTCAGACACCCGCGCTGCCCTCCCTGGAGCTCGGCGTCTCTGCAGTTCTGGGACCATGCTCCTCCTGCTGTGCCCATCGGCACCCGCAGGCCCACCGGGGTCTGGCCCTGCCCCACAGACGGTAGTGTGTGGATGTGGGGTGGTGTCGCAGGCGGTTGGGCCTGTCCCGGGCAGTGGAGCCTGCCCCTCGGGCTCTCCTGCAGAGGTGGGCTGCCGCACAGGGCCCTGAAGGTGGGGGGCTCTGTGGGGTGCAGGGCTCCTCCTTCCTGTGCGTCTCCTGCCCTCCCAGACCGTCCCGCCTCTCGCTGCCCTGGGCCCACCCGCAGGGGCGCGGGGCACCCCGGCCACTGAAGGCTGCTTCAGAGTCCCGCCCTCGTGACCATCGCCTGGACGGTCACCTCTGGGAGAGGCACCTGTCCACCCTGCCCCCACCTGCTCGTGGCCCTCCGCTCCCCACCGAGCCCCGCAGGGGGTGCCCCTCCTAGCCCTGCCTGGCGGGGTGCCCGCCGGTCACCTGTTCCCTGGTGTTGGGAGGCTGCCTGACAGAGCAGCTTTGCTGGATGGCCAGCTGGGAGGGTGGGGGCCCCAGAGGGCGGCAGCTTGATTGTATTTCTGGGCCCCCTTTTGCTAAATTTTCCCCAATTTTTGAAATGAGTATGATTCACTTTTGAAAAAAAAACCTCTTTTTAATTTTTCTTTGAAGTTGCCAGTTTTATTTAAGACTTTACGTCTCTGAATAATTGGTTAAAAAGGAAATGTTCATCATTTTTAGAGTTTCACAAATAGGGAAAGTAATGGCTGGCTGGCCAGATTCGTGTGATGTGAAGCCAATTTCCTTAAATTAAAAAAAAAAATCTGAGTTTTAGATCCCAGAGCTCTAAAAATAGCACTTGGAATTAATACTGTTCTCGGATTCATGGTTTAAGAAGTCACTACATTTTATTTTTCATGATATAGATTTAACAGCATGTGGGTAGAAACATGTAACTTCTCACATGGGTTAGATATCGAAGCCAGTTTGTGTATATAAACTTAAACACTGAAAATGCACACAGTCAGCTATTATGGAACTTGTAACAAATACAAACTTGTTAACTTTCCAGAAGGAAAAACACAGTATTAACAAAGAGTGGTCTTTTGCGTCATTTTCAAAAATCCTCCCTCCTCTGTTTCTCATCCGCGTTGTGATCAGCCTCATCAAGCAGTTCCTGAAACTCTTCCTCTGTTAAATCTTCCCCTAGTCCCTTAGCAACCTGCTTGATGTTGTTCAGTGAGATACTTCCTGTATCATCATCCTCAAATACTGTGAAAGCCTCCCATGGTTCTTTTTCATGCTTTTCACTCATTTTTACACTCATTATCCCCCGGAGGAGGGCACGGCAACCCACTCCAGTATTCTTGCCTGGAGAAGCCCGTGGACAGAGGAGCCTGGCGGGCTACAATCCATGGGGTTGCAAGAGTCGGACACGTCGGAGCAACTAAACCACCACCGTGCAAAACGGTCTTCAGAACTGACGGCGCCGCTTCCTTCCCCGTCGGTCTCAGCTTCCGTGTTTGTAGTTTCTTCCTCCTTTGGCTCAAATCCGAAGGCCCACGTCGCAGTCACGTAGCCAACTGGCTCCCCGGCTGGGACCTCCCGACTTTACCCGCCGGCCACAGTGCCCAGCGGTAGTTCACCACCCGCGAGCCGTTGCTCAAGAAGCGTCTTTGTAAGTTGGACAGAAAGGCATCGGTGCAGCCCACGCTGCTCCCAGGTGCCCCTCAGGGCTTTCCCCGTTGCCTTCCTGCGTTTCTGGGGCCCGGGGCTCCCGTGAACTGCAGTCCGGGGACCTAGGCCCCACACGCGCGGTGTCCTCGGCCCAGATGTGTGTCCTGCTCTCCTCTTGTTTCTCTGCCTCTTTCTTAGAAGAGGAGAAGGATCGGTGTGAGGAAGAGAGTGCAGACGCTGTATTGGGGTCTGGAGGACGGGGTGTGGATGCTAGGCGGCAGCTCGCATGGGTCCCCCCCGCGGATGCCTGCGATGGGGCAGGATGGAGGCAGGCCTGTGGGGCCCAAGGTGGCGCCCTCCGCTGCCACCCCGGGGCCTGGCGGGGGTCCTGGTGCACCCCGTTTGCTGTGCCATCCCGAAGCGAGGTCATGGCAGGACCTGGGGTGCCAGAGGGAAACATGGGTCCTGGGAGGAGCGCCCGTGTTTCGGTCCCGGTGCTGACACACCAGGGTCGGGAGACCCCGCGGGTTTCCACGCCGCCTGTCACACCTGCTTCCTTTTGCAGCTGGGGCCAGCGGTCCAGCTGGACAGGCCTCTGCTGAGAAACGGGCTCGCGCCCGGTCTCAGCCCTGGCGGCTGCCCCAAAGGTGGACCATTTCAGTTGCGTAGGCTGCCATTTCTAAGCTGAGCTTGCTTTGTTTCCTAGAGTTGGACCCTGTTAGGTGAAGCGTCTGTCCCTGTGTGCGCTCAGTCGCGTCCAGCTCTCTGAGACCCCAGCGACTGTAGCCCACCAGGCTCCTCTGTCCATGGGATCCTCCAGGCCAGAAGATTGGAGTGGGTTGCCACGCCCTCCACTGGGGTCTCTTCCCGACCCAGAGGTCGGGGCTGTCGGCACCCACGTCTCCTGCACTGACAGACGGATTCTTTACCAACCGCACCGCCTGGGATAGATTGTCATTTAAATACATGATGTCCAGGGCACTCTTTAGGGGCAGATGTCTATTTTGTCATAGCTTTGCCAGGCCCTCCATCCCGGTGAGTCAGGTCCTCAAGTCCCAGGCCTCTGTGAGGGGCTTTGGCAGCATTTGTAGATGTGAGCTAAAGAGGAGGATGCTGCTGGGTTATCTGTCGTGGGAAGGCCTCCCTCGCTCTTCGTATTTTCATCTTTTTCCTTATTTTCATTTTTTCCTTTCATTCTTTCATTTCTAAGTTCTGCAGGGTTTATCCAAAGGCCTAACATGCAGAGAGGACAGGTGGATTTGAGGGCATGCTCCCCGCCCGCCGCGTGGCGTGTCCCGCCGGTTGCTGGCTGGCCCACCAGCTCTTCCTCTGCAGAGCTATTCTTAGCCTCCGCGTTTGTGCCTCCAGAGACAAGATTTCCTTTCTCGGGAAATGGTTTTCCGCAGGGATAAGCGTGCAGCGCGGGGCAGGATTTCCTGAGAAGCCGGGGCAGCTCAGTGCCCGGAGGCCTCGCCACAGGCACAGAGTGGGGAGCCCGGGCGCCGTTCCTTTCTAGTGACTTGCCCTTGAAAGTTTTTTGGGCGTATTTGAGAAAGACGAGTGTGTGTCCTGGTGTTCACGGTCCTGCATTGTTCCTGTTGGCCTGGAAGGCGGGTGCAGTCGCCTCCCTGGGGGCTGGGTTTCTGCCTCCAGGACCCTGGGGCTGTGAAGACCCTGACTCCGCGTCACCCCGAGCCCAGCCTCTAGGCCACGAGGCTGCTGGGCGCCTGGCTGTGCATCCCAGGGCAACTCCCCCAGTCCCAGCGCCGCCTCCCACAGATGCTAAAAGCACATTTTTCACGTTTTTAGCCTCTGAATTCAGACTAGGCTTCAAAGTTTGAAACCTTACGGGGTGGCTGAAACAGTGGCCTCTTGGATGTGTGAAAGGAATGGTCATCGCTGGTGGGAGTGTGACGTGCTGAGGGGGCCTCCCAGCGCTGGTGGCTGTCTTGTGGGGCTTGAGTCTGACCTTCAGGAAGAGGTGCCTCACTCTTTTCCCGGTGGGGACCCTGGCTGGGAGGCCGTGCCTTCCTGTGGCCCTGTAGGGAGAGCTGCCGTCGGCCCCTGGCTCCCCGGCTGCCTTGTCTCAGGTACCCTCTGCCACTCACAGTCTGGTTCCCTCCGAGAAACGGAGCCCTGGCCCACGGAGAACAGAAGCTTAGCCTGGGCGAGTGGGAAGCAGGCATGCTCGACCTTGGAGCACAAAGTGAAGCAGAGCAAAGGCTAATAGTTTTGCCAAGAGAAAGTGAAGTGAAAGTGAAAGTCACTCAGTCGTATCCAACTCTTTGTGACCCCATGGACTTTGTCCATGGAATTCTCCAGGCCAGAATACTGAAGTGGGTAGCCTTTCTCTTCTCCAGGGGGTCTTCCCAACCCAGGAATCGAACTGGGGTCTCCAGCATCACAGGCAGATTCTTTACCAACTGAGCTACCAAGAGAACACACTGGTTATAGCAGACACCCTCTTGCAAAAACACAAGGGGTGCCTACACATGGACATCACCAGATCATCGGCACCAAAACCATATTGATTATATTCTTTGCAGCCAAAGATGGAGAAGTTCTATACAATCAGCTAAAACAAGACCTAGAGCTGACTATGGCTCAGATCATCAGCCCCTTATTGCAAAATTCAGGCTTTAACTTGAAGAAAGTAGGCAAACCACTAGGCCACTCAGGTGTGAGTGAGCGATAGTTGCTCAGCTGTGTCCGACTCTTTGTGACCCCATGGATGGTGTAACCTGCCAGGCTCCTTCGTCTATGGAATTCTACAGGCAGGAATACTGGAGTGGGTTGCCACTTCCCGAATCTCTTATGATTATACTGTGGAGGTAATGAATAGATTCAAGGGATTAGATCTGGTAGACAGAGTGCCTGAAGAACTATGGATGGAGGTTCAAAACATTGTACAGGAGGTGGTGACGAAAACCATCCCCAAGAAAAGGAAATGCAAGAAGGCAAAGTGCTTGTCTGAGGAGGCCTTACAAATAGCTGAGAAGAGAAGCGAAAGTTAAAGGAGAAAAGGAAAGATATCCTCAGCTGAATGCAGAGTTCCAGAGAATATCACGAAGAGATAAGAAAGCCCTAAGTGAGCAATGCAAAGAAATAAAGGAAAGCAATAGAATGGGAAAGGCTAGAGATCTCTTAAGAAAACTGGAGATACCAAGGGAACATTTTATGCAAAAATGGGCACAATAAAGGACAGAAACAGCAAGCAGAGGTGGCAAGTATACGCAGAAGAACTGTACAAGAAAAGGTCTTAGTGACCTGGATAGTCACAGCAGTGTGGTCACCCTCCTGGAGCCATACCTCCTTGAGTGTGAGGTCCAGTGGGCTTTAGGAAACATTATTATGAACAGAAGCTAGTGAAGGTGATCGAATTCCAGCTGAGCTATTTAAAATCCTAAAAGATGATGCTGTGAAAGTGCTGCACTCAATATGCCAGCACATTTGGAAAACTCAGCAATGGCCACAGGACTGGAAGAGTTCAGTTTTCACTCCAACCAAAGAAAGGCAATGCCAGAGAATGTTCAAACTACCATACAGTTGCACTCATTTCATATGCTGGCAAGATTACGCTGAAAATCCTTCAAGCTCTCTTTAGCAGGATGTGGACTGAGAACTTCCAGATGTACAAACTCAATTTAGAAAAGGCAGAGGAACCAGAGATCAAATTGCCAACATTCACTGGATCATGGAGAAAGCAAGGGAATTCCAGAAAAACATCTACTTTTGCCTCACTGACTGCACTAAAGCCTTTGACTGTGTGGATCACAGCAAACTGGAAAATTCTTCAAGAGATGGGTATATCAGACCACCTTGCCTGTTTCCTGAGAAACCTGTATACAGGACAAGAAGCAACAGTTAGAATTGTACATGGAACAACTGACTGGTTCCAAGTTGGAAAAGAAGTGTGTTAAGTCTGTATGTTGTTACCCTGCTTATTTAGCTTCTATGCAGAGTACATCATGCAAAATGCCGGGCTGGATGAATCACAAACTAGAATCAAGATTGCTGGGAGAAACATCAACAAGCTCAGATATGCAGATGATACCACTTTAATGGCAGAAAGCAAAGAAGAACTAAAGAGCCTCTTGAAGAAAATGAAAGAGGAGAGTGAAAAAGCTGATTTGAAACTCAGCATTCAAAACATGAAGATCATAGCATCCAGTCCCATCACTTCATAGGAAATAGATGGGGAAAAAGTGGACCGGAGACAGACTTTACTTTCTGGGGCTTTCAGAATCACTGTGGACAGTGACTGCAGCCGTGAAATTAAAAGACACTGCTTTACTCCTTGGAAGAAAAGATACGAGAAATGGAGACAGCGAGTTAGAAAGCAGAGACATCACTTCACCGACAAAAGTCATTCTAGTCAAAGCTGTGGTTTTTCCAGGGGTCATGTACAGATGAGAGAGTTGGACTGTGAAGAAAGCTGAGCAACAAAGACTTAATACTTTCGAATTTGGTGCTGGAGAAGACTCTTGAGAGTCCCTTGGACTGCAAAGAGATTAAACCAGTCCATCCTAAAGGAATCAACCCTGAATATTCATTGGAAGGCCAGATGCTGATGCTGAAGCCCCAATGCTTTGGCCACCTGATTCATTTGAAAAGACCCTGATGCTGGGAAAGACTGAAGGCAGGAGGAGAAGGGGACGACAGAGGATGAGATGGTTGGATGGCATCACCGACTCGATGGCCATGAGTTTGATTAAACTCTAGTATCAAAGTAGTGGTGAAGGACAGGGGAGCCTGGCGTGCTGCAGCTCACGGGGTCACAAAGATTTGGACACGACTGAGGGTCCGAACAACAAGCTAGAAACAGAGGTCCCTCCTCAGGTGCTGAGGGGAAGCTGCTTGGACTGTTGAGTGCTGTGGGCAGGATGAGTCTTGGAGACAAGCGCGTCCGCCAGGCCGGCCAGGCGGGGAGCCCTCGGTGAGCGCTGAGAGTCGGGGGGAGGCGGGCTCTGGAGGCCCGCTTGACAGATCTGCTGCCCGGGCCCACGCGCCCCGCTCCTGCCCGCCTGTGCCTTCCCGGTCCGGCAGCTAGACACTGACCGCTGTCCACAGCCAAGCCCCTCCTGGGCGCAGAGGGGCTGTGGGCCGGGGTGGAACCTGCCTAGAGAGGAGGCGGCGGCAGACAGCCTGCCCCCAAGGACGGTGCCCGTCGACCACTGCGGGCTGTGCTGCCACAAAGCTGCCGGGCGGCCTGAGTCCGTGGCCCAGTGCCTTCCGCGCGTTGCTCCCCCCGGGTCCCCGTGGCGTGGGGTCTCCGTGGGCCTGGGCTCACGGATTCTCTTTCGGTCCCGCCCCATCCCTGGCCCTGCTGCCACTGACCGTCTGCCGCTGACCGTCCTGGAGGCTGCTGTCGGGGTCCAGGTGTCTCCCGCCCCACCTTGGGAGCCCAGCCCCTCCGGTCTAGGAAGCAGGCGACCTCTCTCCCACGAGAAGTTTAGTCAGATGTCTTTTCTGTGATGCTATTTGGGTTTTTTCATATTTTGCCTTTTTCCCCCTGGACTTTAAAGATTTCTTCAAATATTAGGATGGTAAGCTCTTCGCTCCTGATATATATTACAAATATTTTCAATCAGTTTAACAGTTTTTGATTCTACTAGTATTTTTGCCACGCAATTTAAAAAAAGTTTTAGTTGAACACATGATTCTCTTTAAAAAATGGTATTCAAACTTTGCGTCACGGCTCCTTTCTCCGTGTGAACTTTAGAACCGCTTATCTGGTGGAGCTGGGTGGGGTGGGTGGCTCACCGGGGATCAGCCCCAACGCTCCTCCGGAGTCAGGCTCTGAGGACCACAAGGCGCTCCGGTGACTCATGTCTGACTCTCGTCTCTGCCAGGAATGTCTTAACACTCTTCTCCTGTAAACTTGTCACATTTTAAAGTTTGTTCCTCGCTGGTGCCTTTTCTCCAGCTGCTGTTATAACCGGGGCTCTCCTTCCCCACGCACCTTCTCACTGGCTGTGGTCTGTGCTGCGGCCGCTGTCCGGCTTTGTGTGCCAACCTTTTATCCTGCCGTCCTCCCCGAGTGCTTCTGTCTCAGGTTTGCCCCCTGCTCCGCGGCCACGCTCTGGGGCGGGCAGCCTGCTCCGCATGTGACGCCATCCCCTGTGCCTTGGGGGTCAGGTGGCGTGGATGTGGCAGTGGTGGGCACCCTTGCCAGGCTCCTGACCTTTCCAGGAGCGCCTGGCGTGGCGGGCCTGCCCACAGGAAGCAGGGACTGGCCTTAGGTGAGGTGCAGGGGTGTGCCTGCGGTGGCGTTCTTCTAACAAATATACTCTGTGATAGTCAAGGTTGTGACACTGTTAGAAATACAGAAAGCGCTTTAGTCAAAATGAAATGCAGAACTCTGCCGTAAGCTGAAGGAACGTGGGAAGGATAAACGTAAAGCCAAACATTACTGAATAAGAAACAGGAAACGCCCAGGAAAACAGTAACCTGAGGAAGCGTTGCGTTGTTTGTTTGAATATGTAAGTGAAATAAGTATTTGATGAGGCTGATTATTGGAGGGAGCGAGGCAGGGAGGCCCAGACAGGCTGGCCACGCAGTGGCCACTGGGAACAACGCTGACTCATACAGTCTAACCCCCTGGGTGACGCTGTGAATCAGATCCTTAGCATAGACCTTGGTGCTGCTGCTGCTGAGTCGCTTCAGCCGTGTCCGACCCTGTGCGACCCTCAGGCTGCAGCCCGCCAGGCCCCCCGCCCCTGGGACTCCCCAGGCAGGAACACTGGAGTGGGGTGCCATGTCCTTCTCCAGTGCATGGAAGTGAAAAGGGAAAGTGAAGTCGCTCAGTCGTGTCCGACTCTCAGCGACCCCATGGACTGCAGCCCACCAGGCTCCTCCGTCCAGGGGATTTTCCAGGCAAGAGGACTGGAGTGGGCTGCCGTTGACCTTACACCACAGTAAAATCAGAGTCGGGAGAAACGTTTAAAGTAACATGCCTTTCACTTACTGCACACACACACTGGCGTTTGTAGCATCAAGGGTGTGATGGGTCTTCCATGCTGGGTAACAGGCCATCACAGCCTTTGGGTTAGCTCGGCACCTCCCTGTGTCCCTCTTCTGCGGGGTGGGGGGTGGCACACTGAGCTGGCCCCCTTCTCAGGGGCTGCCGGCTCATGTGGAGCCCCCAGGAGGGACAGGCTGCGGGTCAGCTCCCCAGGCTGTACAGCTCATGGTGTCTTGCTTCTTCGGGGCGGCAAAGGAGAGAGAGATCCTTTGCCTCCAGATTCTGACCTTTAGACCCTTTTAAATGACTCACCTGATACCAGATAAGGTTGGACCTACCTGAGATAATCCCCCTTTCGATTAACTTAAGATCCACTAGTTTTGGAATTTCATTACCTCTGCAGAATCCCTTTCATCTTGGCCTTGTGCTAGCCAGCTGGGGGCATGGCCTCTTACAGAGTCACCCCTGCTCCATGTGGGAGTGGACGCCCAGGTGGGGCCCCTGGAGGGTTGTTGGAACTCTGTCCGCTCAGGAAGCACTTACCAAATCCTGGTTGATTAGATTTTATCATAGATGTTGCTTCTATTGAAGAACTTTTCAGTAATATTTTTAACCTTCATTTATTTTGTCCCCTTATTTTATATCCCCTATATAATTTTCTTTCTCCCTGAAAAACTTTTGAAGCCATTACTTTTCATGTTCACATATACTGGTTATGAATCTCCTCAGTTTTGTTTGTCCAAGTTTAAGCCTATCTCCCCTTTCCTTTGGAAGATAATTTTGCTGGATACGTAATCCTGGGTTGGCATTTTGGTTTTTTTCCACCCACACGGAACATTTTGACTCACTGTCTCCTTGCTCGTGTGGTTTTTGCCAGGTTCACTGGGGTTCTTGTCCTTGTTCCTCCATGGATTGGGTGTGTTTGTTTCCTTCCTTATCTCAAGGTTTCTCCTCACCTTTTGCTTTCGGCAGCTGTGCCTAAATGTCCAAGATGAGGTTTAGACGGTTCTGTGTCTACCCTGCACGGTGCTCTCTAAGCCTGGGGGATCTGTGATTTGGGCATAACTTTGCAGAGTTCCTGGCCATCGTCTCTCCACACTTTTCCCCTGCTCTCTCTCTCTTTCTTCTGATGCTGCCGTTTTATGTACGTGTTGTCTTTTGAAGTTGTCCTGCTACTCTTGGACGTTCTCTAATTTTTTTCATTTCTATAATCTCTGCATCTCAGTTTTAGAAGCTTCTATTGCCATATCTTCAAGCTCACTATTTCCTTGGCTGTGTCTAATCTGTTCACGAGCCCCTGAAGGCAGGCTTCATTTTTGTTAGTGTTTCTGATTTCTAGTGTTTCCTTTTGGCTCTCGGAGTTTCCATCACTCTGCTTCTGTTAACCATCTGTTCCTGAAAATTGTCCACTTTTTCTGCTACAGTTATTTTAAATTCCCTTTCTGATAATTCCAAAATCTGTGTCATAATTGAGTCTGATTCTGATGCATTTTTTAAAATGTCTTTAGGGAATTCCCTGTAGGTCCGGTGATTAGGGGGCTTCCCTGATGGCTCAGCCGTGAAGAATCTGCCTGTGATGCGGGAGTCTCTGGTTCGATCTCTGGGTCGGGAAGATCCCCTGGAGGAGGGCATGACAACCCACTCCGGTATTCTTGCCTGGAGAATCCCGTGGACAGAGGAGCCTGGCGGACTACAGTCCATGGGGTCGCAGAGAGTCGGACACAACTGAGCGACTGAAGACGCACGCATGCTGGTGCCTAGGACTTCGAGCTTCCAGCTGCCGGTGGCCCAGGCTCTTCCCCTGGTTAGGGAACTAAGATCCAAAAGCTGTGTGGTGCAGCCAATCGATAAATATCAATCAATCAATCACGTTTAGGCTGATTTTCTCTTGCCTTGTAATTTTTGTTGAAATCTGCACGTGAGTTGGGTCATAGGGACTGAGGCCTACGGTGTGGGCCAGGGGTGAGCTGTGTTTCCTGTCAGCCGTGGCTGTGATGGCAGAGGTTTGCCCCCCGCCTCCCGGTGTCCTGGTTTGGGGGCCCCTGTGTCTCCCCCATGTCCTGGTCTGG
>NW_024070198.1:49697118-49700148 GCF_014754425.2 Oryx dammah
TCCCCCATGTCCTGGTCTGGGGGCCCCTGTGTCTCGGGTTTGCCCCCTGTGTCCTGGTTTGGGGGCCCCTGTGTCTTGCCTCTCCCGTCTGGAGTCCACGACTGTTGCCCTGGAACCTCCTCGTGTGGGGTAAGGAGGGGGCGAGGGGACCTGCAGTCTGTGGTGACGTCTCTCTCTGCGAGGGGCCTCTGCCGCTGGGCCGAGACCCTGACGTGTCTCATCGCGCCCGCCCCCGCCCCCGCCCCTGGAGCGAGGTGGGGAGGCTCATAGGGGCCGCGCCCGTCCACAGGTGGCGGAGCTCCAGCCAAGCCTTTCCTCTGCCACGTGCCTAGTTAGCTTCTCGGTCACTGCGGAGAGAACCATTCGCTTTTCTTCGTTTTATTGGCCAGTTGCGTTGGAGGCTTCCTCATGTTGAACCGTCCATTCCTTCACGGTTTATTGTGCTTGGTTCTGATGGTGAATTTTCTATCTGCTGCTGCGTTCTGTAACGGGCGGCGTTGGCGCTGCTCTGTGAGATTGACTTGACGTTCCCCCTCTTTTGTACGCTGTCTTTCTCTCCTTTCTATGTCAGTCAATATTACATGTTTTTTTCATGGTAGACCTCAAAGGTTTTCTTCCTTTTCTGTTATCCAGAGCTGTACTGTCTAGTAATGGCTAACTACATGTGACTCATATTGATTTAATCACAATTAAGTAAAATTCAGTTATTTAGTCACAGTAGGCCATTTCAAGTGGAAATTCAGCTGGTGCAAATAGAGAATGTTCTTATCATCACATGCAGCGATTGGACAACACTGGTCTTGAGTCAGAGAAGTTTCCGGTGTTGATGGAAACGCTCTGAAATTTGCTTCATCCAGGCCAGTGGTCAGTGGCCACAGGTGGCTTTGAGCAGCTTTGTATTTGTGGGGTGTGTGTGTTTGTGCTTTTGTATGTGGTGTCCGTGTGCTGACTGTTTGTGGTGTGGGGTGTGCATGTGTGTGTGTGCGTGTGGTGTGTGTGTGCGTGTGGTGTGTGCATGTGTGTGGTGTGTGTTTGTGATGTGGTGTGTGTGTGTGTGTGTGTGTGTATGTTTGTGGTGTGGTGTGTGAGTTGTTGGTTTTCTGACTTATTTTTGTGCAGTAATAAGCAGATTAGCCCAATACCTTTCATATAAGCTGCAAATACTTTTCCGTTTGTCATTTGCCTTTTTTTTGTTTTTGTTTATAGGGAATAGCAGTTGTTTCGAATGTTGCCAAAGTATTCTGAGAGCTTTCACTGTTTTTCTCTTCCCCAAGCTTTTGAAATTAAGAGTTAAAGATATGAAAGAAATGTAATTATAAACATATTAGAAAGAAGAAGGAATTTCTTCAAATGCAGCCACTCAGAGTCTTGGTGCTCTTTCCTCAGTCTTTCCTTATTGCCCTGCTGGAGCGTTTAAAGCGGCAGCTGGCCAGAGCGCACCCTCGTGCGCCTTCCAGCAGCCCCTCGCTGCTCGTGGCCACATGGGCCGTCCGGCTTCATGTGGGCCCGGGGGAGGAGGTGGGGGGGGCTCCTCAGCGGGTGGGGTGCGGTGTGCTGGTCGGGTCCTCGCTGTGCGGCTTGAGCATGGACGTGAATTACTGCGTGCTCCTGCCATCTCCGTTAAGGTGGAAGCTGCCTCCGTGCTAACGTGTGCTCATCAGATGCTCTCTATCTGTTTTGGTGAAACACGCCTTATCCTCTCAGTCTTTTGTAAGTGGTGTTACGTCCCGTTTGCCGTTTGCCGTTTGCCGTGTTGTGTGAGTAGCACCACGTCTGTCAGTTCAGTCGCTCAGTCGTGTCTGACTCTGCGACCCCGTGGACTGCATCACGCCAGGCTCTCCTGTCCGTCATCAACTCCTGGAGCTTCCTGGAACTCATGTCCATCTTGTTGGTGATGCCATCCAACCGTCTCATCCTCTGTCGTCCCCTTCTCCTCCTGCCTTTAGTCTTTCCCAGCACGTTTATACTCAGGACTTATTTACCGTTTCAGGAATTTCTTTCTGTTGCCGCCTCCTTCCTTTCCGCAGACAGCCCACGTGACTTTCTTTATCAGTGAACTCTGTGGTATTCTTAACTGTAACTCTTATAAATAATTCCATCGTGAACTTCTTTGTGTGCAGAGCATTTTTGTTGTTTAGGATTACTTTTTTCTAGGATCGACTTCCAGAAACAGAATTTCACATTTGGGAAGAATGAGTATCTAACACTTCGCAGCGTGCTTTGACAGTCTCTGCTCTGCAGACAGGGTGCTTGAGAGCTCAGAGTGGCGTGTGCTTCCTGTGAGCGCACAGAGCTGGCCTGGCCCACGCTTTGGGCTGAAATGAGAGTGTTTCTTTAAGAACTAGTGTGTGTGTTTATCTTTTATTCTTACTTTAGTGGTTTTAAAAATAACTCTGCATTAGCCAAATACGGGCTGCAACTATGAGGAGGCCCCCAGGCCTGGCTGAGAGCGGCTCCTGGGGCATAAGCGAAGGACAGATGGATGGAGGAGCTGGGGAGGGGCAGGGGGCGCAGGCCTGTGTGAGGGAGAGCATGCGTGTGTCACGTATGTGCATGTCTGTGGGTGTGAGCACGTGTGTCTGCATGCGCATGTTCCTGAGCTTGTGAGCGTGTATCTTTGTGTGCATGTCTGCCCACACGTGCAAGTGTGTGAGCATGTGTATGTAGCTATGTGTATCTGCGTGTGTGCGTGAGCACATGTGTGTGAGCATGTGTGTATGTCTCTCTGTGTGTGCATATGTGAGTGTATGTGAACATGTGTGTGCCCACATGTGCACGTGTGTATGAGTGTGAGCATGTGTGTATCTGTGTGTGTCTACATGTGTGTGTCCCCACATGTGCACATGTGAGTTTGTGAGCCGTGTGTCCTCATGTGAACGTGTGTGTGAGCATGTGTGTATCTGTGTGTCTGCATGTGCATGTGTGTGTGAGCATGTGTGAGTTTCTGTGTGAGTGTGTCTGTGTGTGTGAGCATGTGTGTATCTGTGTGTCCGCATATGCGTGTGTGAGTGTGTGAGCATGTGTGAATGT
>NW_024070198.1:49700158-49705036 GCF_014754425.2 Oryx dammah
TGCATGAGTATGTGAGAGCATGTGTGTGAGTGTCTAAGAGTGTGTCTGCGTGAGTGTGAGTGTGTGAGCATGAGTGTGAGTGTGAGTGTGAGAGTGGGGAGGGCAGAGGAGCCTGGGGTCCGGTGGCCTGGGGTCATGGTGCTGCCCCTCGGCACCCGGGGTCCAGGCTGGGGGCTCTGGAGTTGGGCGAGGCCACGAGGAGCGCTTGTGAAGGGAGAGGGACGTCCCCGTGTGGAGGTCAGGGGTGAGCGGACAACCTGCAGGGACCCGGAGGGGCTGAGGGGCCAGCAGTCAGCTGGGCGGGTGAGATACTGGCCAGGAAGTGCCCGGCTCTGGTCAGCAAGTGGGTCAGCGTGGCCCTGATGTGCAGGTGGGCTGGGTTCTCCAGCGGCTCTCGTCCCCTCTTGTCTGTTTAGAGCTGCCCTTTAATTACCCCACAGCCTCTGGAGGCCTCTCTAAGCATAAACACGGGGTATCTTTGTTTGAAGCACTTTTACTAGGACTGCTGGGTTGATGGTTTCGGGGAACCCACAGCCGCCTGGGCTGAGAGCCATACTGGTGATCTAAGCGAGCTGGTGACCCAGGGTCCGGCTAGAGGAGCCTCAGGCCCTGCTGCCCCTTCCCGCTGTGGCCGCCCCGCAGGGCACCCCTGCGCTGCTCTTAGGCCGTTGACCTGGCAGGACCGCCCCCGGGCCATGGGCCCAACCATGCACAGAGGGTTCTGATCCATTTCACAGGCTGCAGCAGGGCGCCCAGATGACGTACAAGCTGCTTGGGGCCAAGGGCCCCTGGAGCAGGTGGGCTTCTGTGTGAGCCACTGTGGAGCACACTCTGGTCAGTGTGGCCCGGACATCCTGGGCGGTGGTAGAGTGGGCCGCACTTACAGGAGGTCGTGCGCCCACTTACAGGAGGCTGCGCATCACTTACAGGAGGCCGTGCGCCCGCTCACAGGAGGCTGAGCACCACTTATAGGAGGCTGTGCGGGTCTGTGGCTGGGGAGGGCGGGCCATGAACCGTGCTCTTCGTCCTCCACAGGGCCAAGTCCAGGTGGTGGTTATGTGTACACACGCATGTGTGTGCGTGCACTCATGTGTCTGCATGTGGGTGTGCACATGTGGGTGTGCACATGTGGGTGTGCACTTGGCATGCATCTGCGTGTGTGTGTACTCACGTGTGCATATGTGTGTGGGTGTGCATGTGTGGGAGTGTACATGCTCTCAGTGTGCATGTGTGTGCATGTGTGTGCATGCACTCATGTGTCTGCATGTGTGGGTGTGTGCACATGTGTGCATGTGTGGGTGTGCACTTGTGGGCATGCATGTGCATGTGTGCACATGTACTCGCGTGCATATGTGGGTGTGTGAGTGTGCGGGTGTGTGCACATGTGGGAGTGTGTGTGCTCTCAGTGTGCATGTGTGGTGTGTGCATACGTGTGTGTGCATGGCCCTGGAGTACCTGGCCCAGGTTCTGAATGCCCAGCAGGGATGGTAGGAGCGGAGGCCTGAGAGCCGGTGGCGGTGCTGGGGACCGAGCCCAGGCCGTGCGGAGAGACCTGTTGTCACAGCCCCGGGGCCTGTCGCGCGGTTTCCACTACAGGGGACACTTCAGGCCTCTGTCCCCGCGTTGATTCCCGTCAGGGCCATCCAGAGTCACACAGGGCAGCCTGCTTCCTCCACATGCCCGTGTCCTCCCGGGGACCTACCGGGCAAGTGCCTTGCCTGTGGCCAGTGTCCTGCCTGTCTCGGGAGAGGGAAGCCCTCCGGCCCCAGAGCTTCGCTCAGCCCTTCCTTGTGCAGGACCCTCGGTTCAAGCATGGGGGCATCACGCCCCCAGTGTGCGTGAGCCCACTTGCTGTCTGGGGCCTGACTCCCCCTGCTCTGTGCCCGCCCCAGGCCCCTCCTCCGGCTCCAGGCTCAAGCTCCCTGTGCGGCAGCTCTGGGGGGACTCCTTGATGCCTCCTGGAGGGAGTGAGTCCCGGGCGCCGAGGTGGGAAGCTCAGGTTTAGGAAGGTCGGGTGGTCCTCGCCCTTGGAGACTTCGCGGGCCCACCTGGGCAGTCACGCCGTTTGGGTCCTGGGCCAGGGACAGGATTGAGGGTCCCGGTCACGTCTGTCCTGTGGGTTGATTGGGAATGTGGTTGGTCTTCAGTTCAGTTCAGTCACTCAGTCGTGTCCGACTCTTTGTGACCCTATGAATCGCAGCACACCAGGCCTCCCTGTCCACCACCAACTCCCGGACTTCACTCAGACTCATGTCCATCGAGTTGGTGATGCCATCCAGCCATCTCATCCTCTGTCGTCCCCTTCTCCTGCCCCCAATCCCTCCCAGCATCAGAGTCTTTTCCAATGAGTCAACTCTTCGCATGAGGTGGCCAAAGTACTGGAGTTTCAGCTTCAGCATCATTCCTTCCAAAGAAATCCCAGGGCTGATCTCCTTCAGAATGGACTGGTTGGATCTCCTTGCAGTCCAAGGGACTCTCAAGAGTCTCCTCCAGCACCGCAGTTCAGAAGCATCAGTTCTGCTGAGGGCCGCTTCCTACAGGGTTTTGGCGAGGATGTCGTGGACGTGTGTGTTGGGCAGGGCCGCGGGGGCGAGTGCAAGGCTAGGGGCGCCACGTCCGGCCGTGCCCCTGGACAATAGGACTGTGGACCGAATCTCTCCTTCCTCTGTCTCTAGGCTGAACCCACAGTGCTGGTGTGGAAAGGTTGCTGAAATGCTGGTGGGGCCCTCTGCACCCCCAGACCAGCCCCTTTGTCCTCAGTCGGGGCTGGGGGTGGAATTGGGGGCCTTGCCCTGAAAGTTCTTTTCCTTTGATTGCCTCGGGGCCTGAGGCCGACTGACTGTGGTCCCCGCCCCTGTGCCGGCCCCGGCGTGGGGTATGCTGGGCCCCTGGCTCAGGTAGGGGTCAGCAGGGTCTGTGGGAGAGGGGCTCACACTTCAGTCCTGTCCCTGCTCTCAAAGCGGAGCTGCCCTCCCCATGGTCAGTGCAGACCAGCTCCGCTCTCGGACGCTGGGGCCAGCAGCGGCCTGCCCCATCTGTGGGCCTGCCAGTTCTGGGCGCTGTGTGAGCTGGAGTCCGGCGTCTTGCACTGATCGTGGTGTTTCTGAGGCCTGGCCATGTGTGGCCCGTGTCCGTGGCTGCTGTGCTGTGCTGCCTGACCAGGTATTTTAACACTCTGCCTGTGAACTGATGGCCTGTGTGGCCGTGGCCGTGGCTCCCGTGCAGTGTGGCCACGTGCCTTATCTCTCCATCCCTGAGCTGATGGGTCTCCAGTGGTTCCTGCCTTTCGTGGCTCTGTCTCTGCGGATGAGCATTTCCGGGTCTCGAGGGCACTTCGCCCGGCCATATGGCAAGTCCACGCTGTTTCCCACGGCGCCTGCACCCCCAGCGTGTCTGAGGGTCTGCTTCTGCACAGACTCCCCACGCTCGCTGCTCTCTGCTGTCAGCCTCCCGAGGACGTAGGGTGGACTCTCTGGCTCGGGCGTGCGTCTCCCTGAAGCCCAGCGTCGGCGCTCAGCCTCAGCCGTGCTGCTGTTGGGGTTCAGCCTTGGCTGGGGCTTCTCCGGGCTGCTGCCTCCTGCTGTCGTCTCTTTGCTCGCCCGTGAGGGTGGTGGGGGGCAGGGCGTGCCCTCCTTGCTGTTCAGATGTGGGGCCGGGGGCCTGGCTCCCGAGCCTGGCCTTGGGGACTGGAAGACCCTACACCTGGCTGGACTCCGGCCGCCGTCTCTGGCAGGTACCTGGGACGTTCTCCACCCCCTGCTCTGTGGTCTGTGAGACTCTGGGTCCACAGCAATTTTTTCTCTTTGTTCACTGATTTGTTCACAGTCCAGTCTTCCTGCTTTTCGGGACTCGTGGAAACCTCCGCTGGCGGCAGCCCCTGCCTGTGGCGCTGCTGCTGCTGTGTCGGAACCGGCTGTGGCCAGCCCGGCCCCTGGCTTTGCCCGCAGCCTTGGTGCCCAGAGCCCTGCTTGGATCCAGGGCGTGAGTCTCGAGGGGTGCTGGGTTGTCTGTTCTGAGTTGTGGCAGATGGCAGGCGACATCAGACTGAGCGTCCTCCCCGTTTCTGCGTGTGGCCCAGCGGCGCTGCACGTTGGTGCTGTAGCCACCGGTCTCAGGGCTTCTCACCTCCCACTTCTGAAGCTCTGCACCGCCTGCTGAGGGTCCTTGTGTGTCTCCCATCTCCGTCTCAGCGCCTTGACCATGCTGGGTTGGCTGGGGCTGCGTGCCCCGCTCGGCTGGCTGGTCTCGGGGTCCAGGAGCCTGGTGGGACATGTGGGAAGAGGCGCACCCCCATTTTCTCGGGGACCCTGTGCCAGCTCTCCCCTGGGGCCCGCAGGCCCAAAGGCGACACTTGGGGCCACACAGCTCTTTGCCCGTTCTCAGGCCAGTCCTGGGACCCCAAGCTGCTGGGTCCTGCCTGACGCCCTGGCCTGGCTCCAGGAAAACCTTCCAGGGACCTCCCCACTGCTGAGGACGAGCAGGGCTGGGGTCAGCTGTGGGTCCAGCTCCAGTGCCCGCCCCTCATCCCCGCTGAGTGACGGACCAGGCCCCAGTGCGGAAGGGGCCCCCACCCCGTTGAGCCCTAGCCCTGCAGTGAGCACGCAGACAGGCCATCACGTTAGCCTCTGCTCGTGGCTGCCGGCCTGTGTCACGGGCCTGACCGTCCTCTTTCTTCTCTTTAATTTACAGCCAGAAAACCTCCAGAGGAATTGGCTCCGGGAGTTTTATCAGGTAAGAGCTGGGCGGCAGCCGGCCCACATGAGGGAGCAGCTCAGGCTGCTGCAGGCCCGGTTCCCCTGCGGCCTCGGTGTCCTCAGAGGGGGGGAGTTCCCACGAGGGGGGGTCCCCCTGGGAGGGGGGTTCGGGGGGATGGGGAGG
>NW_024070198.1:49705436-49735906 GCF_014754425.2 Oryx dammah
CCCCCGGGAGGGGTGTCCCACAGCAGGGGAGGGGAGAGGAGGGGAGGGGTGCCTCCCACTTCCTGGTTCCTCCTCGGAGGCCCCTGCCTTCTTAGATGCCCCTGGCTGGGGCTCTGCTCCTCATCAGCAGGGACCTTCAGGAGGACTTGCAGTGCAGGGTGGGGCAGCGGAGCCCGTGTGCGGCCCCGGGGTCTGGGCAGGATGCGTGCTGACGCTGGGCTGGACCCTGGCCGGAGGCTCCAGGCGAGGCCTGTTGGGCGAGCCGCTCCTTCCTGGCTCCCCATAGGGCCCCACGTCTGTGCTCAGCTCTGTCCGGGATGTCAGGGTCAGCTCTGCGGGGTCGACAGAGGGCTCTGCTCCTGGAGCCCATGTTCCCCGGACAGGTGACGCACGTGGGACCCCACCATGGGGAATCCAAGAGGCCACTGGGAACTGGTGGACGGACAGCATCCTGCTCGGCCAGGGCTGCCGGGGGACTGTGGGCCCCGGAGGCTGGCAGGGCTGCAGACCAGGGAGCCGGGCGGGGACAGCGTGGCCAATGGCGCGGGGCACTTCTGTGGCGGGTCTGCGGGGTGGGCACGGGTGCTTTGATGGCAGGAGAAGGTGTGGGAGTCGGGCAGCCCCAGGCCACTGAGCTGCAGTGGGTCTGCTTGGGGGCCCTCTGTGTCCAGGCTGTCCCCCGACTCCTGCCATCCACGCTGGTGCTGGGGGCAGTTGCTTGTCCAGTCTGCTGGTGTGGGTGGTCCACACCCCAAGATGCTCCAGCCACGGTGAAGGCCAGGGCAGGGCAGCAAGTCCTTTCCAGAACCGAGAAGCCCGGTGTCCAGCAGGAAGGGCCTGGGCCTTTGGAGGGGGAGGTGGTCTCGGCCAAGGGGGATGGGTTCCCACCCGAGGCCCAGGAGGGTAGGGGGGGCGCAAGGTGCCAGGGGAGCGTCTCGTGGGGCGTGGGCCTTGTTCTTGTCACAGGGCATTCCGAGCCCGTCCTTCCCCACATTTCCCCTGCCCAGGTGGGCAGCAGCCTCCGGGTCCCCGGCCGAAGCCTGGCCCAGCTGAGCTGTGGGGTCACCTCTCGGGAGGCAGCTGGCCCAGTGGGCCGGGTGAGGCCTCTTTCCCGGAGAGGGTCGCCTCGGAGGCGTGCTCAGGCCCCAGCAGCTGCCCGGCCTGCCTGTGGAGTGAGAGGCCCTGGAGTGTGGAGCCCCGTCTCCGCCGTCGGCTCTCCGCTCTCCATCACTTCTGTTTGCTTTGCACAGCTGGCCCCGGCAGGTGTGAGACGTGGTGGGAGCACGTCGGGACGGTGGCGGGTGGCGGGCCTGGGTCCAGGCTCAGAGGTGTCCTGGTGGTGACGGCCCCCCAGGATCAGGCGGGAGGCGCCCCTTCCCAGCCCCTCGGTGGCACATGCAGCCCAGCAGCTGCACCCCGAAGCAGAGCCTAGGGCGTGAGCAGGCGTTTCCCTCCGAGTCACTGTCCGGACGCCTGCCCCCTCCTCCCCAGGACACACGCCTCAGCCTGGGGACGGGGAGTGTGTGTGCGCAGGGTCTGCTCAGCTCTCTGGCTGGACGAGTGAGGGACTGTGCGGAGATGAGGATGAATAAATGCCCCCCCCCCGAATTCTGCCTTGAGTTTGACCTCAGAGCCTCCCGCCTGACGGCTGTGCATCCCAGGGAGAAGGTGCCGCCCTCGGCCGGTCGCAGCACCGCGTGTGTGTTGACGGCATGTGGGGTGCTGGCTCACACACAGACACGAAAACCAGCAAGTGGTGACGACTCTTTATTGAGATAATAGATATTTGTCATTTACCGACGAGAGAACCAGTAAGGTGTTAGAACTGATTCAAAGAAGAGCCCAAAGGGGGAACAGCGGCCTCTCCTTTCAGCGACGCCAAGGGGAGCTCACGACCATGGGTGCAGGGCCGGCCAGGCGCGAGCTGTGCTCCTCTGGACACTGGCGTCCTGCAGTCCTGAATCCTTGTGTTGCTGCGGGAGTTCAGAGTTCACTGGACTGTACAACAGCTCAGGGGTCACTAAGGTTGAGAGAGCCCAGACAGGGACAGGGCGCCCCTAATCTGTTATGCCCATTTGAAAGCTTGTCACAATTTTCCCTGACAATAATTTAAAAAATAATGTGATGAGTATTATCTGCTTCCAGGTAACACTGAGAAGGTGAAAAGTGAAAGTCACTCATTCGTGTCGGACTCTTTGCGACTCTTTGTGACCCCATGGACTGTAGCCTGCCAGGCTGCTCTGTCCATAAGCTTCTCCAGGCAAGAACACTGGAGTGGGTAGCCATTCCCTTTTCCACAGCATCTTCCCAATCTAGGGGTCGAACCTGGGTACACACAGAAACAGGTACCAAATTTCCCGTCCTGTCTTAAACAAATTAAAACCAGAAAATGTATAAGAAACACTGGTTTTCAGACCTCAAGCAGTGGGCAGGGACGGGGCAGGGTGGCTGAGGGGTTGGAGGCCAGGCTGTACTGGCCACAGTTAAAGCCCGAGAGGACGCCCAGGCTAGTGTCCAGTGAGCTGGAATGCACAATTTCATGTTTACAACCAATTAAAAAAAACAGGCAGGCAAAGATGCAGGGACGCCAGACCCTTCTGTCCATGGGACGGTCGGGGTCCCCAGCTGTACGGCCTCGGGGGCCTGCGTGTTTCTGTTGATTCTGTCTGTTGTTTTCTGTTTTCCTTTTTCACTGTGTTCTGCTGCCTGTTTTTCTCCTTTTTCTTGATTACTTTCCATTTAGTTTGCTCTTCTATAGCTAAGTTCTGAAAGTAGAGGATAAGAATGATCAATTTCAGAAATTTGACGTTGGGGATTGGTCACTGAAAATCCTGCAGACAGTAAAAAGATAGTAAGGGAATGATCATGAACAACTTTTTGCCAATAAATCTGGACACTTGCGTAAAGGAAGATGTTTTTGGAAAAGCAAAGGAAGCTAAGTCGAGAAGAAATGGACGAGCTCTTTATTACACTTTTGCTCAACACTGACAAGTTCTGTCAAACGTGATGTTTCTGTCGAGCTTTTCAAGAAGGTTGGAACACGTTGCGCTGTGATATGAGCAGTGCCCTGAGGGCAGAGGCAACAGAGCCGAGTCGGGGAAAACACAGGCCTGCCTCCTGCGCGGAGTGAACTTCAAGGAACTTCAGCAAATCAAACATGTAGAACTGTTTATGTGTGTAACAATGCAGGCAGTACACACACACCCACACACACTCACACACACGTGTGCACACACACGCACACACGTGCACGCACACACACGCCCATAGAAACAGCGGCACATCAAAAAGTTATGCGTGAGCACCAAGAGGTGCAAGCCTGGCGTAACGCTCAAAAACTAATAGAAAAGATCACACAAGTCAACCGACTGTGAAGAAAAAACACGCGATCGTCTCAGCAGATGCAGGAAAAGCATTTGCTGAAATTCGATAACCATTTCTGATGAAAGCTTCCAGCAAGCTGCGTGGAAGGAGCTGCTGTAGCAAGCACTCGTGCCCCGAGCCTGATGGCGCAGCTCCCGGGAGATGAGATGCTTTCCTGCCGGGACCCTGGAGTGAGGCGGGGCACAGGGCCTGCCTGCGTCCTGCCCGGCGGTGAAGGTCCTGGTCCTGGTCGCAGGGCCAGAGAGGAAGTAGAGTCCTACAGAGTGAAGGGAGGGAGCTGACCTGTGTCTGGGCAGAAGGCATGATGGGCTGTTCCAGAAGCCTTGAGGAGCGTGCAGAAATGTGGGTGTGAACTGATGTAGGTGAGTGCAGTGAGTGTGCCACACACACGGCACCTCGAAGGCCTCTTTACATTAAACGTGAACGTGCACAGCAGCACTGGAGTGAAACAGTGTCTGTACACCTGATGAGATGCTGATGTCTGCACTTAAGCTGGTTTTAGAAAAGACACACGAATCAGAGATCAAATTGCCAACGTCTGCTGGATTATTGAAAAAGCAAGAGAGCTCCAGAAAAACATCTATTTCTGCTTTATTGACTATGCCAAAGCCTTTGACTGTGTGGATCACAATAAACTGTGGAAAATTCTGAAAGAGATGGGAATACCAGACCACCTGACCTGCCTCCTGAGAAATCTGTATGCAGGTCAAGAAGCAACAGTCAGAAACGGACATGGAACAACAGACTGGTTCCAAATCAGGAAAGGAGTACATCAAGGCTGTATATTGTCACCCTGCTTATTCAACTTATATGCAGAGTACATCATGCGAAATGCCAGGCTGGATGAAGCACAAGCTGGAATCAAGATTGCCGGGAGAAATATCAGTAACCTCAGAAATGCAGATGATAACACCCTTATGGCAGAGAGCGAAGAGGAACTAAAGAGCCTGTTGATGAAAGTGAAAGAGGAGAGTGAAAAAGTTGGCTTAAAACTCAACATTCAGAAAACTAAGATCCTGGCATCCGGTCCCATCACTTCATGGCAAATAGATGGGGAAACAGTGGAAACAGTGTCAGACTTTATTTTTCTGGGCTCCAAAATCACTGCCAATGGTGACTGCAGCCATGAAATTAAAAGACACTTGCTCCTTAGCAGAAAAGCTATGACCAACCTAGACAGCATATTAAAAAGCAGAGACATTACTTTGCCGACAAACGTCCATCTAGTCAAGGCTATGGTTTTTCCAGTGGTCTTGTATGGTTGTGAGAGTTGGACCATAAAGAAAGCTGAGTGCCGAAGAATTGATGCTTTTGAACTGTGGTGTTGGAGAAGACTCTTGAGTCCCTTGGACTGCAAGGAGACCCAATCAGTCCATCCTAAAGGAAAGGAGTCCTGAATATTCATTGGAAGGACTGATGTTAAAGCTGAAACTCCAGTCCTTTGGCCACCTGATGCGAAGAGCTAAGTCATTTGAAAAGACCCTGGTGCTGGGAAAGATTGAAGGCAGGAGAAGGGGATGACAGAGGATGAGATGGTTGGATGGCATCACCGACTCAATGGACATGAGTTTGAGTAAACTCCGGGAGTTGGTGATGGACAGGGAGGCCTGGCGTGCTGCAGTCCATGGAGTTGCAAAGAGTTGGACACAACTGAGTGACTGAACTGAACTAAATGTCTATGCAGCAATGAGAGTAATCAGAAAAGGCCCGAGGAAGCAGGGAGGTGTCCCTCTCCAGGGAGACCAGCGGCGGGGTCCCCGCTGCTCTCTTCGTCAGCCTCTGAGAAGCCAGGCTCGTGCTCTGGTCTGCTGGTGTGGTGTGTGGGGCCAGGAGGGAGGTGTTCCTGTGGGATGGGGACTGGGCGGGGAGGCAGGGGCGCAGGCAGTGCCCCGTTCCCTCTGCCTGGGGCCCCTCTGCGCCTGCCGCTCTCTGCTCTGGGCTCCGCCTGAGTCTGCAGCTGCCCCCAGTGCCCAGCTTCCTTTGTGTCGGGGTGTGAGGTCCTCCCTGCAGACCTCCCGAGCCCGCAACAGGCTGCTGACGCCGCTAGTCTGTGCTGTGCCCACGGATGGCAGCCTGCCCTCACGGCGCGTGAAGAGGGCACACTTCCCCGGGGACCCACGGGGGCCCGATGACAGCCCTCACGGCCTCGAGGAGCTGCTTGCTTGCCGGGTCAGTGTGGCCACGTCTAGCAGCGCAGCCGGGCGGGGATCAGGTGTGCCGTCTGCCCCACACGCCCCGAGTTGCCCCTGTAAGTTCCTGGCGCACACGAGCATCACACCCGGGTCCTTGGACCCCCACCCTCATCCCAGCCAGAGCCGCAGCTCCCTGTCTGCCTCTGATACCGAGAGAGGCGGGCCCCCCGAGGTGGATCCCGGGGGGGCTTGCTCACGGCCATGGGCCCCCCCCCAAGGTGGATCCTGGGGTGGGGTTCACTCATGCCGATGGACCCCCCCACCGAGGTGGATCCCGGGGGGGCTTGCTCACGGCCACGGGCCCCCCCAAGGTGGATCCTGGGGGGGGTTCACTCATGCCGATGGACCCCCCCACCGAGGTGGATCCTGGGGGGGCTCGCTCACGCCCATGGGGCTGCTGTGGTCAGAGGCTGTGGGGTGCTCTAGGCAACCTTTCAGCCTGTGGTCAGCGTGTGCGTCCCCTCGCACTGGAAACCAGCCTGAGGAAGCGGGTGGCTTCGGGGAGGAGGTTCCAGGGCTGAGATCGGGAAGCTGTGGCCGCCAGCTGGCCCTGGGGTCCTCGGGGAGAGTCAGGCAGCGGCCCAGGACCTGCTTCCATCATGCTCGCCCCTCGGCAGGGAAGGTGCTTCTTAAATGAAAATTGAGCCATTCTTAGAGGCCTCTGATGTCCCAAACACCAGGCTGTGTTAAGTGCGGACCAAGCTCCATGTTTCTGCCCCTGTGGAAGGAGCAGCCTTGTGTCCGTCTGTCTGGATCTGGGGTTGAGCCACAGTTTGCCTGCTGGACGTTGCTTCAGCTTTGCGATCGGCGGTCAGGCACACCTGTGGGTGCCCAGGATCAACGGCCGCACTAGAAACCCTCCAGCCCCAAGGACTCGGAGCGGCCCTCGTGCCCACACGGGGCCCGGGAGCCACCCTCATTGCTCGGATGGCCAGGCCCCCTGCCTGCTGGCGAGCTCGCGGAGCCTCGTGCTGCCCTGGGTGCCGGCCGGCAGCGGCTGTGGGGCCTGGGCTCTGGGAGTGCGTCCGGTCAGGGCTGCCAGGAGCTGAGTCTGGGCCTTCTCGGGGGGGCAGGCCCCCACCTCCCCTGCACCGTCCTGGAGCAGCCCTGGGGCGGAGGGCGGGCGGCTGGGCATCCAGAGGACCCCCGCCTCCCAGGCTGAGGGTCACAGACATCTCCGCAGGGTGTTCTCAGGCGTAGCTGGTAAATAGCGATCTTGCCTCCGGAGAAATTCCTTTGCCCGTTTTCGGCTCCTTATCTCGGCTCTCGGGCCTGCACTGGGTTGTTTGTAGGATGTAATTCCTTTTTAGGTAACTCAGATACTTCTCTTTGCAGCAGGCCTAACAAGGCCTGGCTGCTGCTATTTTTAGCGGGGCCGGGCGGCTCTGCGTGTCCTGGAGACCAGGGCCACCCTCTCCTCGCCACCTGCACGGCGTCAGGACAGGGCCTGGTTTTGTTTGGCTGCGTGGTGTGTTTTTGTTTTTATTTTTAATTCCCTCAGCTCTTCCTTGCCAAAATCTCTAATTCACTCTTTTCCAAAATATTTTTCTTGAGCCTTCCTATGAAAGAACCCATGTATTTCTATCAGTTGCCTGCGTTTCCCCCCTAGAGTTCGCAGAAGCTCCTTTTTTTGGTAAAGAATGTTGGCCCAGCGCGTGTGCAGATGTGGTCAGCCACCCTGTGCCAGGTGGGCAGGATGGGAGCCCCGTTAGAGCCCACGCAGCGGAGGCCCCGACCCTGACCCCTGGGGCCAGGAGTCCCCTGCCCATCCAGCTCCTGCTTCTCTGAGCTCCTTCCCACCCGTCGTGGCCTGAGCTCACCTCCCACATCTTGGAGGGACTTTCCTGTCCATCCTCAAGTCAGCCATGCCATCCTCCCTGAAGGGCTCCGTCTAGGCTCGTTCCTGGAGGCGGGGGGAGGCCTGCCACTCTGACCTTAGCGGCCCAGAGAGCTCCAGGCCGGCACTTCCACGCCTAGTCTCGGGGTCCCCCGGGTGACAGCTGGTCCTGCCCCGGCGGCACGTGTGATGGTGTTGATCTGACCCGCCATCCGGTGCTTGCTCTGCGTCTGTCCTGAGCACAGTGAGCGAACAAGGCAGGCACCTGTGGGAGGGGGCGCTCAGAGAGCCGGGGCAGCAGCGCTTGCTGCAGTTCAGTTGCTCAGTTGTGTCCGACTCTTTGCGACCCCATGAACCGCAGCACACCAGGCCTCCGTGTCCTCCACCATCTCCCGGAGTTTACTCAAACATGTCCATCGAGTCGGTGATGCCATCCAACTATCTCATCCTCAGTCACCCTCTTCTCCTCCCGCCTTCAGTCTTTCCCAGCATCAGGGTCTTTTCCAGTGAGTCAGTTCTTCTCATCAGGTGGCCAAAGTGTTGGAGTTTCAGCTTCAGCATCAGTCCTTCCAATGAATATTCAGGACTCATTTCCTTTAGGATGGACTGGTTGGATCTCCTGGCTGTCCAAGGGAGTCTCAGGAGTCTTCTCCAATACTATACTCAAAAGCATCAATTCTTCAGCACTCAGCCTTCTTTATGGTCCAACTCTCACATCCATACATGACCACTGGAAAAAACCTAGCTTTGATGGTTTGTTGGCAAAATGATTCCTCTGCTTTCTATTGCGATGTCTTGGTTTCTCATAGCTTTTCTTGCAAGGAGCAAGCGCCTTTTAATGTCACGGCTGCAGGCAGTACCCACAGTGACTTTGGAGCCACAGAAACAGAGTCTGCCACTGCTCCACTCTCCACCTTCTATTTGCCATGAAGCGATGGGATCAGGTGCCACGACCGTAGATTTTTGAGTGCTGAGTTTCAAGCCAGCTTTTTAAAATCTCCTCTTTCACCTTCATCAAGACGTTCTTTAGTTCCTCTTCACTTTCTGCTATTAAAGTGGTATCATCTGCGTATCTGAAGTTGCTGATATTTCTCCTGGCAATCTTGATTCCAGCTTGTGCTTCATCCAGCCTGGCATTTCACATGATGTACTTGCTCTGCACAAGTTCAATAAGCAGGGTGTCAGTATACAGCCTTGTCTTACCCCTTTCCCAGTTTTGGACTACGCAGCTGTTCTATGTCTGGTTCTAATCATTGCTTCTTGACCTGCATACACATTTCCCAGGAAACAGGTAAGGTGGTCTGGTACTCCATCTCTTTAAGAATTTTCCATAGTTTGTTGTGATCCACACAGTCAAAGGCTTTAGCATAGTCAGTGAAGCAGAAGTAGATGTTTTTCTGGAATTCCCTTGCTTTCTCCATGATCCAGTAAATGTTGGCAGTTTGATCTCTTGTTCCTCTGCCTCTTCGAAACCCAGCTTGAACACATGGAAGTTCTCAGTTCACATACTGTTAAAGCCGAGCTTGAAGGATTTTGAGTGTAACCTTACTAGCATGTGAAATGAGTGCAATTATACAGTGGTTTGAACATTCTTTGGCATTGCCTTTCTTTGGCCTTGAAATGAAAATTGACCTTTTCTAAGCCTATGGCCACAGCTGAGTTTTCCAAATTTGCTGGCATATTGAGTGCAGCACTTTCACAGCATCATCTTTTAGGATTTTAAATAGCTCAGCTGGAATTCCGTCACCTCCACTAGCTTTGTTCGTAGTGACGCTTCCTAAGGCCCACTTAACTTCACACTCCAGGATGTCTGGCTCTAGGTGAGTGATCACACCATCATGGTTACCCAGGTCTTTAAGCCGTTTCTTGTATGGTTCTTCTGTGTATTCTTGCCACCTCTTCTTAGCATCTTCTTCTTCTGTTAGGTCCTTCCTGTTTCTGTTCTTTATTGCGCCTATTCTTACATGAAATGTTCGCTTGGTATCTCCAATTTTCTTGAAGAGATCTCTGGTGTTTCCCACTCTGTTGTTTTCCTCTGTTTCTTTGCTTTGATCACTGAGGAAGGCTTTCTTATCTCCGCTTGCTATTCTTTGGAACTCTGCATTCAGATGGGTATGAATGTATCTCCTTTGCCTTTTGATTCTCTTCTTTCCTCAGCTATTTGTAAAGCGTCATCAGACAACCATTTTGTTTTTATTTCTTTTTCTTGGGGATAGTTTCGGTCGCTGCCTCCTGTACAATATTACAAACACCATGCATAGTTCTCCAGGCACTGTGTCTACCACATCTAATCCCTTGAAGCTATTTGTCACCTCCAATGTATAAACATGTGGGATTTGATTGAGATCATACCTGAATGGCCTAGTGGTTTTCCCTACTTTGTTCAACTGAAGCCTGAATTTTGCAGTAAGGAGCTGATGATCTGAGCCCGAGTGAGCTCCTGGTCTTGTCTTTCCTGACCGTATGGAGCTTCTCCATCTTTGACTGTGATTCCTGAAAAGCCGGGCAGCAGCCTGTGGTTTGTTCCATGGCCTGGCGATGGCCTTTCCTGCCGAATGGGCCACAGGAGAGGGTGCGCCCCTGGGCTGTCTGTCAGGGCCCTGTCCGCACGCGTGCGTGAGTGTGCGGGCACTCGTGTGTGCGTCCCCGTCACTGGCCGTGTGCACGTGTGCGTCTGCCTTCCCGGCCCTCTGTGGTTGTTCTGTGCCCGTCGTCCTCTGGAGCCCCCGCCGCTCGCTGAGGCGCCTCCCGGCCCCTGGGGCTCAGGCGCCAGCAGGGCCTCGTCTCGCGGAGCCTTCCGTGGTGGGCGCTCTGCTCTGCGCTGTCTGGCGCGGCCCCCACCATCCACGGTGGCCAGGCAGCCCTGCCTCTCAGTGCGGGTCCAGACCATCAGCGCTCAATGTGGCCATTGGCACGGTAGGCTTGGGGCCTGCCGTTTGATTATCTGCGTTACGTTCACACCTTCTGGTTTGTCCCCTTTTTTCCCCATTTCTGCTTTCTTTTGGATTAGCTCTCCGTCTCTCTCGCACTCCATTTGGAACTGTTGACTGGCGTCTTGCGTCTCATGAAGGCCCTCCCTGGCAGCTGTGGGTTCCGAGCCCCCTGCCTCTGGTCGGCATCCTGCCGCTTCACGGGCCAAGTGGACGCGCCGGGACCGTGCAGGTTTCTGAGCAACGCGTGCTGTCCGTCTGTCTGCACTGGGGACTCCAGCCCGCGGGTTAGGGTTGCTGTAAACTATGATCTATAATTGCCACTTTAGATCAAGGGTCAGCACCCGTCCCTGCCCCCCAGCCTAGCAGGTCCGACCTGCCGCCTGGCTTGGGGTCAGGCTCCCAGGGGCGGCCTCGCCCCCTCGCGTGGCCTCCACACCTGTCCAGCGGCATTCCCTCGAGGCTGCCGGCCGCGGGGCTGAGTCTGTGCTGGTCCCCCAGTCAGCGTCCGCCCAGCCTGCCCTCGTGGAGCTCCACGCGGGCTCACGGGGACAGAGCCCGTCTGAGTTCACTTGTGAGAATGTTTGAGGGACGGTTGGCTGAGCTGTGTGATCCTTGGCTTAGACTTGCTCTCACTGAGCATTTTTATAAAAGGTGGTTCTTCCACTGCTCCACTTAGACATTGGTTCTGGTGTGGGTGTCGGTTCTGGTGTGGGTGTCGGTGGTTCTAGTGGGTGTCGGCGGTTCTGGTGTGGGCCTTGGTGGTTCTGGTGGGGGTCTCATTGGTTCTGGTGAGTGCTGATGGTTCTGGTGGGTGTCAGTTCTGGTGTGGGTGTCGGCGATTCTGGTGTGGGTGTCGGCGGTTCTGGTGTGGGTGTCGATGGTTCTGGTGAGTGCTGATGGTCCTGGTGGGTGTCGGTTCTGGTGTGGGTGTCGGCGGTTCTGGTGTGGGCCTTGGCGGTTCTGGTGTGGGTGTCAGTGGTTCTGGTGTGGGTATTGGCGGTTCTAGTGGGTGTCAGTGGTTCTGGTGTGGGTGTCAGTGGTTCTGGTGTGGGCCTTGGCGGTTCTGGTGAGTGCTGACGGTTCTGGTGTGGGTCTCTGGCTCTGGTGTGGGTCTCAGTGGCTCTGGCTCCTGGGGGCCTGGAGGACTGTCTTTTGCTGGGGTGTGCCTGGGGGTCCATTGCTATGGGGTGATTCTCTCTGGTGCCCAGGCGCCCCTCAGTGTGGTTCAGCTCCCCTGCCTTGGGGGGTTTCCCTGGGCCCTGGGTTTAGACGTGAGCCCCGGGCCCTGCCTCGGTACCGGGGTGCAGAGGCTCCCCCCTCCACCCTCGCCCACGCCTGCCCCTGCCCCTGCCCTCTCACTGACGCTCTTTTCACTTTCTTGGGTTTTTCTGGCCTGTGTGGCCCTTGCTGAACTTTCCTCGAAGTTGGTTCTCCCTCGGGCGCTCTGTAACGTGCTTTTCTTTTCTGGGACGATTTTGTCCTTTCCCCCATTTCTGTCCTGAGGTCGATCCTGTCTTTCTTTCGCGTTTCTCCTCCCCTCAGCGCCTGTTTGGATGTTCAGCTCTGTCTGCGGGGGGGGCTAGCAGCTCTGGGCTGCTCTGTGCCTCTGTAGAGGGCAGGCCTCTTCCTGGAGGTGCTCTTTCCTCGTGGGCCGCAGCCCTGCAGGGACGTGCCCTTCCTCTGCCCGCCCCCAGCAGCCTCGGCGCGGGTCGCGTTCCTGGCCTCACAGCACCCTCTTCTGTCCATCGGGCAAAGCTGTGCTGCCTGCTGTGGGCAAGGAGGTGCCTCCCCTGCGTCTCAGAGCGCCCGCCTGCCCCCTGCTCCCCCGCTCACATTCCCACCGCAGCTGGCCTGTCCTCCCTGCGGCACTGCTCTGCAGAAGCGGGGCCTCCTGGCGCCCTGCAGCCGGATCCATGGACCCCGCTGGGCTGAGTGTTTCCTGCCATCCGCAGCCGCCTCGGCCTCCCCTGCCCAGGGCCGGGGTGTGACTGCGCCTTGTGGACTGGTCACCAGGCTGCCCGTTAGATCCAGAAGCTGTGAGCCCAGTGACCTACACCTCGCCCCCTGCCCCCTCACCGCCTTTCTACTCTGTTCTCCGTGTTTGGGCTGCTTCGATTCCGTCTGGGTTGGAAGCTGGTTTGGGTTTTCGCACGGGGGCCTCTCTGTACCCGCCTCCCGTCTCAGCCGGAAGCTCTGGGTTCCCGTGTGGCCGTGCAGAGTCTAGTCCTGGCGCCTCTCCTCCATTTCTTGGCTTGACGTTTCCCTGAGGGGGGCTTGCCCTCCTGTTTCCCCAGAGATGCAGGAGGGAGGGAGGGCTTCATTCTCTTCATCCACCGGTGTTCAGAGGGGTGTCCTGCCCCCACTCTGACTGGCATGGGGGGGTTGGTTAGCGTCGTCATGAACTCATAGATCTAAGTGTGGGTGTGTGTCTGTGGGGGGGGGCGGGGGGGCCTGTCCTGGGTGGAGCGGGAGTGCTGGTTAAACTCTGACATGGCGTCGGGCTCCTCCCCCGCTTCCTGCAGGGCCCCCAAACCCCCCGCACACCCCCCGCCCCGATGCTCCTTGCGGAGGCTGGGCTCCTCTGAACCCACTCTCTGCCCCAAGCCCCGTTCCCAGCTGTGCGCTCATCCCCGGCCTGCCTAGGGAGAGCCTCTGTGGACCCCTGTGGCCTTTGGCGTGGAGGGTGCGTGGTCTGCGGTCTGCGGAGACGGGTGTGGCGGCTGCTCTCCCGACGCGCGGGCCCTTCCCGCAGGTGTCTGTCACTTTCCTCCCCAAACGCTTTGTGATGAGGACCCGTCATTTCAGCACCTTCGTTCTCATGCGAGACGTGCCTTTGTCTCCTCCCGTCCACTCCTGTGTGAGCTCGTCCCGGCGCCTCATTGTGGCTTTTGGAGCGCCCTCTCCCTTCCTCTGTGTGGAGGGGCCTCCCCCCCAGACCCTGAGGCAGGTGTGCTGGGCCTGCGGGCCGCCGGGGGCTCCCTGACGTGTGGGGGGGCGCGGGTGGGCTATTTTTGGATTTTTTCGAGATTTGTGGGATCAGAGTCAAGTGTATGAGGAGTTTGGTGTGATGTGAATAGTGAATTCTGTGCCTTAAAAGGCCGCTTCAGTTCAGACCATGACAGAGTGAGTGCCCGCTGAGGGAGGTGCGGGCAGCAAGTCCCCGCCCAGGGGGGCCCGCCTGACCCGGCGGCTGCTTGGGGCGTCACGTCCTGGCCTCCCCGCATCGCTGCGGCCCTGCCGCACTCTGGTGACCCACAGCCTCCGCACGGCGTGGCGGGATGACCTGCAGGGGGCCACGCGAGAGCCCTGCCCGCGCCTGGGGTGCCTTCTGCCCTTCCCGCCTCCGGACTGGCGCTGGGCCTGAGCTGCAGGACAAGGGAACCGGGCCCAGAGGACGCAGCCCTGAGCGGGGTCGTGAGCCGCCAGCTTCCTCGGGACGGCCTGCGCTGTCCGTGCCCCTCCCTGTCTGTGCAGCTCTGGGTGCCCAGGGGCCGCCGCTCAGGTGGAACCCTGGGCCCCTCACAAAGGTCTGGCTTTGTGTGTTGTCCCAGGTGCCAGGCGCGGCGGGTGACAGCGCACACATCACGCAGCTTTTGGTGGCTTTCACGCGACTACGCCGTCCTGTCACTTGTTCCTGGGCCTGAGGCCAGCCCATCTGTGCGGCCCCGGCCCCGGGCCTGGAAGCCAGCCTGCAGTCTGCCCTGGCTGTGGAGGTGACCTGCTGCCCGAGCGCCCAGGTCCCTGCCCGGCTGTGGGGTGTTGGGTGAGGCGCCCGCTGGGAGGCGTGCCGCCTGGTTTCCCGAGCCCTGAGGCTGGAGTCCAGGACTGGGGGGTCCGGGCCTGTGTTGAGGGGGCAGTGAAAGCAGCCTGGTGAACACCCTGTACCCTGCTCAGACGGAACGCAGGTGCGGGCCGGGTGCAGCCGCATGCCCTGAGGCTGCACGTGCCGCCAGCCATTTCGGGTCGGGGGCAGCTGCTGCCGAGCGAGGCTTCCTTAGGCCCCCGCCTGGCACTCTGCGCTCCGCTCCAGGGCCTGGGCCCACGTCCCGTCCCCCCGGCCCACTCCCTGGTCAGCTGGCTGAGCCCCGGCTGCAGCCCCGTTCCGTCGGGGACCTCACTGCCCTTGTGCCCAGAGGAGCCGTGTCTGAGCCCGTTGACCACGGCCCGTCCGTCCACGGCTCGCTGACCTCTGGGCAGGACGCGGTAGCCGAGGCTGGGTGCAGGCGGTGTGGGAAGCAACACTGCGGCCTGGGTGTGGGTCGCCTGCTGCGGGATGCCTGCCTCTGGGATGGTGGGCGGGGGAGGCCAGGGTGGCTCCGGGTCTCGGTGAGCACTGCAGGGCTGGCCGTGTCGCCGCGCCAAGGGAAGCGCAGAGCAGAGGACGGGCGGGGCGCGGGTTGGACGGCCGGGGCCCTGCTGCTTCCCCAGCACCCTGCTGCTTCCCCAGCGCCGGCCTCACTGTCTGTCCCGGCCACCCTGCCCTGGCCGCTGCCCCCGCCCATGGACACCATTCGCTCCTCCTGGCACTGCTGCCTGCTCCCCCAGCTGTGGGCGCCCCAGGGGGTGGGGCCGGGACCTCTGGGTCCCCCCGTGAGCTGTGTGGGTCCACACCTGCCCCGGTGACCCAAGGGTCGCTCCCGATGCCCAGCCTGTTTCAGGGCCCAGGGGAGATGCGGGTCTGGGCCATCGCCCGAGTCAGGGCCCTTTGCGGAGAGGGCTGCAGGGTGGCCGGGCCGCTGTACGGCTCCCCCTCAGGATGGCTCTCCCCTCAGGACAGCTCTCTCAGGACGGCTCTCCCCTCAGGACGGCCCCCCTCAGGACAGCTCTCTCCCCCTCAGGACGGCCCTCTTGTGCTCCTGGCAGAGCCTCCAGGCGGCAGGGCCGCAGCTCCGGGGACCACTCCGTGGTCGAGGTTGAGTGACAGGAGGGAGGCCTGGCTGGGCGCCACCTCGGGGCCAGCCTGGTTGGCGCGGGGGCACCCTGGTGACCGGGGAGAGGCTGCGGGCCTCGCCCCGGGGGCTGGGCCGAGCCGAGCGCGGGGCAGTGGGCCCGCCAGCTCTGCCGCCTGCCGCTGCGTGGCTGCACCCGGGCCCGCTGGCCGCTGTAGCGTGCCCACCTCCCCAGTGGCTGGGCTGGGGCTCAGGCGCGCGTCGGGCGTGAGACAGCGCCCGCCCTCGCGGCCGGCTCTTCCCTTCCTGTGCTGTGTCCATCGCTCAGCTGTGTCTGACTGTTTGTGGCCCCGTGGACTGGGGCGCGCCAGGCTCCTGTGTGCGTGCGATTCTCCAGGCGAGAAGGCTGCAGTGGGTCACCATTCGCTCCTCCAGGGCATCCGCCGGACCCAGGGATTGAACCCCGGTCTCCCGCGTTGCAGGCGGCTTCTCCACGGTCTGAGCCGCCAGGGAAGCCCCGCTCCCTCCCAGATGGTGGGAAACAGGCACACACGTGTGCACAGTGCCGACACACGCATATGATACGCGGCCCTCGCACCCCCGGGGGGCCACGGCGGTGTCAGGACGGCTGTCCTCCGGGCCCTGCCCGCTGCTCTGTGGCCGACACGGGACCCCCGTCACGGGGGAGCACCAGCGTTCCGGAGAGACCGGGAGCTCCCTGGGGCCGCAGCACCGGGCCCTGGGCCCACGCCCCGGGGTCGGGGCCGCCCTGACGCCTGCCTTCCTCCGCAGGTCGTCCACGCTCACAGGCCGCACTTCCTGGCCCTGCACTGCCAGGAGTTCGGAGGGAAGAACTATGAAGCGTCCATGTCGCACGTGGACAAGTTTGTCAAGTAAGTCTGGGGGCAGCTGCCTGGCCTCCGCCTCCTCCTGGGGCGAGGTGGGTATGGCTGGGGGCAAGGGGCACAGCCCCACCTGAGGGCCAGGCCCGGGGCCAGGACGCCTTGCCAAAGAGGGGGCGTGGCCCGGGGGTGGGGCCGGGGGGAGCGACGGGGTGGCTGCGCCCCAGGGTTCAAGGCAGTGGCACCTGTGGGCTCAGAAACGTCAGCCCCAGGTCCAGCCCGCGATTCTGTCATGTGGCCTGATGGCTGTGAGCCGCCTGCTGCTGCTGAGAACAAACAGATGGACGGACTGATGGACAGATGGACCGGGTGTCCACTCAGAAGCTCACAGCTCGTTGATCGCAGTGGGATGGGCACAGAGTGCCATCGTCCGTGGGAGGTGCACCCTGTGGCTTCGTGGGAGTCAGGCCTATCCAGAGCCGCCCAGTGCTGCCCGGGGACAGTGGCGCGGACCTGGGAGCTGGACGCGGGAGTGGACAGCAGCGGGCCGGACGGCAGGCACCTCTCTGCCCTGTGTCCCCTGGGGTGGGCACCACCCCTGACCCAGACTCCAGGCGCCGTGACAGCTCCCGCTGGTGGAGGGGGAGATGGCACTCCTGAGGCAGCTGTGGGGGTCAGGCACCGGGCCAGGGGTGTCCAGCCTGGGCCAGCCTGAGGCCAAGCCCCGCAGCTCCCACTGGCCTCAGTTTCCCTGTGGATGGTCATGAGTCATCCATGGTTTCAGCTGTCACATTGTGGGGTCATTTGTTAAAAGACAGATTTTTTAAAACTACCAGATTTTCCCCAAATAACCTATAACTTAAAGCAATTTCAATCAAAACGTTTTCTTAACGCTGAAACTAATACTGGAGTCTCCATAGGGGAGCAGAGGGTCAGGGCTGGCCACAGGGGTTCTGCAGCACAGTGAGGCGGGCATCCGCACTGCCCCGGCCCGGAGCCCCCCATGTGGGGGGGGTGGGGCGACACCCAGTGGGCTGTGCAGGAGCCCCCCCGTCCCCCCCGGGTGTGGCCCGGGGCAGCTGGGTCGGGAGGGCACCGCGGGGTCCTGGGCTAGGAAGCTGTGAGGCTGGGTCCCCGCCCTGCCCTGGTCCCCCCGCCCCGCCTGGGCTGAGTTCCAGTTGACCCAGAGTGAGCACGAGAGGCCTGAGGGTGGTCCGATGGTCCGAGGGTGAAGTGCAGGAGAGCATCTGGGCAGAGGCTTCTTCAGACAGTGCGCAGGTCCAGCAAGGAGAGACAGACACACTGGGCCGTGGTGACATTAAAGTCTTCATCAAAAGACACTGTAAACAAAGTCAAAGCTTAGCCACACTTGGGAAAAGAAATCTGCAATGTACTTGACTGACAAAAATTGTCAGTGTTTAAATATGTAAAGAACTCTAATAGGTCCACGAGACGAGAACACTTGGGGGAAGCCGGGCATTTCAGAGACAAGCAGACGCAGCTGCAGGGTCTCACCTCCGTGCTCACGCCATCACACGCTCCCGGTCGCCTGCCATCCTCCTGCTGCCGTTGGAGGCACTTCATTCCTGCCCAAGTTGCGCGTGACATGCGTGTTGCTGGTTTTGCTCTGACCCAGTCAGCTACGGTTTTCAAAGGTTAAAAAGTGCAGGAACGTGTCCCCGCGTGGCTACCTGCCGCTCCTGGGACACGGCCGTGTCTGCAGTCAGCTTTCTCTCCGCACCACCTTCCTTCGACCTGAGAACGTTAACATTTATCTCAACACAAGTTGCTGCTGATCAATTATCTCAGCTTTTGTTTGTGTGAAGAAAGTCTTTGTCTTCGTTTTTAAAAGATGTTTCTGTTGGAAACAGAATCCTAGCTTGTCCATCTTCCCCGTCAGTACTTTAAGGATACTGTTCCATTGTCCTCTGTGCGGCCTTGTTCCTGAGCAGAATTGGCCGTTGTTCTGGTCTCCATCTTCTGAATATAGTGTGTCTTCTTCCCCCGACACTGAGTCTGTCTTTTTAGCTGCTGTGTAGCAACTTGATTGTTCTGCTTTAGTTTGATTTCTCTGTGTTTCCTTTGCCTGGAGCTCTTTGAGCTTCCCAACCTGTGGGTTCATAATTTTACTGAAATTTCAGGAAAGCTTGTGGATTGTTCCTTTCTCTTTGTTCTCAGACTCCCACTGCTGATCTTAGACGGTCACGCAGGTCTCTGCAGCTCTTCCAGATTCTTCCAGCTCACGTTTTCCTTCTTTGCTTCAGCTTGGATGGTCCTGTCTTCTCGTCGCCGACCTGTCCTCTTGTTCACACTCTCACCTGCTCTTAGGCCCACGCGGTGGAGCTGCTTCTGTAATTGGAGCTCTAGCAGTGCCATTTGAGTCCGTATTTTCCTCGCCACGCTTCCCTGTAAATCTTCGGTTATATTTACAGGCGCTCTTTCAAGTTTCCTTTCAGTGAGCTGCATTGCTCTTGTCCTTTCGGGGTCCATTTCTGTTGCCTTTCTTGCGGAGCACGGGTCCTGTTTGCCGCTTCTCGGCATGCTGATCTTGCAGTCTGTCGTGCCCACAGCCCGCCTTGCCCGCGGGCATGCTGGGGCTTGTCCGGCAGGTGGCCGGGGCTCGGGCACTAGTCTGACCCCCTCAAGGCGGGTCCTCCCGGCCCTCCTCCCGGCTCCTTCCTGCCTCCTCTTCAGTTCTCAGAGCTGGAGCCCTCTTCTCCCCGCCCCAGGTGGAGGGCCAGTGGGTCACACGGCAGCCGTGTCCCCCCTCCTTGCCAGGCGGTGTTGGGGTGCAGCCCTCGGGGGGTCAGGCACCCCCATCCGTCCAGAGCCATCGCAGACCCCGGGGGTGCGTGGCGGCTGCACTCCAGGCGCGTCTTAGAGATGGGCCTCCCCCTCCCACTTCTTCCCCTGCTCCCGCGCTCCCGGTTTCCAGGCGGCCATTCCTGCCCCCGTGAGCGCTCCTGTGGGACAGGGAGCTGCCTGCATGACGTGTGTGAAGATGTCCCTCTTCCTTCCAGGGAGCTGCTCTCCAGCGACGCCATGAAGGAGTACAGCCGGGCGCGGGTCTACCTGGACGAGAACTACAAGTCACCGGAGCAGTTCACGGTGAGCGCGCTCTGCCTCCGCGCGGGGCGGCCCATCCCGCGCACGGGCCGCGCGCGAGTCCCCCGTGACGATGGGGGCCGCAGACACCAGCCCCCGCCGGCCTGATGGCCAGGGGCGCGCTGGGTGGGGGCCAGGTGGGCGTCTCGGCGCAGCAGAGCTGGGCGGCCCGGTCTGGTGGAGAGTAGCATCGTCAGCTCGTCAGGGGATGGGGCCTTGGCTTTCGGGCACAGACTCCGTGGCCTCAGCAAGGCTGGGAGTGCCCGCTGTCTGTACCCCGGTCTCTCTCACACAGCCCTTCGGAAGTTTCTTGAAATGCTCGGTTCTCTCGCTCTCTGCGCTCTGCTCGGAGTCACCTGCCGTGGCGGGCTGATGCAGTGACTGCACCCCAGCAGCCAGATCGTTCACGGTGGAGGCGCCTGGGGGCTGAGAGAGCTCCACTGTGCTCCTGCCTCACCCCTGGAGGTTTGTCTCAAAAAGGGGCTTCTCAGTTTGCAGCGGAAAGCAGAAACCTGCATCAGAGTGTTCCCATCACGCAGCAGCTTCCCTAGAGGAACGACCGTCGTGCAGACGGCTGTGTGTAAGGAAGGTTATCAAAAATTATCTGCCAGTGAAAACTGGAAGTAATTTTAAGTACCCAGAATTAGACATTTTCACACTGTGGACGAGCCGCCTGGCGGAATAATCTGCAGCCGCTGCAGGTGACGCGCCGTCGGGTTGGGCGTTGAGGTGTCGAGGCCACGCCCCTCCTGCTCTCTCGGCCTGTTCTTCTCGGCCTCCCACGCCCGCCTTTCCCCCTCTCGTCCAGTACGCGGATGGCGCGACCGTGACGGGGCCATCCTGCTTGGTTTCAGCCCGGGAAAGCACTCGAGGCGGCGCCTCCTTGGGCAAGACTGACCTCACACCGGACGCCAGCCCGGACACGGGACAGCTCGGGTCTGAGGTCTCTGAGGCTGTGTCCCGGGGTCCGCGGGACCGGACAGGGTCTGGAGAGGAGGCCGGAGGCCGGACCTGCCCAGAGCGTGTCGGGGCCTCACTCCCTGCCTGCCTCACCCCGCGGGCCGTGGCCTGCTCCCTCCCAGTGGCGCCGCCTGCAGCCGTGGTCCTGCGTGGCCGTGTCTCCGGGGCGGGAATGCCCGCAGGGCTCCACACCCCGGTCCGGACCTCGCTCTGGACATGCTGCCTCGGGGGAGGCGTGCGTTTGGCAGGAACGGTCTGAGGTGAAGGCCTGCCTGGCCCTGGCTCTGTGTGCCCGTCCACCGCCCCCTCACGGTCGTGCGTGGAGCCCCCTTTGCCGGGTCCTCTGCCGTCCTGGTGGAGGGGCCTCTGCGCCCCCGCGGTTCTGGGCAGGGCTGGGCAGCCGTGTGGCCACCCCCTCGCCCCAGCCTGCTGGCCTCTGCCTGTCAGAGGGAGGGAAATTTAATTTTTACAAGATTAATGGTGTTGGAGTAATATTTTTAGCTGAGTGTGGTTCAAATAATAGGCCATTAATTGAAAAAGGAAATTGAAATGAATTTATCTTGTACATAAATGCTGTCACAGGTATTAATAGGGATCAGAAAATAGTAGCCTGTTCCCAGAAAGGGGGTGAACCTGCAGCTGCCCCTGGTGACGAGCACGAGGTGGGGGCCCCAGAGCCCGCAGCAACAGTTAAGAGGGGGTCTGCAGCCTGGGGGAGCTGGGCCCTGTGGGGGCTCTGGTTGGGGGGCAGGGGCGCTCTGGGGGGGCGGGGCTCTGGCTGTGGGGCAGGGGCACTGTGGGGCGGGGCTCTTGTTGGGGGCGGGGAGCTCTGGGGGCGGTGTGTGTGCAGCCTGGGGGAGCTGTGCCTGGCGCGGGGCTCTGGGGAGGGGCAGGGCTCTGGTTGCGGGGTGCAGCCGCTCAGCAGGGTCCTGCAGGTCCTGGTCTTCACCAGGAGGTGGCGCCAGAGCAGCACTTCCCATTCCAGCCGGAGCTGCTGGAAGCGCAGATTTTAGACTTAAATTGATAACGCTAAATTCTGTCTGCTCCCGAAGACCGTCCCGAGTGGCGGCTCACTGAAGCAGGTGGCTCACGTGGTCCACTCGGGCCTGAGGAGACAGACCGACCCCCACTGGCCGTCCTGGGCGGCTCCGCTCCCTCTGACCCTGCCCACTGGCCCGTCCCCTACCTGCCTGTTTTCTGGGAGGTCTCCTCCTTCTGAGGTGCCCCAGCCTCCCATCCCCCATCCTGCTCCTGAGAACTCGCTGACAGCCCTCATGGGCTGACGGCCCGGCCCCTGGGCGACCATGCGTGAGCTGGACGGGCTGGCTGGAGCTTGCAGGCTGGCCCAGGCCTCTGGCCCCTAGACCCCCGCCTCGGGCCACGGCCACCTTGCTGGGCTGTGTCAGCCTTCTGCCCTCTGCGTCTGCCCCTTGGATCCAGAGTCTGGGAGCACCAGGTCTGTCCCTGAGCGGCCCGGGCCTGGGCCTGCTTCAGCACCTACCAGCTGCTCGGCAGACTGTCTGAGCGGATGGGCAGGGCCCGGGGCAGAGGGCCCGGATCTCAGTGGTCCGGCTTTGCACACCTCGAACACCGCTGGTTGGGTGGGTTTCCCCGGTGCAGGGGATCTGAGCCTGGGGCCTCCACTTTGGAGTCGGGGAGATGGAAGGCTCATGTATAGTTGGGGAGGTGGGGGCTGGGATGAGCTGGAAGCCATGGGCAGTGGAGTAAGACCCCACAAGGAAGGGGCTGCCCCCCAGGTGCCTGCCCTCCCTGGCCCTGATCCCTGCCCAGGTCTCCCTGAGCGGACGTGGGCATCTCTGGGCCCAGGCGTCTGGACAGGGTGCTGCTCTGGGTGGGGAGGGGGCTGTGCCACTGACCCCATCCTGGACAGCTTCGCCCCAGTGTTTTCCGTGGTGCAGTGGAAAGCGCCCTGGGTTTCCTGGCCAACTTCCACACCTGACACCCTGATGGTTTTGTGTTTGTCCGGAAGAGCCAGGATGGCCCAGTTTTCATCCCTCATGAGGCTCAGATGCTGGCTCTGTCCCCACCACACCAAGTACGCTCTCAGGGGACCCTAGGAACCCCTTGCAGTGTGACTGGGGGGGCCTGAGGCCCTGCCCACCCGCTCCCTGCTCCCAGAGCCCCTCCTGGGGCGGCTCCCGGGCCCTGGCACCACCTACTAGGGACAAGCCTGGTGGGGGCCGCGAGGCATGGGGTGAAGCCTGTGGCCACGTGCCTGGCTGGTCCTCACCCGCGCCTGCAGGGTGTTGGCAGATGCAGGAGACAGGGTGGGCGGGGCTGACCCTCCTGGCCCGTGGAGATGCCTCGTGGTAGTCCCGCCCAGTGCAGGCACCGAGGCCAGGCTCCTGAGGGCTCTGCGCCTGGCTTTGGCGAACGCAGCATTGCCCTAGAGCACGGAGGTTCTGACTTCCCCTCAAAGCTCTGGAAATGGGTTCCACCTGGACAGACGGGTCAGCCTGCTGGCACCTGCCTCCCGAGTACCCGGGCTGCACAGCTGCGCCTGGAAGATGGAGGAGGCACTGCCCGCAGCCTGGCCAGCCCCCGCTCCCCCACCAGCTTCCATTGTCCCCACAGGCCTGGACCCTGGAAAGAGGCACTCTCCTGGGCTTCGTGGGTGGGCGAGACTGTGGCCAGGCCCAGTCCCACAGACATGGACTCGCGGTTGTGGGGGTCTCCTGGGACTGGGCCCTGTTGGCAGGGGGAGGCTGTGGACATCGGGAGAAGGGCGGTCTCAGGTCCCCCCAGGAAGCCCCCTCCCTCCCCGCCGACGCTGAGGTCTGTAACCTGCTGCCCCCGTTCACCAGGCGAGCAGCCCCCTACGGCCTGACTGTTTCTCCCTCGTGGTCAGACCAGGAGACCGGGGTCAGGCCCTGGCGTCCAGGGTGGGGGGTCTGTTCACACCGAGGGGTCCCTTCCTGCCCTGGGGGGCCTGCCGTGCTCCCACTGGTGGCTGGTGTCCACTCTGGTGGCTCCTGGGCCCAGGACGCCTGGGCCGCAGGTCACCAACAAACTGGCTCCCTCCTCCCTCGGCGCCATATCTGGGGGCTCCTTCTGCTCGTCACTGGGGGCTCACAGGCCTCAAGGGTCTGCACTGGCCCCGTTGTCTCCTCCAGTAGGGTCTGGGCCCGTCCTCCAGCCCAGGGTAGCTGGAGGGCGCCTGCTGGAGGGGGTGGGGTGGCACCGCCTCTTTTCTGCCCTGCTCCCCACCCCCTGGCCTGATGCCCGCTCCTTCCAAGGGGTCACCCTGCTCCGTGGCCTCTTCCTGTCTGCTCTCCTGGATAAGACTTTGGGGGATATTTACAGAGAACTGATGGTATTGGCTGCAGCTCTTTGGTCGGAGGAAGGGCAGGAGGGCACGATCTGTGTTAGCTCCTCCGGCCCCGCCTCCTGCCCCGCCCGCAGGTCCAGACAGGCCTGATGAAGTGAGGGAAGCAAGATTGGTTTTCCGAGGGCGCGGGGCCCTCGGCGCTCAGCTAAATCACGCTGCCGGCCTCAGGGGCGGGGGCGGGCGCTCCCCCTGCGGCCGGGCAGCCCCGCGGGACGTGGTGATGAGCGGCCCGGCAGCGGCAGGGCTGAGGGAAGGTGAAACTGTCATATCGATCTTTTTAGCACTAAAATATGAGCCACTTTACTCTGCTCCCCGCTGCTGTGATGTGAAAAATAATAACTTGGGTCCAAATTAAAAATATTGATCTCTGGAAGGTGCTGGAAGTAAATAAACACCTTCCGAAGTTTTCGGGTCAGCCGAGAGACGGCACTCGGCAGTAAATGTGTCCGCGTGTCAGAGTCCAGGGTTCTTGATCTGTTTTTTCTTTAAATTGATTTTTCATTATTTACTTCCTAAAAGTGTTGGAATCTGGTCCTCTACTGTTAAATTCCAGTGTTTGGGCAAATCATTTCTTTGGGGCTTATAAGGTACGCCTAATCCACTCCTCATTGATTGATTGATTTTTGACTCAATAAGCATGCGGGCCCGGCCTTATTTAGTGCTTCCGTCATAATTTTTTATGCATTTAGGCTCGACTTTTTTATTTCCCTCCAGCGGACAAGCTGCGTTGGGCTAGCCAGCGAGGAGGACAGTTGCCACCAGGTTGGTTTGCCTCCAGCTGGTGTCCTGTGGAGCTGCGTGTGTCCTGGCCGTGGGCTCGTGGTGGGGCTGAGCCCTCCCCGGCCTCTGAGGACCCCCTTGTGCACAGGGGGTGACGCGGGGGTCGGAGAGCCTCCTGCGACTGTGTGCGCGAGTCTGCGATGCCGTGTTCCCCGGTGGAGCTCCCCTGCGGAGGCCCCAAAGCTTGGGCGCGTCTGGGTCATCATGCGGCCCGGACCCCAGGCTTGGCCGGAAGGTGGGAGGATGGGGGCCACCCGGGACAGACAAGAGGTGTTGTGTGGCGCCTTCTGCGAGGCTGTTGTGGGGTGAGACCGCGCCTGGGAACACCTGGGACCCACAACAGGGCACCTGGCCGGCGGCGTGTCCGGCTGCCCCGAGAGCCAGCAGCCGTTTCTGTTTGGAGCCCAGGATGGGACGCTGCCAAGCAGGGGAGCTCCCTGGGCTGGACCGGGGCGGGGGCAGGGAGAAGGGGGGCGGCGCTGGGGGCTCTGGGGGGCTGGTGCAGGCCCACCCCGCGCTCTGTTCTGAGGCCACCACGTGGCCCTCAGTGCCCAGAGTGCCTCTCGCGCCTCCCCACGCCGTGAGGAGCAGTGACCAGAGGTCCTTGGGCTGTGCCGCGGTGTTGGTGACGCTGCTGAGACACGGGAACCACGTGTGCGGGGCTGTGTCTGTTGCTCAGGTCCTCCAGGAAGGCGCCTCCCGGCTCCCTTACTGGCCCACGGGCACCCTGAGTGGATGGAGGAGGCCAGCAGGGACGTCTCTGCCTCACCTGGACTTGAACCCCGACCGAGAGGCCACTTCAGAGTCTGGCCAGAGTCGTGCCCCACCCCGGCCAGGGCAAGTTGGGAGGATGGGCGGACATTCCCAGAGGGGCATGCTGGCCAGAGGGCAGGAGGGCCACTGGCTGGGGCACCAGGGTGTCAGCGGCCCCATGACAGAGGCCGGAGCCCGTGGGGTCCTCACGCTGCACCCACATGGGAGGGGCAGGGCCCTGGTGCGACGGTGGCCTGCTGGGGTTTGGGTGGGAGGCAGGCGGAGCCCGGCCACCCCGGACATGAGGCCAGCTCCCGGGGGGTTGTGACGACCCCTCCTCAGCAGGGTGCTCGTCTTGAGTTCCACCCACCCCTGAGTGTCCAGTCCTGGGTCATGTTTTTTAGCTGATGCCCTTTCCTGGATCACCAGTACCCGCCCCTCGCCTTGGGCACCATCTCCCCTGAGAAGCCAGGTTTCAGATGAGAACGCATGTCTCAGAGGCTGGTGTGCCCATAAGGTGTGCCCGGGAGGCTTGCAGGCTGCAAGGAGAAGCTCTGGGTTGCTGTCCCCCATTTCCTACCAAAGATCAGAGGACTCCCCTGGGCAGCTGCAGAAGGGCCCACACTGGCTGCTGCAGCCCAGGCCCCACTCGAACCTGGCAGGTACGGAGCCTAGGCCACAAGTACCGCCTCCCGAGAGCAGGGCCGGCTGTCACCAGCGGGGGTGTGGTCCAGCGTCCCAGGCACCAAGGTGCCGTGAAGCCATCCGTGTGGCCACAGGACATGCGTGTTGTGCTCTGTGTGCTGGGCCTGCTGCGGGTGCCACGGATGCAGACACAGGCTGCAGGCCCCCCGTAACGCTCACACTCTGCCCTCTGGAGCTTGCACACTCCAGTGAGCACAGGCGCAAGCACGTGACCCCTGCACACTGCACGTGACCCCTGCCTGCAGGTGACCTGACAGCCTCTCTGGGTGCCCTGGTGGAGCTTGCAGAGTCCAGGAGCAAGCACACTCTGTGTGGTTACAAGATTGAAAGAGCGGGTGTGAACGTGTCCACTGCCCAGTACCACCCGCAGGCCTCGGAGATGGGAGTGGAGACCAGCCTGCTCTGAGGAGGCCACGTTTAGTGGGGCCAGGAGGGCGTGAGGGAGTGGGTAGGGAAGGGGGAAGGTGGTTGTGTTTGCACGAGGCCACGGCAGACGTGGAGATGGGCCACGGGCTCTGCTGGGGATGGTATGTTGCTGGCTGTGGGCGCATGGTCCTGGACAACCTGCCGGCCCTGAGGCCATGTCCTGCCCAGGGAACCCCCCCCCCCAGTGACTGAGGAGGGCTGAGGGTATGAAGACCCAGCACGGAGGCCTCATGGGGGGTGACCTTGAGCGAGGAGAGGAATGGGCCAGGGGCAGGGCCCTGGCAGTGCCCACTTACCAAGGCCATACCAAGAGGCAGAAGACAGACCTCAAGCTCTGGCATGCCAGAATTCCCATCCAGAATCCCACCCTGCAGCCTGTGATCATGCAGGTAGGAAAAAAGGAGAATTGTGTTTCAAAAGCGTCAGGCTTTCACGGTGTGTCCCTCGTGCCTTGGTCAGGAAGCTGTGGTGCTCCACCCAAGGTCCAGAAAGCCCGGGACGCAGGATTTTGAGCAGCCAGCTCCCTGGAGCTGGGGGCAGGGCCCAGATATGGAATGGGTGCCTCCAGCTGGACCAAGTGTCTGCCAGGCCCTTAGCAGACGCTATACCTGGCTACCTGGGCATGAAGAGTGAGTGCCCTTGCCTTCAGCTCTGCAGACACTGATGTGTGCCCCCCTGTGCTAGGCCTGCCTCTCTGCTCTCAAAGGAGCCCCCAGGTCAGTGGTGAAGGAGCTCCCGGGGGAGAACCAGGTACCCTGCAGGAGTAGTCAGCTGGCTGAGTTTCTGAGAGTCTCCAGGAAGGTGAGAGTGATGTGCAGAAACACTGAGATGAGGTTTAGACAGTGTGTGAATGAAGCACGATAAATGCACCTTAAAGATCTCAATTAACAAAGACGGAGGCAGTAATGAACTCCAAGGAAAACAAAGAGCTGATCAAGAGGGGAAAAGCAGTTGTAGTGTAGTAAGTGGTTCTATTGTGAAGAGCGTTCTAAAGCTATAATGATGTGAAGACTGATTATTAGTTTAAATAAAAATGTGTTTTTATCCCGAGGATGGGGCTAGGGATTGTGTGTGTATGTGAGTCTGTGTGTCAGGCATGTGAGTGAAGGAAGGTGGTAGAAAGGGATTAAACTCTCATTTTCCACAACAGAGAAATCAATAGTTAATATTGAAGACTAGGAAATCAAGAAGTGGCATTGTAAGCTTTAGCAGTATGGAGGTAAACACCAAAAGAAAACAATTAAAAGAAAGTAGTGGCCTCCGGGGAGTAGAACATTGAAATTATCAGTTCAGTCGCTCAGTCGTGTCCGACTCTTTGTGACCCCATGAACCACAGCACGCCAGGCCTCCCTGTCCATCACCAACTCCCAGAGTCAACCCAAACCCCTGTCCATCAAGTCGGTGATACCATCCAACCATCTCATCCTCTGTCGTCCCCTTCTTCTCCTGTCCCCAATCCCTCCCAGCATCAGGGTCTTTTCCAATGAGTCAACTCTTTGCATGAGGTGGCCGAAGTACTGGAGTTTCAGCTTCAGCATCAGTGCTTCCAGTGAACGCCCAGGACCGATATCCTTTAGGATGGACTGGTTGGATCTCCTTGCAGTCCAAGGGACTCTCAAGAGTTTTCCCTAACACCACAGTTCAAAAACATCAATTCTTCGGCACTCAGCTTTCTTCACAGTCCAACTCTCACATCCATACATGACCACTGGAAAAACCATAGCCTTGACTAGACGGACCTTTGTTGGCAAAGTAATGTCTCTGCTTTTTAATATATTGTCTAGGTTGGTCGTAACTTTCCTTCCAAGGAATAAACGTCTTTTAATTTCATGGCTGCAATCACTATCTGCAGTGATCTTGGAGCCCAGAAAAATAAAGTCAGCCACTGTTTCCCCATCTATTTGCCACGAAGTGATGGGACCGGATGCCATGATCTTCGTTTTCTGAATTATCAGGGCACTGCTGTTTTTCCATAATAAGCCGTGCAGAACTGTAACTTTTCAGACAAACTTAATAAAAAAAAAAGCGGGAAGAGACTCCCTCCCTTGATGGTGACTTCAGAGAAGACACGCAGTGGTGGCAGGGCCTGGCGCACGGGGCTGGGCGTGGAGGCAGCAGTGAGACGCGGCGGCAGGTGGGGCTGTGTGTTGGCTCGGGAAGGCAGCGGTGGGCAGTGCAGGTGGCACGTGGGTCTCTGTGCCCTGGTGCACGGAGAAGGCCTGCGGCGGCGGCAGGGAGGTCGTCCAGCTCTCTGAGCACAGGCTGATTGTAAGAGACTGCAGCAGGGAGGAGGCTGGGGTCCGGGAGATTCCTCAGCATCAGGAAAGGGATTTGCATGTGAATGTGGATTTGAACAGTTTTGGGGAAGAGGTGAGGTCTCCGGAAGGGCAGAGAAGGGGCAGATGGGTTGTATGGAATGTGAAAGGCGCATCAGACAAGGCTCTGAAGCTCTGGTTGAGGTCAGTGCACAGAGTGGGCCAGAAGTAATGGCGCACTTTGATTTTATTTTCTGCCTCTGTGCCGTCTTCTCTCAGCCCGTGCCACCCAGGGATGTCCCCTGGCGAACACGACGGAGAAATGGGCTGAACCCAGGAGGTGAAGGCAGTGCAGGCCGAGCCTCCCGGGATGAGGCGGCCAGCGTGTGGCCAGTCCTGGAGTACAGCTCACGACCGCCGCCACCTGCCCCGCCGCACGCGCTGTACCCCAGCTGTCGCGTGGCTGCTCCTTGTGCGTGTCAGCCCCTCTGTGCTGCAGCTCTGAAAACACAGTCCAGAGCCAAGGGCAAATTGTTTGAGGTTTGAGATCAACTTTGCTGAACTGACTGCATTGAATGTAATGGGAACAGTGTCTTCTTCAGGGAAAACAGTACAAAATGAAGTGCTTTCATGAACAGTCACTTTGGATTTGCTAAGAAAGTCGAATCAAAGTGGGCCACTGCCTCTGATTTGCTAAAGTATGTAAAATCTGGTCAGGTAGTTACAGCTTGTAAGCTGTCAATTTGTAAATGACTTAGGTGGAAAATGAAATTTAAATGATCTTGCCGTTCATAGTAGCATCAAAACATGAAGCATTTAACTTAGGCCAAATAGAGAGTCACTACGACACGCTGCTCCGAGAAGCTGAAGGAGACGCGGACCAGTGATACGCCACGTTCACGGATGGGAAGGCTCAGCGCTGTTAGGATTCCGTTTCTCCCTGGATCTATGTAAAGATTCAGTGCAGGACCAGTTAAGATCAGGGCAGCCTCTTTTTCTTATAGAAGTTAACAAACTGGTTCCAGAATTTATAAGGAAATGTTCAGAACCTAGAATAGCCAAAACAACTTTGAAAATGAACAGAGATTGAGCAGTTACACCGCCTGATTGAGATTCATTATAAATCTGCAGAGCTCAGGACAGTGCAGTCTTGCTGTGAAACCAGAGGAATAGATCATGGACCCGAGTGAGAATCTGGAAACAGAGCCCCCATTGGTTTTTGATGAAGGTGTTGGGGTAGCTCAGTGGGGAAGACAACCTTTCCCTAAATGCTGCTGTAAGGAATGGCTATGTACAAGGGAGCCTCAACCCTCGCTTCAAAACTTGTGAGAATTTAACTCTGCAACCGTAAAACGTCTGTAGGGGCACATAGGCGGAAGCCTTAGTGACTCTGGCTTTGGCAAGTGAAGTCGCTCAGTCACGTCCAACTCTTTGTGACCCCATGGAATTCTCCAGGCCTTTGGCTTTGGCAAAGATTCCTTAAATATGACACAAAAAGCAAAAAGTATTACTAAAGAAAAATTTAGCTATTACGCTTCATCAAAATGAAAAGCATTTGTTCTTCAAAAGATACAAAACTATAGTTTATAGCCAAGAGAAAACATTTGCAGAAATCTGTGATTAAGGAATTTATCTCGAGTGCTGCATGTAAAGCTCTATTACAAACCAGTACTAACCAGACAACTGAATTTCTGAAAGGTCTGAACAGACTCTTCACCAGACAAAGTACAAGAATGGCACACGAGCATATGCTCAGCACTGTTCCTCAGTGGGGCGAAAGGAGATGAAGAACACGCTGTTCACCAAGGATCACAAGTGTCCAGTCTCGGCTACAGTGGAAAGACCAACCATGTCCAGTGCTGGCGGCACGGGGAAGAGCCAGACCGGTCAGATGTCGCTGGGGAGGGCACACAGGGAGGGGAGGGCGCGCGCTTCGGGGAGGGCGTGCACGGGGAGGGCACGCGGGGAGGCGCCTGAACAGTTAGAAGCTCAGCGACCGTGAGACCTCACCGTCCCACCACCAGGCGCCCACCACCAGGCGCCCACCACCAGGCGCCCAC